>NC_142463.1:116319001-116622032 GCF_049115385.1 Moschus berezovskii | reverse complement strand
TCTGTCACCATGCAGTGCCAAGTACTGCCCAGCACAGGTGGGGGTAGGGGGGAGATGGGGTAAGCCTGGAGACCTGGACCCATTTGGACAGGGCCGTGGTATCAGATGGGACTCAGATGCTGCCACAGAACCCTGCCTGGAAACAGGACCGCACTGATGAGGGGCATCCCTTCACCACCCACCCACGCGTTCAGAGGGGCTGGCCTCCTCCCGGACCCAACTTGTTCCCCTTTGCCTTATTTTGCTTGCATGCTAAGCTGTGTCTGACTTGGTGACCCCTTGAACTGTAGCCTTCCAGGCTCCTCTGTCCATGGGATTTTTCAGGCAAGAACACTTGAGTGCATTGTCATCTCCTCCCCCACAGCATCTTCCTGGGCCAGAGATCAAATCCAGATCCCCATGCCTCCTGCATTAGCAGGTGGATTCTTTACCACTGTGCCACCTAGGAAGTCCTCCCTTTTGCCTTACCCTCCTCTAACCCCAACCTGGCCCCCTAAGGTCCCTCTTGCCCCAGAATCCACAGAAAACATCTTCCATTAAACCTTCTGTTGGGAGTCTCACACAAGTGTTTGTCACACCATCCCTTCTGCACGTTTGGCTTTCCCGCTCTGCTAATGCCCATATGCATGTGTGTTACGAGATATGCTTACTCTGCTCCCTGTAGCCCACTCTGATCTGCGTTGGTGACTATCGGGGTTTGGACAGCCAGGCTTGCCTGCAGCCCAGTGTTGTTCCCATTGTCAGGCACAGAGGGCCATGCTGGGTGAGAAAGTCATTTCTGGGTTTGACTCTTCTGAATGTGCCTAGACTCCCAACACATTACTCCTTGCTCCAGCTCCATGTTAGAGAACCTGGGGGTCAGGAGTTTCTTCTTTCCCCCAGTCACAGTCAGCATTCATCCCTCAATCAAGTGAAACAACCCTGAAGTCTGTTAGACTATGAGCTCTGGCAGGTCAGGAACTGAGTTTGCCTTCCTCGAAATGGTATCTTCAGCGTCCAGCCTAGGCGAGTAGAGGCTGAATAAGCATCTTAAGTGAAAGAATGAACAGAGTCCAGTCTGTGACGTCTTTATTGATGTTAGCCCCTTCCCGCTGTTTAGTGGGACCGGGGGATGGGCAAGAGGGGAAGGGCGGCATAAAGGGGTGAGACCAGAACGTAAACATCAGTGAACAGCATCGGAGGTCTTTGACAAGGAGGAGGAATCACTGGTGACTGTTAACGGCGGGCAGAGGGTCATTACAGGGGTAGGGCATTAATGGCATTAATGGTGGGGAGGCACAAGGGCTGGGAGGAGAGTGTTGGAAGGAAGCGACAAAGGGCGTCTGCTCTAAAGCTATTGTGGCGGTTTCTCATGCTTCAGGGTCTCATAGGTCTCCTGGGTCCGGGTGCTCAGGCCCTGGAGTTAGAGGTCAAAGG
The DNA here is from genome assembly GCF_049115385.1 of Moschus berezovskii. Classification (NCBI taxonomy): domain Eukaryota; kingdom Metazoa; phylum Chordata; class Mammalia; order Artiodactyla; family Moschidae; genus Moschus; species Moschus berezovskii. Next base: position 116,620,616 of record NC_142463.1, on the reverse strand, counting down.
ACAGTCAGGAGCTTGAGCCCATCACTGGGCCTCCTAGCCACCCCCACAGACTACTCCCCTTCCAAAGGTCACTCAAAAGCCCACCCTCTTCTGCTGACTTCCTGGACAGGGAGTCCAGGTGGGGGTAGGGAGGCAGGTTCACTTACCGTGTAAATGCCATCTGATTTCTGTAGAGGCAAAAGGGGCAAAGCATTAGAGACCGACGTGTCCTACAGGACACCTCAACGTCTTGCCCTCCCAGGGAGGTATTTGGCCAGGGGGGACTGGTTCCCTCAGGCCACTCTGAGGCACGAACGCACATTTGCCCGTAACACTACCAAACACGCATGTATTTACAACATTCAGCTCTCCCGTGCCCTCACTGTCACCCCACACTTGACTCTTCCTCGCTGCCTGCCGAGTATTTCACTTGTGACTTGGCTAGCTGGCAGGGTGGGTAGGATGAGGTGGGAGGGGGTCTCTGAAGCTAAACAGATCAGCAGCTGAGTCCCATGCCCTCCCCCACAGAGACCACAGACCCCAAGGCTAAAACCCCAGAAGGGCTGAGTCTGAAAAACTGTTGACACCCCTTTGAGGGTGGGCTCATACCTCACTGGCTGTAGCTGCCTTTCGCACCTGCAGCTGGAGTAGAGGAAAGTCATTAGCAAAGGTGAAGTTAACTGGTCCAGCCCCGCCTCCACACTTCACGGGGGAACTTCAAAGCCCCTTTTCCCCTTTCCTTGAGGCCATGCTGCCACCAACCTCCTTCCCCTTCCAGCCCTCAGCCCACCCTGCCCCTGCCTTACCTTGAGTCGGCAGTAGAGCAGGGTGAGGACAATACCATATAGGAACAGGATCGCATCCAGGATATAGCAGAGCTGAGGCTCGCCCAGGGCCGCTGAAGGGACAGAGGGTGCACATTAGGTCAGGGGCAGCAGGGAAGATCTGGTGCTCAGAGGAGAGAAGGGAAGGGCTCTGGGAGGTACGACGGGGCCTGAAGGAGCACCATCCAAGGGAGGAAACTCCATCTTCCTCTCTGGGTTCCTATTTCTCTCACCTCTCAGTCTTCTCCCTCACCCTAGGGTAGGGGTAGGATAGGAGTGTGAAGGGGTCTGTTGTGATGCAACTTACAGTTTCTGAGAGTTGAGAGCCTTCCCCTTTTAGCCCTCAAGCAAGTTTTTAGCATGGTGGGTTCCGCAGGCACCACTGGGCACTTCATAGCCCTCAAGGGACCCATTTGTGTTCACCGGGCTGAAAACCTCAGCCCGGAGGGGTAGAGGGGAGGCAGTGACAAATTTCAGCAGAGAAACCACAGGGGTGTCTTTGCTAAGTCCTGTGACCTGTGGCTGAGGGCTGGACAGGAAGGATGTGAGCTGAGGGAGGGAGGGAAGGCAATCACTCTATTATTGGTCATCTAGCCTCAGCCACATTGCTTTCCCCCGTCGCCACCCCCATCCTGAGACACTTAAATATGTGAAAACAAGGTGCCTGCTTTCCTTGGCCTTACGGATACTGATGGCTCCACACACAAGGTTGAGTGTCTCAGCCCAGGCTCAAGGGCATGACTACAAGCTGTATGGATTCCGGCTCCGGGTACTCTGCCCTCTTACTCACTCTAGGCCACTGAGAAAGGAAGTTTTGTACAACGAAAAAAATCAAAAGTCTGAGCTCCAGCCTCTATCAGCTCCGACCCCTATCAGAAGGGCTCGTGAGCATGTGATCTATAAGTTAAGTGCGTTTTATGCTGTGACGTTCTTTCACACACGGTATTGCATAAATCTCAACTACCCCTTGAGGGAGACATCATCGCCATTTTGTAGATGGCGAAACCGAGGCCAAGAAAAGTAACTCTTTAGGGCCACAGAGTTAGGTGACAGAACTTGAATCCAAACCCAGGTTTTCCACTTTGAAAGCTTGCGTGCTCTTTCCCGCCTCAGTGGCCCTGCTACCATCTTATGGCAGCAGACTGGCCCCTCACTGAGACCTTCCCTCCACCTTCACAGCTGGGCTGCTGGAAGTCCATCCCACTCTTTTTAATTTTCCCACTTCCCTTAAGTTTCACTAACCTCTTCCTCCCCGAACCCGAGCTGTGACTATCCCGTCTTCAAAAAACAGACAACTCCAAGAGAGCAAGAAGTGAGAGGTCAGAGACTGATGGAGCCTCAGAACTACAGAGACCTTCCTTTTCTGCCTCAATATTTCTCAGCTGATGCTCCTAGCTCTCTAGACCTGAGCATCATGTGCTGCCTGCCCTCATTTCGGCTGTGTCTTAGTGAAAACCCCTTTGAAGCAGCAATTGTGTTTAACTATCCTTGCCTCACCCCTAAACACAAGGACAGACCCCTGCCTTCCTAAAGGGGGCTTTATAATTATTAACCAGCGAGAGATCAGTTCCCAACGGACAAGACCAAATGCACCGCACAGAAAACGCTCATCATGGGAAATGGAAGCTTTCCCCCGGACCAGCTTTTCACATCACAGAACGACTCCTCTGCCAAACTGAAACCTTATGTGTGTATCAGCCCTGAAAAAGTAAGAAGCGGACAAGAGCGAACAATCCTGTGCTCTGAGAGGGACGGGCTGGGACCAGCCTCAGGGTCTGCGTCCACCTGCCCCATGCCGGCCTTCCTCCGTCTGTGCTCGCACTGTCCCTCAGACACACGCCCTTGCTTCCCACCCTGGAGCCCAGCTCACTGTCCCTCATCAAACCCTCTCACCTGCTTGTTCAACCAAAAGGAGTAAGAGCAGGAACACTGCTGGGATCATCCTGGGCAGGGGCTGAGGGGCCGAGAGCTGGGGATCTGACGCTCCGCTGGCACTGCGCAGCTGTGCTGTGAGCAGCTCCCTGACCACAGAGTTCCCCCCTTCCTGCCACGCCTTCCTCCGAGCTCTGGCCCCTTCCCCTTCCTGCAAGAGAAAACGAGCAGCTCCCGGAAGGGCCAACTAAGGAAGGGAGCTAGGAGATCTGAACTCTCAGGCCTCTGTCCTTCAATGACCAAGCCCCTGTCACCCCGGAAAGAGGGGACACCCATGCTTGGGAAAGGCTATCTAAACCCACCTGCTCACTGCAGCCCTGTTCAGAGACGGACTGCCCCTCAAGATTCTCTGAGACCCCATGATAACCCTTCTCTCCCATCTGGAACTCTGTACCCAGTCTTGACTCGAGGAGTTTATCAATTAGGGTGGGCAGCAAGGTTTGGACAGGGGGGGAAGCGAGGGGAAAAGAGGAAATAGGGAATGGAGAAGTGGAACAAGAGTCAGAAAAGGGGGTGGAGATGAACAGGAAAATCTGCCAAGGACTGAGTCGAACAGAGAAGCTGACGGTTCACACACATCCTAAGCTTCTCTTTAGAGTGACAGACAGTGAGACACCGGGAAAGACAAACCAGAAGTTTGGGTGTGGGGCCAGAAGGTGGCTAATTTATTATAGTTTCCCCTTTTCCAGTACATGCACAGAAAGCCTGACAGCTAAGCATTCATGTACGTGTGTACACACACACGCACAGTCCCATTTCCAATGATGGAGAGGCTCCACAGAGGGCATGGAGGCCCAACACTGTTCCGCTCTCACCGATCTACTTCTCCAAACACAATATCTTGGGTACCTAGGAGATCACGGGAAGGAGAAAAAAAAAGTGAAGTTACCAAGAATCCAGAAGTCATTACAGTGCCCAGAGGACTGAGGATCTGAGTCTATGCCTTAGTCTGTTGAACAGGAAACGTTTGGTTTCTGTTCCCAATCAGAGTTCCAAAGTCCCTTGACTAGAATGCCTCCACTACACAACAGGCCTTGTACCTATGATGGCAACGACGTCCGCCAACATGTGTCCCTTAGACATCTTGTCCAGACCAGCCTGGAGAGATTAAGACAGCAAGTGTTAGGCAAGATAAGCAAGGGGAGGAGAAGGAATGAATTCATAAGGATCTCAACCAAGGTCACTCATTATCGGATTCACGTATTAAGAGTCAGAATCACTGAGGCTGGTTCTTACCAGGTGAGCAAAACCAGGAGCCTTGATCTTGCATCGATAAGGGCGGCTGCTACCATCAGACACCAGGTACACGCCAAACTCTCCCTGTCCGAAGAAGGTTGGCTGCCTTCATTAACAGGAAGAACACTTTTCTCTGCCCACAAAGTCCTTTCCATTCACCCTCATGTCCTCTCTGTCACTGATGGACAAGAGTTTAACTGCACATCTGTCCCCAGTTGCCCACTGTACACACTGTCTCTCCCCCACTACCCGCCTCACCTTGGGCGCCTCGATGGCCGTGTATGTGGCTCCTGGGGGAACTTGGTAGCCCTCGGTGTACAGCTTAAAGTGATGGATCAGTGACTCCATGGACGTCTGGAGAAAGGAACAAGGCAGCATCCGTAAGCCAGATCCAAACTGTATGGCAGGCCTTTGCGCACACAGAACATAATCTCTATCCCCAGGGAGTCTAAAACCCCCATGTAAGTCAGTGCGCAGAGAAGATACAGCGAGAGCGGGGAGTACAGAAGGTTAACAATCTTGCACGGTGAACTCTTTGAAAAAGGAAAACTGAGAAGTAGGATTTAATCCAGACACCCCCCCCTGCCTGCCCCCCAGCTTTTTTCTATCTCTGTAGCCAACTTGGGCAAACTTCGGGAGATGAGGGACAGGGAGCCTGGTGTGCTGCAGTCCGTGGGGGCACGAAGACTTGGACACAACTGGGCAACTGAACAACAAGCCGACCTTCATTTCTGCTCGCTTTGGTGGAGACACTTTGGCATCATCAACCTTGATCTCCCCAGGAGGCATCTTGTTCAGACACTGTGAGATGATTCGAAGGGACTGGCGCATCTCCTCCACCCGGCACAGGTACCTGAGGGAGATGAGACAGACTACGAACAAGAGACGAGCGGCCAGAGGGTCGGACTTGAGGCTGGGAGGATGCGTGGGCTGAACTCAACAGTGGTAGGTGGCTTTCTTCACTCCCCAGTACGGCATCTCTGCTTGGCCTGGGCACCTGTATGAAACCTAGCCTTCTGATGCGAGCACTGGGCCCTTTCCCAAATTGTCTCCTAGCTTTCTCAGACTACATCCTGTAGTATTTCCCTCTTTAGCTCCTCTCTTAAGCAGTTTTTTGGAGATGAGAGTCAAACTGACTCCAAAGGAAAACAGTAGCAAACTTTTCTTAAGGTCAGTAAAGAGCAATGGAATTTGAAGCTTAGAATCTAGCGGAAAGAGCACTGGATCAGGAGGATTCTAGTCTCAAGTACTACTGACAGAACAATCCCAGGCTAATCTCTTTTATGCTTCAGCTTTTTCAGCTATAAGATGCGGCCAAAACTAGTTCTATCCAAGACATAAGGAGAATGTAAGGGTAAAATAAGATGTCACATATGTGAAAGTGCTTTAAAAGCAACGTAATTTAATATACACAGGTGTTCTGATACATACTAAAAAGTATGAAAAAAAAGAAAGTAGCTAAGAGAATGGTTAGACAGGAAAAAACCAGGGGGACAATGAGCTAAGAAAGGATTTGGGCCTTACCTATCATAGCAGTCCCCTCGAGAGCCAATAGGCACATCGAACTCCACCTGGTCGTAGACATCATAGGGCTGGGTCTTCCGCAGGTCCCACTGGATGCCTGATCCCCGGAGCATCACCCCACTGTAGAGGGTGCAACAGAATCAAGGGTCACTTCCCGCAAACCAAGAAAGGAGGCGTGCTCTCTTCCTTAGGCTCCCCTCTCCCTCCCGCACACTCTGGGCATGGGATAGAAAATCGGCCTGGCAAGGAGGCGCCACACATGAAGCCAAGATATTAATCTGGAACCCACCCACCCCAAAAGAGAGAAGTCTTATTCCTCCCACCTAAAACCATAGTTAAGTGCGTCTTCTGCTGTTACAACCCCAATGTCGACTGTCCGATTGCGCCAGATCCTATTGTTGGTCAGCATCTGTTGATCAAGAAAACTGCTGTATGAACACTATTCAAGACACTCCTCAGGTACCTCTGTATTTCTTTACAACTGGGGATTAAAACCCCACGAACCCTTCCTGGGGGAAAAGGGATTCTTCCCACTGACTCCTATCTTACCTCCTCCAGCTCGTCAATCCGGAGAGAAAAGTTCTTAGAAAACTCATAAATGTCATCCATAAGCCCAAGGGGTAGGTCCTAGAAAACGAATGCAGGATGACAGTGAGTACAGAGCCTCTGCTAAGGAGAGCCAGCTCTGCCTCGGGGCACAGGCTTGGCACGTCCATCCCCACTGCTGCCCTCCAGTGGCCACGGAGGATACAGCAAGGACTGGACCTTGAGGCAGGCGGGGAACCTGCTCACCTGGTGCACACCTCCTGGCCGGACGTAAGCAGCATGCATCCGCGCCCCAGACACTCGCTCGTAGAACTCGAACATCTTGACGGGACACAATGAGTTAGTGACAGAGTCCCGGGTCCCTAAGTCCAACACCATGGTGGTTTATTCCCTCGCCTCCAGCCTCCTGGGGCCCAACCAAGACTTCACAACACAAAGCTCCTTAAAAATATAACCCAGGGCATTCCCTGGTGGAAAAGTGGCTAAGATTCTGTGCTCCCAAGGCAGGGGGCCTGGGTTCGATCCCTGGTCAGGAAACTAGATCCCACCTGCCACAACTAAGACCCCATGCAGCCAAATAAACAAAAATACATAACAAAAACTTAAAAAAATATATACATATAACCCAGATTAAATATGCCTTCTCCCCTAAATGTTCGCGTTCCTTCTCTTCTTATACCCTTCATGCCTTCTCTATCTCAGGTGCCTCCTCCCCTTTCCCATCCTTTCCTCCTCCTCATACCTTCTCCCTTTCTTCAAACATCCAGAAGAAAGGGGTCATGGCCCCAATGTCCAGGGCATGTGTGGTCACAGCCATGATGTGGTTCAAAAGTCGAGTGATTTCTCCAAACAGCACTGCAGAGAGGTGAGGACAAAAGGAGGCGGATACAGGAGCCCGGGGCCCTGGCTGACAGGCAGCTCTGGGGCCTCGGGGCTAAGCTCTGGCTCAGTGCCCCTAGCACGGGGGCAGGCTCCATGCTATGCTCACACTGGGCCACAGGAAGAAGGGGACGGAGCATACCTCGGATCCACTGTGCACGAGGAGGAGGCTGGATGTTGAGCAGCTTCTCCACGGCCAGTGAATAGGCCTGTTCATTGCACATCATGGATACATAGTCCAGCCGGTCAAAGTATGGAAGGGCCTGGGAAGAGGGAGAATCCTGGGTCACATCTAACAGGCCGAGGAACCCTCAGTCTGGCTGTTACGAGCACTGTTCTCAGAGGGCATCAGAGGTCAGTGCTACGTAAGTCTTCCCAATCTCAGGAGTCTGAGAAAGGCAGGCTGAAACACACAGAAGAGGGTGAGATGGAGGGGGACCCTGATCTGTTGGGTTTGCCAATTTCCACGGTCCTACAAGGTCCCATTTTAAACTACCAACACTACGTAACTGAACACACAGACAACACTGGGCAGAGTAACACACCACTGCACAGTATTTCCACTACACAGATATCACAAAAGCAAATGCCCAGAGAACACGGCACAGAAAAATGCAGTAAAACTACAAAGCCGGGGACTTTCATACCTCCTACCTTGATTTTTGATATCTTAAACTACAAACTAGCATAATTCAATTTTTAATGATAGCTGTGCTTAACAACTGGTTCACAGAACTGAAAATTTGACCATCTGTTCTTGCGAGCCGGTATGAGCTGGCTGCAGCACACCACTGCCAACCTAGTCTTCTGGGCCAAGTGACGCCTTGGTCCAAGAAGAAAGTCTCTCTGAGGTACTCACGGGAAAAGGGAATCTCAGGAGGAAATTAAGGACGAGCAAGAAGGATGGAAAGAGACAGGTAGAAAGGATTCATCCGCACAGTACCAAGAAAGCTAAGTCCCAGCTGTTTGCTTCAGTTTCCAGGAATGGGGCGGAGCTAAGACGCCTCTCTTAGGAACAGCCAGTTCTTGCCCTGATGTCACTGTGACGCGGGATAAAGCTACAGGGGTTAACTCTGTGGACAACGGGACCAGAAACCATCATTGCCGGGATTCTTTGAGGGAATCACATTCTAGTCAGCTGGTTCTAAATCCTAACCCCATCATCCTGTTATCAAGAGCTTTCTTCGTGACAGTAAGAAGAAAAACTTCAGATTCCTATCCCAGGATCCAGTTTCTTCAAATCTGACCCTCACTATTTGGGTCACAGAGTTCTCCAAAAACAGCAAACTCTGTCACAAACTCCCTCCCGGTCACTCTGACTCACTGAGTATTTCGAAAACAAACTTAGAATGCTGGAAGATACAAGAATCAGCTGCTGGTCCTGGGGAGCTGACGTCTCTCTCCTCTTTCCCTGACCCCGGGGACACCAGCTCTGACGTACTAGTATGATATAAGGGCAGGGAAACTGAGGCTCTGGAGTAAAGGGAAAGGGGCCAGCCAAAAGTCAGCCAGAGAAGAGTCAGGAGTGTAGCTCTGGCTCCACAGCCTTTCTGTTGGGTAAACCAAATCCAGATGATTCAAGTCCAGCACCCTCTGCCACATCTCTCCATCCTCCCAACCGAAACTGTCCTGATAACCTCGACAGGGTTCCCTCCCAACCCCCACACGCCCTCCTTCCCTGGGTTTCTGGGGCAGCAAACTGGCAAAGCCCCAGGTTAAAGCATCCCCAGCCCTGTCGGCAGGCTCCGGTTGGCCCCTCACACCTGCAGATAGGTCTTGTATTCAATGAGCTTCTCAGTGCCTCGGTGCAGCAGCCCGATGTGAGGGTCGCACTTCCGCACCATCTCCCCACTCAATTCCATCACGAGCCGCAGGACTCCATGGGCTGCTGGGTGCTGGGGCCCGAAGTTCAGGGTCAGGTTCGACACCAGTGTATCCTTTGGAGGGTCCACATCTGAGAAGTGGGAAATAGTTGAGCCAAATGGTAATTCCTTTCAGAACCCCCAAAAGACAGCAAGGGGTTAGTGTCTCCCTGTACACCTTCCATCTCGCCATTCCATATCCTGCTAATTTCCCAATCTTTAACATAACCAAGAAGATGACCATCAGCTGGGGAAAAGGGAAGGGAGAGCTAAACTTTCTGATGAGAGGGAGAGGGACCATGAACCTCACTCTTTCCATGTCTCTCAGAATACCTTTAAAAAAAATGATAGAAAACATTTATACAGTCCCTATAATATGCCAGGCACTACTCTAAGCACTTTACTTATTTTAATTAATTTAATCATTTCAACAACCATATAAGTAGTAACTACCTTACTGAAGAAACTGAGGCCAGAAAGGGTGAATGAATTCCCACCGAGTCAGTAAGTGGCTGAGTCAGGATTTAACTCAGCCTGGGCAGCTTCAGCCTCCACACTCTTTAATCACTAAGATAAACTGCTCTCCAGCTGTATCTGCTGAATGTCCAACTAATTGGGAAACGGATATTTCATTCTTACCACTACGAATTGACAGCTTGTACCCTCAAGAGGCTGACTATTTAGTTTGGGAAATAAGTATACAGGAGCAGCTAGTAACACAGGTCAAATTTACAAGCTGCCGAGTAAGTTGCTTAGTTAAGCGTTTAAAGAAAGGAAAGAACACTGTGACGACTTCATGGAGGCAACATAGAGGCTGCTTCTTAAATACAGGGAATGATTCAGATAGGAAGAGAGAAGAAGCATCGGAGGCTATGGAATGAACATATGTCAAATCTTAGAAAGAAAGAAGTAAGTATCTGTGGAATTCTTGTCTACCAAGCGGCAGAAGATTAGTGTTGGCAGGCAGTGGGGGATAAGGTTCAATTATCAGGATTATTAGAAACACTTAGGGAGGACTGAGCACAAGCCAACCACTACACTAAGTGGTTTATGTTACTAGCATCTCTTTTAATCCTTACAATAATGCTAAGAAAGTAGGTACTTCATTCACTAGTAAATGGAGGGTTGAGATCTGAAACCAGACTCTACTTATGCAACCAAAATTCTTCACTATAGGCTTTGGAGTCAGACAGACCCACGTACAAATCCACCTGTGTCCTCGATCACCTTTTAATTTCCCTATACCATGATTTCCTCAAAACTGAGATAATATCAGTCTAATAGGGTTATTGTAATGACTAAGTAAAATAATGCATACAAAAAACACTCAGCACATGATAAGCACTCAGCTATTATTACCGTTAAGTTTTTTGAAAGGTAACTGGAAATTCCTCTAAAAGTTTTTGAGCAAAAGAATGACATAGTATAAAACAATGTTTGGGGAAAATAAAAGTGATGACATTGTATAGGACAGCTAAAGGGGAACTAGATCACTGCAGGAACCCATCAAAGAGATTCCCAAGATAATCAAGGTCTAATATAAAATAAACCAAACCAACAAGGGGCAAGATAACCAGGCGTGAAACATTACTACAAAAGAATCTGCATGGTTTGGTGGCATATTGAAAACAGACATGGAGGGGAAGAAAGAAAAAAGAGCCAAAGGTGACTAAAAAGTTTCAATCCTAAGGGATTAGGAAAATGAGGGAGTCATTGATCAAAATTAAAAATCACAAGAAGGGCTAGTTTTATGGTGGGGTGAGCGGGGGGGAGTTTCATATTTAGAAAGGTTTCATTTGGGTGCCAGTGGGAAAAAACTCCTTTAGCAGGAAATATATTAAACCTCTGGAAAAAGCTGAAGCTAAAGATATAAATTTGGTAGGGATCTTCAAGGGTTGTCTGGAATCTCCTCTTTCTTTCCCCTTGGAATATTCTACTTGATAAATACCTCCTACTACCATTATTATCATATGTGGCGAACTGCAAGTAGACTATTGCAAGCAAAAAGGGGGCTAAATTTTGCCTCAGAGAGACAGCTCAAGAGCACTCAGAAATCAGGGGAGGGCAGGGAAGTGTGTGGGTCGGGACAGTGACCCTGGGCACTCACCATTCCAAGGGGGAGGTTTCCAGTGGGCTGTTTCCTTGGTGGGGTACATGACAGCACCCCCATACTGCTCTGCCCATTCCACATCTGGCTGCCATTGCCGAGCACCTCTGGGGAGGTAATGACAAATTCTAGCAAAAGGCCTGAACAGTTCCTCTGTTCCCATTCACTTTCACGTGGGCCCTGGGAAGGCTGTCTTGGAGTCCCCAATGCCAAGTGCCTGACAGAGCTGTGTAGCTGCGGCAGAACAAACTGTAACTCTAGAGGTTCCATTCTTACTAATAACTTATTCGCGGAATCACTTCACCCAACAACCCTATGCATGCAAAGATGGGGATCCCAGGTCCTTTAATTTCTGGTCATATTCATGGTTCCCATCTTAGTGAATACGGATCCGAGAAAGGTGTTTATTCAAGGTCAACCGAAGAGTAAGAAAAGGGGGGTGGGGCATGCTGGCTCGGTGGCTCTGCTCAAGTGTGGCCAGAGGATGCACGGAGGCCCGGGGATTCCTGGTTTACGTTCCTCCTTTAAGTCCATCGGGATTGCTTTCCTTTTCTTTCATAGCGTCTAAGGAGACTTTTCACCAGTCAAGCCCCACCCCTGATGGGGTTGGGAGAAGCAGCAGGGCGCATGGGGGGTTGGTGACATTATCACTAATGCTGAGGGGCAGTCTCCCTCCAAATGATTTCATCCCTGGCAGATCGAGCTGAAACAATCTTTCCTCCCTCCTCCAGAACTGGTCCCACTGGATTCTGGAACCCGAGAGAGCAGGCCAGGGAGAGGGGTCACGGGCCCGGGTCATTCTTTCCTAGGGGTCATAGGGCCGGTGGAGCTCCCAGACTCGAGAAACCCCAGCCCTGCAGACAGCGCATCGGGCGCCGCCCCTGGCCTCACCTGCTGGGCTGCATCGGCAGTCGGGCCCCGGCCCCGGGCCGCAGCAGCCGGGCCGCGGCGCCCCGCAGGCGGCGCAGAGCCCCGAGCGCCGCCATCTTGCCCGCCGCCGACGGCTGGAGGGAGAGCCTGGCGGAAGTGCCGCTGGCGCGCCCCCTGTGGGCCTCCCGCGCCTCGGCGTCACGCGCCCGCCCTTCTGCCCGCCGGCGGCGTCGCCCAGCGCTTACCGGGCAGCATCCGGGCGCTGCGCCTCGGCGTCACTGTCGCTTAAACACGGAGGCCGGGCACCGCGCGTCCCACCGCCCCCGACGGGCTCTTCAGAGGCTGAGCCGGAGAGACTCGCCCCGCTTCCGGCGGCAGCGGCTCCCGCACGGAGCCCCACCGCGCTGCGCGTGCGCGCCTTGCAAAGCGCGCTACCGCCCGGTGCCAGACGCACACTCGCGCGGAGACCCTTCCCCGCTCTCTGCCTGCGCCGCTCTGTTGCTGTAGTCCTGCCCTTCTAGCGTAGCGCCGGGCTTTGCCAGTTACCTCCTTATCCCCAAATCCAAAAGATTTGGAGCAGAGGGAGCTAGCTAATTTCCAGATGGCCTAAGTGGGTTAGGGAAAGGGGGCCCAGGTAGGACTGGGCGGGTCCGAGAGCTCCCGCCAAACCTAAACGAAAAGAAAAAAGAGTAGGAGGCCAAGGCCACCAGCATTGGAACAGGCTGCTGGGGTGTGTAGGAGTCACCTCATGCTAGCTGAGGAGAGGAGGTCCCCTGTAGGTGACCCTGATATCTGTCAGCTTTCCAGAACCTACAGAACTACAGACTCAGGAAGTGCCCTTAGTGATCCCTAGCATCCCACGTCTATCCCTGGTCTATCTCTTTTAACCTCATGTGTTTCTGACCTGGCTTCTCCCCTGGCCAGTAGCATAGAAATGTGGTCCCATCAGGAGTCTGATCCCAATTCTGTGTGGTAGAGACAAAGAGGAGATTCCCAGCCTTAGATCTGGTTCCTGTTCTCTCGGCCTCTAAGCTGAGCTCCAGCTGGGCCACCCGTTGAGTCTGCACATCCCTTCCACATGGGGTCTGAACAGAGGCTTTCCCCTAGATATCCCCCAGAGAGGGTCCCTGGACCAGAGCCCACCAGCAGTGCTGCTGGGTGGGACAGACAGACCAAGAGAGTGGCAGACACAAGTAATTCTTAGCTACAAAGAAAGAGGGGAAAGCCAAACTTCTAGTTGACCTAATGGGAACTGAACCAAAGGGTGGGGCCTTATCCCGCGCTGTTGGAACTAACTGGGACCTGGAAAGGCTGGGCAGCTCCCAAGAGCCAGGCAGAGGCTGGGCCTCCCTGCCCACTTCATTCCCCACCCGCTCCCTGGGCCTAGTCTCCCTGAAACACAGTGATTGCAGTAATAGTGTGGGAGAACGAGGTGGGGGCTGCATTTTTTTGCCCTAATCTAGCCTAAAAGGGGCTTCCCTGGTGGCACAGCAGTGAAGAATCCACCTGCAATGCAGGAGATGCAGGTTCCATATCTGGGCCTGGAAGAGGCCCTGAAGGAGGGCGTGGCAACCCACTCCAGTATTCTTTCCGGGAGAATTCCATGGACAGAGGAGCCTGGTAGGCTAGAGTCCATAGGGGTCACAAAGAGTCAGATACAACTGAATCACACGCGTGAGTGTGTGTGCGCGCGCACACACACACACACACACACACGTGTGTCAGGATAGACGAGAAGTCAGTCAGGATAGACTCTGGGCTGCTTGGCCCTGGGGGCAACTTGAGCTAGGGTGAGGGATCCTGGGGGGCTGCCTAGGACACTGCATCTTTTGTGCCTTCTGCCTGCTGCCAGCACCCCACACACACACTCACACACTGCTGCTGTGGCTCTAAGGCCCTTTGTCTCTCACTGCTTAGTCACTCCCTTTGTCCTCATCTCAGATGGGGGTAGAAAGGGGTGGTAAGAGCCCTCTGGTGATAGCTCCTCTTGCCCCTGCCCCTTCTGGTCTCCTAGCCTTTGTCTGACTCCTGCAACACCAACCCCCTCCACTTAGGACCAGGGTCAGGGTGTGTGGTGGGTCCACAGACGGGTGTGGCAGTCAGAAGCTGGTGGGGGATCCAGGAAGCGATGGGCACCAAGGCAGGTATTAGCAACCTGAGCTGGAAGGGAAGGGGAGAGGAAGCATTGTGGCGGATGTGATGTGGAGGACAGGAGGTGACGAGGCAAAGAGTGAATAGGGGAACGGGGGTAGGGACAGGGGGTCCACCTCTGGGAAAGGAAAGTGCTGACTGTACTCGCCTTCCTGGGGATATCCTGGGGAAAGGAGTGGCCATAGCACGGGGTGAGCAGAAATTGCCCCTACTTCGGAACCGTTCCTTTCCTTCCTTGCCTTGAGAGTCCACCCTCAAGACTCCTTTGCTGAGTCCTCTCCAGTCCCGAACCAAGGGAATCATTTCCTTTCCCAAACATTACCTCTTCCTCCCCAGGCACTCTCCCCATCCTAGGCACTGGGCTTCTGTTTCCCTCAGTACGCTAAGTTTCATATACACACAATGCTGCAGCCACTCTCTCCTGCCCCATGGGGAATGAGAAATAAAGATTACTAGGTATTCCAGGAAAAATTGGGTTCTTAGGACAAAGTGGGGCCAAAAACAGGGAACCAAGTGGGGATTCCTTCTGATGGATTGACACAGGGTGCATCCTGAGCAAACAAGTCTTTCCTGCGCTGGGGGTTGACTGACTTAAGGCTGGGGGAGGGGTCAGGGCAGTTGAGAGTGGGTAGGAGCTAGGCCCAGAGCCTGGGGGAAGCTACTGGGAACCGTGCCAGGGAAATGGGGAGTCAGGAAGTGGGGAGGGGGAGCCCTGGGGGGAATGGAGGCGGAATGGCTGTTTGGGCTTTGGAGGGGGCGGGGAGTGGTAATTCAGGAAGGGGGAGCCTAAGGGAAAGAGAAGGGAAGCAGAGGTGCCACCCTGGGTCTTCCTTCTATAAAAGTCCTTAATCCTGTCTGCCGTGGCCTCTGCCTGCTTCTTGAGCTCATTCTAAGCAGACTCATCCTGCCTTTGAGCAGTACCCTTCCTGATCACTGTCTCCTTGCCTGTCCCTTCTTCCTACTCTCTCCACTGCTTGGTTCCTGAGCTGTGTCAAGTCACCTCCTTTCTTTGTTCTGCCCTCTTGCTGCTTCCTTACCTGTCCCCCACCCTCTTTCCCTGGCAGCTCACTCGACTGAGTGAGTGAGCTGGTTTCCTTGGCCCTGGAAACCAGCCTCTAGGGGCAGAGAGCATCATGAAGGATCCCTGAGAAAAGGCTGGACAGTGGGAGCAAGAATTCTCCTGGGACTTTGAGCCTTTCCTTGCGTGTTGGTCAGGCCCTTTCCCTGACTTCCTACCCCTCCTGGGGCTCTGTTGCACCAAAAAGAGTGAGACAGCTGACAGCCGACCGTGGAGTTTGGGAAAAGGCTATGTCATCAGCTGGCCCAGTGCCTGGGAGAGTCCCCTCTAGCAACTGGGACTGGGCAAGTCCCATTTTTTTTTTTTTTTAAAGGAAACAAATGGATTTTTGGGAAGCAATGAGACACCCATCTGAGTTCTGCCACCAGAGCTCTGGGCTGAATGGCTTATAGCTCAGCCAATCGTAGCAGCTGGGGATGCTTAAAAAGAGCTGGCGCGGAGAGAAGCTGGGAAGGACTCACAGAGAGACCCACAGACACATAGACACGGGAGAGAGAAGGAGAAAGAGACAAAGGCACGGCGGAAGGAGGCAGAGAGAGGGGACAGGCGTTGAAGCGAAGCCAGAGAGAGTCTGAGAGAGCAGAGGGAGAAGCCAGAGAAGCTGCAGAAGACACAAGCAGGGAGAAACAGACCCGGGAGAAGGAGGGTGTGGGAGGAGAGTGTGGAGGAGCCAGACCACCAGGCACCTCTCCTGAGCCTAAGGGCCAAGTTTTCTCCAACTCCTCTGAAGGTCCCCGGGCCCTCTGAAAACTCTGCCTCTGACCCTGGCATGAGTCCGAGCCCCCAGGCTGCAGAGAGGAGCTTCTCAAAGCCGGGGCAGGGAGGATTTGGTGCCCAGACGGCCTCAGTCCCTCCCAGCTGCAGCACCAGTGCCATGTCCCAGATGGACTCGCATCCCGGGAGGGGCTTGGCGGACGGCTGGCTGTGGGGAATCCAACCCCGCCTGCTGCTCCCCACGGTGCCCGTCTGCGTCTCCAGGCTAGTGTGGCTGCTGCTGCTAGCCTCCCTCCTGCCCTCAGCCTGGCCGGCCAGCCCCCTCCCCCGGGAGGAGGAGATCGTGTTTCCAGAGAAGCTCAACGGCAGCGTCCTGCCTGGTTTGGGCGCCCCTGCCAGGCTGTTGTACCGCTTGCCAGCCTTTGGGGAGACGCTGCTGCTAGAGCTGGAGAAGGACCCCGGCGTGCAGGTTGAGGGGCTGACGGTGCAGTACTTGGGCAGGGCGCCTGAGCTGCTAGGTGGGGCGGAGCCAGGCACCTACCTCACCGGCACCATCAACGGAGACCCGGAGTCGGTGGCATCTCTTCACTGGGATGGGCGAGCACTTTTAGGGGTGCTGCAGTACCGAGGGACCGAGCTCCACATCCAGCCCCTGGAGGGAGGCGCGCCTAACTCCGCTGGGGGGCCTGGGGCTCACATCCTACGCCGGAAGAGTCCTGTCAGCGGCCAGGGCCCCATGTGCAACGTCAAGGCTCCTCCCGGGAACCCCAGCCCCAGCCCCCGAAGGGCTAAGGTAGGCAGTCCTGGAGTCTGTGTCCTGCCGTGTCCTGCTGTGTCTGTCCTACTGACCCCCATTCACCTTCTCTCCACCCACTTCCACTTCTGGCCCGTCTGCTGCTCCCCTCCCTTCTGCCTGCATTTTCTCTTTCCACTAGCCTCCTTTCCTGGGAAGCCTCTGGCTTCTCCCTGCCCCAACACTTCTTTTGGCCAGATCGCTGATCCCAAGGGGTGGTTCCCAGAGGTGGGTCAGAGACTCTGTGCTGGGAGTGACCGCTGCCTCTCCCCATCCCACCCCTGCATGACTGTGGCATCCTGCTGGCACAGTCCCCAACAGTGAGGCCCTCCTAACAGCCCCCTGGCCTTGACTCTTTTCTGGGCCCCAAGTTTGACTTTCACCCCACCACCAGCTAAAGGAATGAGATTTGAGGCCCGAGGGATTGGCCTCTGGCTTCTGATGCTGTCTTCAAAATTGTTCTGGCAAATTACCAACTAGGGCAGGAGCGGACAGAGGAGGCAAGGCACCCTGAAGTCCGTTCTGGTCAGTCCTTCCCACACTGCGGACTGACTGTGAGGCTGCCTGAGGCTCCATCCTTTCCTCCCTCCCACTCCTGCTCTCCCCCTTCTCCCCTTCCTCCCTCCCTCCCTAGCTTTAATCCAGACCAGACGCTCCCTCCTCACCCGCCACGCTGAGATCTGGCCCTGGCCCTAGTTGCTGACTGAATTATTCCTCCAACCACACAGGGCAGACACGTTGCAGCCCAGCCCTCTCACCCCAGTCCTGCAGGCCCCAGCCACACTCGGGCCTGGGGGACCCCATGGTCCCTCCCAGAGGCAGTCCCAACTGGTTTTCACTTCAGGGGCCCAGACAGCCCTGGGACGTGGCCTCCCTATCCCCTCCTCTTCTCAGAGCCAACAGATGATTTCTCAGAGTTACCACAAAAGCCCAGGGATTTGGAGTTGTCGGGGGAGAGGCCTCACCAGACCCTTCAAGAATCCCATGGGATATGTGAGGCCCAGCTGGCTCTGCTGAGTTCCAGACCTAGGAAGTGAGGGAGGGGAGAAGTTATCCACGGGTCTGGGAGTCTTGGAGAAGGAAATGGCAACCCATTCCAGTATTCTTGCCTGGAGAATCCCAGGGACAGGGGAGCCTAGTGGGCTGCAGTCTGTGGGGTCCCACACAGTCGGACACGACTGGAGCGACTTAGCAGCAGCAGCAGCTGGGAGGCTATTTCAGGATCCTCTTCCCCTCTTTTCCTCTGCAGCGCTTTGCCTCACTGAGCAGATTTGTGGAGACTCTGGTGGTGGCAGATGACAAGATGGCGGCATTCCACGGTGCAGGGCTCAAGCGCTACCTGCTGACAGTTATGGCGGCGGCGGCCAAGGCCTTCAAGCACCCGAGCATCCGCAACCCGGTCAGCTTGGTGGTGACGCGGCTAGTGGTTCTGGGGCCAGGTGAGGAAGGGCCCCAGGTGGGCCCCAGTGCCGCCCAGACCCTGCGCAGCTTCTGTGCCTGGCAGCGAGGACTCAACACCCCCGACGATGCGGACCCTGGCCACTTTGACACAGCCATTCTGTTTACGCGGCAGGTGAGGCCCCAGGCAGCACCTCAGGCAATGCCCTGCACAACTCCAGGAAGCACCGCTGCACAGGCTCCGGTGTAAACGGTGCCCCTGGAGTGGTTCGACATGGCGCCTGGCCCCAGCCACACTGCCAGTGCCATGTGGGCCTGACAGCGCCAGAGGCGCAGTGCCCAGGTCCCCATTAACCTGGGTCCCAGCCCCCTGCACCCCACTGTCTTGCTTCCTCAGTGTCTCTGATCCCTCTCCACAGGACCTGTGTGGAGTTTCTACTTGTGACACTCTGGGCATGGCTGATGTGGGCACCGTGTGTGACCCCGCACGGAGTTGTGCCATTGTGGAGGATGACGGACTCCAATCAGCCTTCACTGCTGCTCATGAACTGGGTAAGCTGGGGGTGGGGGCATGGGGCACCCATGAGGCGTGAGAGAGCTGTCAGGGGTGAGGTGAGGCAACGGTGAGCTCACCAGGGTACAAGTGGAGGTCACAAGGTTTTTATTCCTTCTCCCCAAGCCTCAGTCCAGGGCCATTACCCTTTTCTGCTCAGAATGAAGACAAACAAATTTTTCTAGTCAATGAGATAGTGTGTAGAAATCTACTGTGAACTTGGTTGTGTGTGTGTGTGTGTGTGTTTGGAAGGGGAGGTGGGACAGTGTTGAGAGAGATTATTCACAAGAGTCAGTGACAGAATGGATGGAATCAGGGTTGGGAATGTTGACTGTAAAGAAAAGTGAGTAGGGAGGGCCCCTGAATCTATCGGGGAGAAGGGAGACAGAGAAATGGGGCTACATACTGAGAAGCCCTTGGAGCACCAGAAAGACACTGGGGGCAGAATGAGATGTGGAATGGATCTGATCATCCAAAGCTGCAACCAGGCTTTGATGGGTCTGCAGTCCCCTGAGGGCACAGGGATGGGATTCTTGGACACTAACAGGGCCTCTGCTCCACAGGCCATGTCTTCAACATGCTCCATGACAACTCAAAGCAATGTATTGGTCTGAATGGGCCTGAGAGCACCTCCCGCCATGTCATGGCTCCTGTTATGGCTCACGTGGATCCCGAGGAGCCCTGGTCCCCCTGCAGTGCCCGCTTCATCACTGACTTCCTAGACAATGGCTACGGTAAGCAGATGGCACTCCCCTTGCCCTGTGAAGGACGCGGTTCCTGCCTCCCGCAGTACTTCTTCTTCTCCTGCATCCCACGTGGGCCAAATTGACTCCCTCCAAAATGCCTCCTCTACGTGTGGGATGGGGTGAGAAACGTTGCTGCCTTTGTGTGGGTCCCACTTCCTGTCAGAATGAATAGCACAACTACGGGAGGCAAGTTTTGGCCTCAGTAGAATTAGAACTGACCTTCTAAGGGCCAGAACTGTTCGACACCAGAAGGGGCCAGTTGTGAAGGAGGCCTTGCCACTTGAGTTGTGCAAATGTAGCAGCGTGACTATGATCAGGCAGTGCTGTTGATGAGAAACAGATCAAGAAATCTGTCATTGGTTAGACTAGGTGGGAAGATCTGGTGCTGTGGGCTCCCTCCTGATCCCATTTTTTGATGCGTGTAGATGTGTAAGCCACTTCACTTCTGCATAGCCGATCTGTAAAACAGGCATAATAGCAGTGACTGCCTCACAGGTGCTGGCCGTGATTAAACACGCATTGTTGGTCAAGGATTTAGTCAGTGCTCATCAAATAGACATCGAATAAATTGTAGCTGCTGTTTAAAGCTTCTTCCAGTACTAGAATTTGTAGGATCCCTCAGCCACCCAGGGAACCCAAGATTTCAGCTGATGACCAGCAGGCACCTCTGCAACCTGTTGCTGACTTCATAAGCCCCCTGACTCTTTTCCCAGGGCACTGTCTCCTAGACAAGCCAGAGGCTCCCCTACATCTGCCCGTGACCTTCCCTGGCAAGGACTATGATGCTGACCGCCAGTGCCAGCTGACCTTTGGGCCTGACTCGCGCCATTGTCCGCAGCTGCCACCGCCCTGTGCTGCCCTCTGGTGCTCTGGCCATCTGAATGGCCATGCCATGTGCCAGACCAAGCACTCACCCTGGGCTGACGGTACCCCTTGTGGGCCTGCACAGGCTTGTATGGGTGGCCGCTGCCTCCATGTGGACCAGCTCCAGGCTTTCAACGTGAGATCCCAGGGCAGGGGTGGGGAAGAGGGCCTGGGGGAGTGGTGACTGGCCCTGAGCCCAAGAGAGTGTATTGATCCCACTCTTCCATTCTGTCCTTCTGCAGGTCCCACAGGCTGGTGGCTGGGGCCCCTGGGGATCGTGGGGTGACTGCTCTCGGAGCTGTGGGGGTGGTGTCCAGTTCTCTTCCCGGGACTGCACAAGGCCCGTCCCCCGGAATGGTGGCAAGTACTGTGAGGGCCGCCGTACCCGCTTCCGTTCCTGCAACACCCAGGACTGCCCAACTGGCTCAGGTGAGGAGTGGGAGGTATGGGACCCCTCGGAAAACATTGGGAAAACAGAAAGCACTGTCCCTTGAGTTCAGGGACCAAGGAGGTGTTAAGGGTCCTGCTGTTGAGGGGAGTAACAGGCAGTCCGTGGGGCAGAGAGCTGCCATGCTGTCTAGAAGGTGTGAGAGGCTGACGGGAGGCTGGTGGGGCAGTGTGAGGGAGAGGGGCTCTGACTGTCCATTTTAACCCTACAGCACTGACCTTCCGCGAGGAGCAGTGTGCTGCCTACAACCACCGCACTGACCTCTTCAAGAACTTCCCCGGGCCCATGGACTGGGTTCCTCGCTACACTGGTGTGGCCCCCCGGGACCAGTGCAAACTCACGTGCCAGACCCGGGCACTGGGCTACTATTACGTGCTGGACCCACGGGTGAGGACCAGAATGCCCCAGGGCCTTGTCTGTGCTCACTCACCCCCCGCCCCCACCCCCCGAGGCCCTCTGCTTTCTGATGGCCAAGATCCAAAACAGCGCTATTGCTGGAGCTCCCGCGGCCATGCCTGGCCAGCCCAGGGCTCCGTTCAGATTTCTTTGTCTCTGGGTGTTTGGAAACTTGGCCCTGGACTCTGGATAAGCTGTCAGTCAGGCCGTGCTGGCCTGTCCTGTTTCCATTGGTTTTGTGCTCTTCCTCTTCCCGTCTTGCACTGCTCCACTTGGTGAGAATGGAAGCCTGTGGCCTTTGGGCACATCTCTGACCCCCATCGGATGGGCTGCTCTGTTGAATTACAGTGGTGGCCTCACTGAGCTCATGGGGGGCCAGTCCCCCACTAAACCGGCCTCCTGCAGAGGGTGATGGCCCTGCCCCGCCCCTCTCTGTGATAGGGCCCTGGGTTGAAGCTGAAGAAGCAAAAACTGGACCAACAGTTTTGCCTCCTTCACCCTGTTCTGGGGAGAATGCCTGCATGTTGACTGCCCTCTAGCGTCTAGCTGGGACACTACACCAAGGTTTAGGGCTTGGCGTTGGGACTCAGACCTGCAATTCCCATGTTGGCATCTCCTCTTGCCAACTGTGTAACCTTTGGGCAAGCTCCTGATCTTTCTAAACCTCAGTGTTCCATCTCTACAAACCTCAAATAGTGGTTGTGAGATTTATATGGCACTTAGTATAGTGTCTGATTCAGAGTGAGCGTTCTGAAAATAGTGGCTTTTATCATTGTCATTATGATTATCATCCCTTACAGAGCCTGGGGTTCCCTCCACATTCCATCCACATCCCCTCCCTGATGGGATATGGCTTTTGTTTGGCTTACCAACACCTTCTGATTTAGGAAGACCCTTTCATCACTCCCTCTCTTCTCCTCAGGTGGCAGACGGGACCCCCTGTTCCCCGGACAGCTCCTCAGTCTGTGTCCAGGGCCGCTGCATCCATGCTGGCTGTGACCGCATCATTGGCTCCAAAAAGAAGTTTGACAAGTGCATGGTGTGTGGCGGGGATGGTTCCAGCTGCAGCAAGCAGTCTGGCTCCTTCAAAAAATTCAGGTTTGTTCACTTCCACCTTCCTGGGGATATAGAGGTATCCTCAACACTGTTTCTGAGCGACTTCACTTTCACTTTTCACTTTCACACATTGGAGAAGGAAATGGCAACCCACTCCAGTGTTCTTGCCTGGAGAATCCCAGGGATGGGGGAGCCTGGTGGGCTTCCGTCTATGGGGTCACACAGAGTCAGACATGACTGAAGTGACTTAGCAGCAGTAGCAGCAACACTGTTTCTCCTCTCAAAGAGCTGACTTGGGAGTCTAGTAGAGGAGACAAACAGACACCTGCTCCAGTGTCAGCCTGAGCTTGCCATAGGGCCCTTGTGGGCACTGGGGAAGGCTTCCCCAGGAGGTGACCTCCCTCCAGGAGGGAGAGTAGGAATTGGACAGGCGCCAAGGAGGCGGGGCTTAGAAGGCCACCTCAAGAAGGGGCAGCAGATGTAAGGGCCCACAGAGAAGAGGAAGTTGGACACATTTGCAGGTAGCTCAGATCTAGGCTGAACAGCTCAGGCAGGTCTGGGGAGACAACCTGATGCACACGTGTGATGGTACAAACCCTACTCAGAATGGCAGAGAGAATTCACCAAGATGCTGAGTTCTCCTCTACTTGCACACAGGTACGGATACAACAACGTGGTCACCATCCCCGCTGGTGCCACCCACATCCTGGTGCGGCAGCAGGGGAGCCCTAGTGTCCGGAGCCTCTACCTGGCCCTGAAGCTCCCCGATGGCTCCTATGCCCTCAACGGTGAATACACGTTGATACCGTCCCCCACAGACGTGGTACTGCCTGGGGCAGTCAGCCTGCGCTACAGTGGGGCCACTGCAGCCTCGGAGACACTGTCAGGACACGGGCCCCTGGCTGAGCCCTTAACGCTGCAGGTCCTAGTGGCTGGCAACCCGCAGAACGCCCGCCTCCGATACAGCTTCTTCGTGCCCCGACCTGCCCCCTCCACGCCACGCCCCACTCCCCAGGACTGGCTGCGTCGCAAGGCACAGATTCTGGAGATCCTCCGGCGGCGCTCCTGGGCCGGCAGGAAATAACCTCACCATCCCGGCTGCCCTTTCTGGGCACCGGGGCCTCGGACTTAGCTGGGTGAACAGAGACCTCTGCAGCGGCCTCACCCCTAGACACCGCAGGGGAGGGGCTTAGTGAGCCCCGCCCCCCACTCCGCCCTACCGAGCAGGCTGGCCCTGCCGGGGTTTCCTGCCCTGGATGGCTGGTGGATAGAAGGGGCTGGGAGAGTATCCCCTATCTAAACTGCCCCCTCTGCCCTGCTGGTCACAGGAGGGAGGGAGAAGGCAGGGTGGGCCCCAGTTGTATTTATTTCGTATTTATTCACTTTTATTTAGCATCAGGGATGGGGATGAGGGTCAGGGTCCTGGGTAAACTGATCCCCTGCCTTCATAGCCCTCACCCTGTCTAGGAAATCCAGGGTGGTGGTGATAGGTGCACGTGATCTGTGTGTGTTTGTGTGTGACAAAGTGAGTGTGTGTGTGTGTGTGTATGTGTGTGTGGTTCATCCTGCCCAGCTTTCCTCTCCTTGAATTTTATTTTCTGGGAAAGGAAGAGTCAAGGGTAGGATAGGCCTTCAGGGAGTAAGGGATTATCATATTTTTTAAATATAAATTGAGTTCTGCTATTTATGTGCTCCTTTTGGAGTCAGACAGATGTGGGTTGCACCCTGATTCCACATCTCTGAACGTTAGTTTCCTCGTTTGACAGTAATAATACCTCCTTTGTAAATTTGTTATAAGGATTAAATACTGCAAATAAAGAGCTAGCATAACGCCTGGCGCTCAGTAAGTGCTCCACAAATGTAGCCATTGTCCGTTGTTATCATCACCACCTTGTTGCCCTCAGCTCCACTGTTTACCGTCTGCAGTGCATCTGAAGGTGGCAGAGATCTGCATCAGTGGTGCCTGGCCTTGCCCCCAGGCTCAATTCCTTTGGTTGGCAGAGCTCTAGCCTGGATTTTGAAGGCCTGTCAGAGAAAGGACAATTGTGTCCCTTATTCCTGGAGGCTCCCAACCACGTGGAGACTTAATAAACACTGCAGCACAAGCACAGCTGACAAGAACATGAAGCTGAAAAATAACAGCTATGTCAATACATACAAAGAGTGCTTAGTAATGGGAGAGCTAGGTAAGGGGGTCCTGGAGAAGCTGTTTCAAAAGACCACTGGAGCGGGTGCTGGCGGGCCTGAATCTGAGTTAGGGTTCAGCATCTTATTAGCTGGTCGTGGTGGATAAGTCACAGATTTTTAGCCTTAGGTTGCTCATGTGTGCAAGAGGGCTAAAAATACCTCTTCCCACAGGGTTATTCTGAACAAATGTTACAGTATTTTCAAAACCGTGCAGACTGTACCCGTGTGAATTACCCTTGTGAGTACTGAGTAACAGGCAGAGTCCCTGGAAACCAGTGTAAACCTAGCAGACTTCTTCAAGGACGTGAGGTTAGAATGGAATTTAATAAGAGGTGTGGGAGATAGTCGGGAGGGCCAAAAAAAAAAAAGCATGGAGAAGCTGAGGCAAGGGGGAGCCAGGTGTTCGGCGTGGCAGAAAACACCTGAAGGGCAGTTGGATAGTAAACAATTCTATTTTTTCTTCTGCCTGGGTGACGTTGATTAAGGGAACAGACTTGTGATGGGGTGGCAGGTGGACCCTGCAAGAATTTGGAGTCTTGAGGCAGAAGCAAGACTGCTAGGGATTAAAGAAGGGCTTGTGGAGGTGAGGGAGGAGCTGTAGGTAAAGAAGACCCGAGCGGGAAGTGGAGGAAGAGGAAGCAGGGAAAAGAGAGGTGCTTCATTCTGCCATTTAGCTCCTGGCTGGGCTGCCAAGCATCGCCTGGGACGTAGTGCTGGGACTAGGGAGTTAAGGCAAGCAGTGGAGAGTGTGTCGGTAGTGTGTCCTATGCTCACTGGGGCTGGGCTTTGTCGCTCAAGTTCTGTGCCAGGCAGTGCCTTACACGGTGCACTGGGGTTTGTGCCACCAAGCAGGGCACTCACGCCCTCGGAAGCACTGGGAACAGCGCAGGCCTCTGCTCTGCTCCATCTCTCCTCTTCATCGTGAATGGCCCCACTGCTGTGCTTGGCCCTGGCCCTTGCTCCTCTCCTCCTACCAACCAACCTCCCTCCTCTAGAGGAGGGAGAAACAGGAGAGCGGGACAAGGCCAGGGTGATCTTCAAATGTTTCATCTAAGTAGCAAAACTGGGCCACCAATGACATGTTTATAGACCTTGATACCATGAGCTAACGGTATAATAAGCCAAGTTCGGTGCTAAGACCTGAGGTACAAACACAAACAGTACATGACTAAAGCTGCTCACTGCAATCTGCGGAAACGTTTTGTAGTTTACCTCCGCAAAGAGAAAGATAGGCTGATATGAAGAACTGTATGATAAGGGCAAACTGAACTGATTCCCAGGCGTCAGTGGACTGTGAGGTTTCAGGAGGGTGAATCCTCGAATTCCCTAGTGGTCCAATGGTTAGGGCTCCGTGCTTCCTCTGCAGGGGATACAGATTTGATCTCTGGTCAGAGAACTAACATCCTGCATGCTGTGTGGTATGGTCAAATAAAATGAAAAAGGAGAGTGTCCTGGGCTGGGCCTTATGAACAGGTAATCCTGATACCCCTTCTTATGTCTCTTTAGTGTCTATGGTAATTCACACTTTGTAAATCACTTTCATATGTATTACTTTAAGAGAAAGCCCTTTCTCACTGAATAAGGTTCTGACTGCCATGAAGAAGTTTTTCCCAGGAAGGCACTGAGCTCAGAGGCCACCTGTATGATTGGGTGGGTAGGTGGGTGGGGTTAGACAGTGAAAGAGAAGAGAGAGCTGCTCCCCAAAGAGAAGTGATGGGCATTCTGGCCCTAAGTCCCAAGCAAAGCCTCACCCATTTCCAGAATGTTCTCATCATAGCAACCTCCCCAGAACCAGGCCATACACTGCCTAATATCCTGATGTCAGGAGTCCAGCAAGTTCTTCCTATGGATTAAAGAGTGCATACCTCCCTCGAAGAGCCAGGAGGAGCCCTGACTCCTCAGTCTGCCTAATCTATTGCCTTCATGGGGCTGAGCTGGGGTATGGATGGACAAACAGAGGAGAAATAGGAATAACAGAGGGAAGAAAGCATGGAGACAGTTCAGATATCTGGTCCTTAAGGGAAAAAGAATGATGTTGAGCTGAAGAAAGAAGAATCAGTGACTGCTGGGAGAGCCCAATCCCTTCAGAAGTTTAAACAGAGACAACTATTTTATAGTGTGTTTGAGGTCGGGGAGGAGATTGAAGCAATAGCTATGAGTTGGGCCAATTTCTTTCAAATCTTTCTGTCCCTGAGATTCTGTTTTAGCGGTTAGAGCAAAAGAAATCTGGGCATTTGTCCAATCACTAATTTTGTGCTGGAGGTGGGAGAGCCAGTGTTTGGGGTGGGGTGTATGCTGTGGAATGAGCTATTAATTTACATTTCCACTCTATCTCTAGCCACTTCTTTAATTTTCACATAATATTATAATATTTTATTTTCTAAAATACCAGATTGATGGTAAGTGACAAAACCTTCATCTCATGGTCAGGACTTGTTGGGGAGGAAGGAGGAAGAGAGTAGAACTTAATGTATTAACATTTTATTGTTAATACATACAAGAGGATGCTTCTGAACCAGCTGAACACCTTCCTCATTGACTGTTGCTGGAGGGAAGCCACAACCATTGGCAGCAAGAGTAACCAGCTGTCAGCTTCAGGAAACCACCAGTTCTTAAAAAACCACTCTGAAAGCGGTGGGTGAGGGAAGCGGGCAACATCAACACTGACAAACTGCCGCAGACGTGCCCTTACATGGGGACACGCCCTACAAATCCAGTAGTAAATACACCACAGTGACACACATTGACATACATGTTCAAATATAGATGCAAGTAAGCACTGAGAAGCTGAAAATGTAGAATTGAGGCCTAAAAATGGGCCAGAGGAAATAAATTAATTGACTTAATTCCCCTATGCAAATGAACTGTTCATCACACTTGCCTATTCAATAAATAAACCATTAGGTTATAAGCCTGAATCAAATCATTCTCTCACAGTGTCTGGAAAGGACACAGATTTTTGGAGTTGTACTGAATCTAAGCTTTGCAAGAGCCAAGATGTAATGGCATGATCTCAAATTACTTGATCTATTATTATATTATATTATTATAATAATATTATTATTACTTGGGCTATTTTGTAAAAATTTGTGCCAAAAGTTCTAGGTTACATTCAGGGGATAATAAAAAGGAAGACACGGTTTCTGTCCTCAGAGTTCATAGTCTAATGGCTCAGACATTTGGGTAAGACAAAGATTCCAGACATGTGTGACAGGTGCCAAGATAGAGGGGGGTCACAGGTATGAGATCACAGAAGTGTTCCTAGAGGTGTCTGCCTCCCCTTTGAGAAGTAAACTGTAAGCGCTTGTGGAGAGTAGGGTGGTGGTGGAAGAAGAAAGAATTTCGGCTTGCTAGGTCAGCTCTCAAGCTCTTCTCCGTTATGCAAAATCAAAATAAAGCGAACACTTGAAGCTGGTGGATAATACCTGTAAGGAACTGAGTAGAGTTGGAAGGGGTAGTTTTGGGAAGAAGCTACCATCTCAGTAGAAAATGTTAAGTGGAAGAGGGGAATTGTAAAGACATTGAGCTGTGCGTTAGAGTGTGCGCTTGCTTCCCTCTCCCTTCCCCCATGCCTCTGATGTCTCCTAGAGAAACTAAGTAGAGATCTGTTGCTGTTGTTTAGTCACTAAGTTGTGTCCAACTCCCGACTCTTCTGCAACTGCATGGACTGTAGCCTGCCAGGCTCCTCTGTCCATGGAATTCTCCAGGCAAGAATAGTGGAGTGGGTTGCCATTTCCTTCTCCAGGAGATCTTCTCGATCCAGGGATTGAACCCACGTCTCCTGCATTGGCAAGTGGATTCTTTACCACTGAGCCACCAAGGAAGCCCAAGTAGAGATTTAAATTATTATTTTTAATTATTAGACCGGGTTTCTTCTATTACGTTGTGTGTCATGACTGGGCGTCTAGGGGCCCCATGATTTATTCAGCATACAAAAAGACAGGATGTTGTGGTAGAAACCAGCATATCGGAATGCAAGGTTTCAGAAATGTAGCAGTTCTAGATGATGACTAGCCCAGGGTGTGGCCAGCATGAAAAGGAGAGGAGGTGAAGTTTCCTGAAAACAGGGAGCTTGCAAATGAATGTAGAGGAGTTGTCAGAAGATGGTAGATATGAGGGATAGAAGGTGAAGATCAGTTTTACAAGAGTAGAACACCATGGAGGGGCTGAGGCTCAGAGGAAAAGTCCTCTAGATGAGATATATATATCAATTTTCTGTATAAATCTATCTTTTCCATTATATAGTGAGACCTTTAAAAAAAAAAACCTACCTAAGGAAACAAAAGACTTGTACGTAGAAAACTATAAAACACTAGTGAAAGTAATCAAAGAGGACACTAATAGATGGAGAAATATACCGTGTTCATGGATTGGAAGAATCAATATTGTAAAAATGAGTATACTACCCAAAGTGATTTATACATTCAATGCAATCCCTATCAAGCTACCAACGATATTTTTCACAGAACTAGAACAAATAATCTCACAATTTGTATAGAAATACAAAAAACCTCAAATAGCCAAAGCAATCTTGAGGAAGAAGAATGGAACTGGGGGAATCAACCTGCCTGACTTCAGGCTCTACTACAAAGCCACAGTCGTCAAGACAGTATGGTACTGGCATAAAGACAGAAATATAGATCAATGGAACAAAATAGAAAGCCAGAGATAAATCCATGCACCTATGGACACCTTATCTTTGACAAAGGAGGCAAGAATATAAAATGGAGAAAAGACAGTCTCTTTAACAAGTGGTGCTGGGAAAACTGGTCAGCCACTTGTAAAAGAATGAAACTAGAAGGAGGCAAGAATATAAAATGGAGAAAAGACAGTCTCTTTAACAAGTGGTGCTGGGAAAACTGGTCAGCCACTTGTAAAAGAATGAAACTAGAACACTTCCTAACACCATACACCAAAATAAACTCAAAATGGATTAGAGAGCTAAATGTAAGACCAGATTCTATAAAACTCCTAGAAGAGAACGTAGGCAAAACACTCTCCAACATAAATCACAGCAGGATCCTCCAAGACCCACCTCCCAGAATATTGGAAATAAAAGCAAAAATAAACAAATGGGACCTAATTAAAATCAAAAGCTTCTGCACAGCAAAGAAAACTATAAGTAAGGTGAAAAGACAGCCTTCAGAATGGGAGAAAATAAAGCAAATGAAGCAACTGATAAAGGATTAATCTCCAAAATATACAAACAGCTCCTGCAGCTCAATTCCAGAAAAATAAACGACCCAATCAAAAAATGGACCAAAGAACTAAACAGACATTTCTCCAAAGAAGAGATAAAGATGGCTAACAAACACATGAAAAAATGCTCAACATCCCTCATAATCAGAGAAATGCAAATCAAAACCACAATGAGATACCATTTCACACCAGTCAGAATGGCTGCTATCCAAAAGTCTACATGCAATAAATGCTGGAGAGGGTGTGGAGAGAAGGGAATCCTCTTACACTGTTGGTGGGAATGCAAACTAGAACAGCCACTATGGAGAACATTGTGAAGATTCCTCAAAAAACTAGAAATAGAACTGCCATATGATCCAGCAATCGCACTCCTGGGCATACACACCGAGGAAACTAGAATTGAAAGAGACACATGTACTCCAATGTTCATTGCAGCACTGTTTATAATAGCCAGGACATGGAAGCAACCTAGATGTCCATCTGCAGACGAATGGATAAGAAAGCCTTGGTACATATACACAATGGGGTATTACTCAGCCATTAAAAACAATGCATTTGAATCAGTTCTAATGAGATGGATGAAACTGGAGCCTATTATACAGAGTGAAGTAAGCCAGAAAGAAAAACATCAATACAGTATACTAACGCATATATATGGAATTTAGAAAGATGCAAATGATAACCCTGTATATGAGACAGCAACAAAGACACCGATGTATAGAATAGTCTTTGAGACTCTGTGGGAGAGGGTGAGGGTGGGATGATTTGGGAGAATGGCACTGAAACATGTATGTTTTCATATGTGAAACGAATCACCAGTTCAGGGTCGATGCATGTTACAGGATGCTTGGGGCTGATGTGCGGGGATGACCCAGAGGGAGGATAAAGGGAGGAGGGAGGTGGGAGAGGGGTTCAGGAGGGGGAAGTCATGTCAATGACTTCCGAGGCGGATTCATGTCAATGTATGGCAAAACCAACCAATATAATATTGTAAAATAATTAGCCTCCAATAAAAAATAAATAAAAAGAAAAAAAAGAGTAGGGCTTTTACTTGACTCGTATTTTGTGCTCAAAATTCAGATGTATTGAATATCCACTACTTGCTGGCCCTTTCCCATGCCTCTCACTAATTATCACAAAACCCTTTAAGATGGGTTCACTGTACAGATGAACTAGAGAGTGCATTGCTCAACATCACACAGCCAGAGGTTTCAAAGCTGCCATTGTGGGACTTCCCTGATGGTCCAGTGGTTAAAAATCTGCCTTGCAATGCAGGGGACGTGGGTTCAATCCCTGGTCAGGGGACTAAGATCCCACATGCCTTGGAACAACTAAGCCTCTATGCTGCAACTCCTGAGCCCACACACCACAATTAGAGAATCTGTGCACCACAACGAAAGATTCCACAAGATGCAACGAAGACCTGATGCAGCCAAAAAACAAAAAAAAAGTTGCTATTGTACTGAAATCCAGTATCGTATAATTATAAGCCTTCACAGGCACATCAAACTCATTAAGTCCAAAGTTTAACTTGTCATCGCTACTGTTTCCCCCAGATTTGCCTCTTCTAAGTTTTGTTTCTCATTAAATGTCCATTGGTCCACATTAGAAATCCAAGATTCATCTTGGAGTCTTCTAACTCCCTGACTTGGCACATGCCATCAATCACCAAGTCCTATTTGCCTCCCAAAAGTTCTCAAAGGTGTCTTTCCTCTAGTCCCACTGAAATTACTTTACTTCGCATGAGCTTCATTTCACTCCTGGATTTCTGCAGTAACCTTAATAGGTCCCTGCTTCCAGCCTTGACCACTCTGATAATGCTTCACGTTTCCACCAGAGCAAACTTTCTAAAGTCTCTGTTTTGAGCATTTTAATACCTTTGTCTTGCCCTCAGGATAAAAATCTCTTTTAATGTGGTTTATGGACTCTCTCATTATCTGGCACCTATTTACCTCATCAGTCTCATGGCTCATCAGTACCCTCAGCCTATTGTTTAGCTCTACTGATCCATTTTTAAATTTCCCCAATGCCTTAATTTATTCCTCATTTTCAGACTGCACTATGGTTTTCTTGGTCTAGAGCACAATCCATCTGTTAAAAGACAATTTTCAGAAAAGGGTAAAATTATAACTCTCACTCTATAAAAACTTATTCTGACACTTGTTAAAATGGTAAGAAAGATTTGATTCAGGATTATCACAATAGGGGCCAACACTGTCCCAGTCAGAGAGAGACTGGATTCAACTCTGAATACAGTTGTTGCTCTAATGGTCCGGGAGTGAGCAACGAGAATGAGGACAGAACACGAAATCTGGGGCAATGGGTCAGGGGCCTGCAGCCTCGACTGGACTGAGGTGCAGCGTCCACCCTGAGTCCAGCTTTTATTCCTAATTGCAGACCATAAGACTTACTCAGATCTTATCTTTCTCAAGACACATGCTGTTTCAATCACATGCTCCTAAATGTCATGGATTACACGGACAGAGTCGAGATCTCCTTGTTTTTACCCCAGGCCCCTCTCTTCTGGGCTAGTCTCGGTAACAACTAGCAAGTGAGGAAGCAGCGAGGAGACAGGGACGACAGAGGATGAGGTGGCTGGATGGCATCACCGACTCAATGGACATGGGTCTGGGTGAACTCCGGGACTTGGTGATGGACAGGGAGGCCTGGCGTGCTGCGGTTCATGGGGTCGCAAAGACTCGAACACAACTGAGCGACTGAACTGAACTGAAGCAGCATTCATGCCTGACTCCGACCCGGTGTTCCAAGGTCCGTGCTTTCATGGTCCCAGTCATACTCCCTTCTGGGTCTGGCCTTGGGGTTTGTAACAGGGCTATTATTCTAAGAAAAACATGAGAGATAATCATTAACAAAGTTTCTTAATATATGCTGTTTTTCCAGGTGCTATTTCTGTGGAATTTCTCAAGGCTGTGAAAGTACATTATTAGGAATTCCCACTACATACAATAAGGACAAATGGATATTTATAACCAATGAGCAGAATGAGAGAGTCAATGGATGGAAAATTACATCAAGGATAAGAAGATTCTTGCTAAACAAACTTAGAATTCTTGCTAAAAGCAGGCCAAGGAGATCAGAAATTAAGGGTAAGGGGATTCTTGCTAAACTGATATTGGATTCTCCCTAAAAATGGCTACAGGCCCAAGGATGAGGTCTATTGGAAAAGAGGGCTCAGGGGGCCTGTTTAAAATTTGGTCAAGGAGAGACTTTTTGTTAATACACATATAAAAGTGAACACCTGTTAAAGGTTTTATTTAACTCACAAGGAAACTAGCAGAAGACTCCTGAGAGTCCCTCAGACAGCAAGGAGATCAAACCAGTCAATCCCAAAGGAAGTCAACCTTGAATATTCATTGGAAGGACTGATGCTGAAGCTGAAGCTCCAATGCTTTGTCCATCTGATGCAAAGAGCCGACTCATTGGAAAAGACCCTGATGCTGGGAAAGACTGAAGGCAGGAGAAGGAGGGGATGACACCTCTGTCATCATTGAGACGGTTGGATGGCATCATTGACTCAACGGACATGATTCGAGCAAGCTCTGGGAGACGGTGAAGGACAGAGAAGCCTGGCATGCTGCAGTCCATGGGGTCACAAAGAGTTGGACATGACTGAGCAACTGAACAAAAGAATAGACACATTTATGTAGATCAGGGATACAGAAATATGAAAATGAAGGCAAAACTGTTTTTTCCACAATGTCAGGAGGAGGGGTTAATTGAACCTCTGTCAGACAACAGAATTTACACTGGGTCAGTTACCTACAGAGTTGTAAAATAGCCGCATGGAAACAGAAACTTATACAACAGAAGGACATGCTATAGACAAGGACTTTAGGTTTCCTGTCACTTCTGGGAAATCTTTCCCAAACTTCAACTCATGAATGAGGTGCAATTTCTAAGTTATCATATTTATTACACTATATTGTGTGTAACTTCTCCCATCCTCACATAAGAACATGAGCTTTTTGAGGCAGACACTGTGAGTTATTCAAAGTTTTCTCAGTGTGATCATCTGCTTCTAAGGAGCACAATATTCGAAGGGGGTAGTAGAAGCCACAAGATAAACATATTGGGTATTAATGGAGCTTCCGTCTTATTCTAACATCTGGGGAAACATTTTTACATTAAAGCAGACGCTGCCCTTCCCTTCATACTCAATGTTTCCTGGTTTTATTAACGATTTCTATTTCAAGGCCTGAGGGATACCTTGGGGATACAAAAATGCACCAGAGTGGTCTGCAAAGATGTACCCCAAGCAGGAAACAATTTTGATAATAAGTGGCACTAGGTTGCAGGGGGGGGGCACTGACACATTGAAAATAGTATTCAGACTAGCCTGGGGTGATAGGTCTTCTGACACACAGGCCTCTTGGTCCTTCTTGGCCCCGAGGAAGGTCCTGGTTGGACCAGCTGTTTTTATAAGTCTAGGGGTGGGGACTGGACATGGAACAAAAGACTGCTTCCAAATTGGGAAAGGAGTATGTCAAGGCTGCATATTGTCACACTGCTTATTTAACTTATATGCAGAGTATATCAAGTGAAATGCCAGGCTGGATGAAGCACAAGCTGGAATCAAGGGAGAAATATCAATAACCTCAGATATGTGAATGACACCACCTTTATGGCAGAAAGCGAAGAAGAACTAAAGGGCCTCTTGATTCTGAAAGTGAAAGAGGAGAGTGGAAAAACTAGATTAAAACTCAACATTCAGAAAACTAAGATCATGGCATCCGGTCCCGTCACTTCATGGCAAATAGATGGGCAAACAATGGAAACAGTGACAGACTTTATTTTTGGGGGCTCCAAAATCACTGCAGACGGTGAGTGCAGCCATGAAAGTAAAAGACATTTGCTCCTTGGAAGAAAAGTTATGACCAACCTAGATAGCATATTAAAAAGCAGAGACATTACTTTGCCAACCAAGGTCCGTCTAGTCAAAGCTATGGTTTTTCCAGTAGTCATGTATGGATGTGAGAGTTGGATCTTAAAACTCAACGCTGAAGAATTGATGCTTTTGAACTGCTGCTGCTGCTAAGTCACGTCAGTCGTGTCCGACTCTGTGTGACCCCATAGAGGGCTCCCCCATCCCTGGGATTCTCCAGGCAAGAACACTGGAGTGGGTTGCCATTTCCTTCTCCCATGTGTGAAAGTGAAAAGTGAAAGTGAAGTCGCTCAGTCGTGTCCGACCCTTAGCGACCCCACGGACTGCAGCCTACCAGGCTCCTCCATCCATGGGATTTTCTAGGCAATAGTACTGGAGTGGCTTGCCATTGCCTTCTCTACAGTGTTGGAAATGACTCTTGAGAGTCCCTTGGACTGCAAGATCAAAGCAGTCCGTCCTAAAGGAAATTAGTCCTTAATGTTCATTTGAAGGACTGATGCTGCAACTCCAATACTTTGGCCAACTTATGCAAAGAACTGACTCATTTGAAAAGACCCTGATGCTGGGAAACACTGAAGGCAGGAGAAGGGGACGAGAGAGGATGAGATGGCTGGATGGCATCACTGACTCAATGGACATGAGTTTGAGTGAACTCCGGGAGCTGGTGAAGGACAGGCAAGCCTTGCGTGCTGCAGTCCATGGGGTCGCAAACAGTCGGACACGACTCGGAGGCTGAATTGAGGGGTGGGGAATGGAATCCTGCTGGGAGTCGGTCGGGTGGGGAAGAGCCCCGCGCCGGTTCCCAAAGGGTCTAGACCACCGTCGCCTGCGGCCTGAAGCGAGCGCCAGCACGCGCGCGGTGCTCGGACCCTGCGCTCCGCGCCCGGGCGACCCTCCCCCAAGGCCCCGCCCCGTGACGCGAGGCCCCGCCCCCGCGGCGCCCGCTTCCAAGATGGCGGCGGCGATTCCTGCCCGGCTGTCTGGGTGGCGGTGACGACGGGCGGCAGGAGGCCAGGTGTGTAGGCTGGAGATGGCGCGGTGAGGGGCCCTGCAGAAAGGTTTGGGAGATTGGGAAGGTGAGAAGTTTTGAATAAAGGCTGTAAACAGCCTTGAGCAAGGAGGGAGACCTGAGTGCAAGTCCGGACAGAGGCCGGCGGGCGCACTTTGCAAGGTAGAGCAATCGCCAGAGGAGGTTGGCGTGGGGTGAGATGAGGCTGCTCCGAAAGAACTGGGCTGTAACCCCTTCCAGACCGCTGACCACGCCCCTCTAGGTGAGCTGGCCCAGGTTCCTCTGACAGGTTCTGCCCAGCCCTCCCTCTCCCTATCTCATTTCATCAATAACCCCGATCCCCACCCTCGCTAGGGTGGAGAGAGGGAGAAGAAGGTAGAGGACGCTACCCCCATCCTATTTCCTGCCGCGCTCCGGGCTTGTTTGCTTGCAGCTCCCAGGTGGTCACCTCCCTGCACCTGCGGAGCTAGCTCCCATAAATGTGAAGAACGGAAAGGAGCCCGTTTCTTCCGCCTCCCTGCGTTCTCTTGAGGCCACTTCACAGTCCTGTTAGGACTGCCTCACCCAGATCTCCAGTAGTTGCCCTGTCCCCACTCCCCAAACAGGTTGGTCCTGTTGGGGTGGGGGATGGTTAAATACCGAGTGAATCTGACACGCTATAGGATGGCTGGGGCAAAGCCGGGGACCTAGCATCTCCTGCTCCACCCCGTTTCTCTCCAACCACTTTCCCTCGCTCGCTTCCCGAGCTGGGAGACTGGCTTCACCCTGTTCCTGCTCTCTGCCCCTCTGAGGGTGGCTGGCTATCCTTGACCACTTCTGTTCCAGCTGGTTCCAAGATTGCTGTTGGCGTGCTGGATGGAGCCTGTCTCTGTCCTCTGTTACGTTTCCAGTTTTATATAATGCTTCACATCTCTGCTCCCCCGGGACCTCCTGGAGTCCCCATGATCCTGAAGAAGACAGTTTGAATCTAGGTGAGTCTATCTCTGCCCCTCTAAAATTGGAAGAAATGGTCTCCAGAGAATGCTCTGAAATGGCCTTGGGACCTGAATGATGTAAGCATTGTTGGGGGTGGGGACTGAGTAGGTGGTAGGAGTGGTTTGAGGGATGGGTGGTGGACAGTGAAACTTAGGCTGGAAGTGACAGGTGGTGCGACCTGCCAATGGTTACATTCTGTTTCTTTCTACATAGGTTTGTGCTCCCTTCTGTGACTTGGTTCTTTTCCTTTTTCCTCTTTACCCCTGCCCACCACCTTCATCAATACCCAATGATCTCTCTGCTGGCATGCTGTCTTCCTGACCCCCACTCCCCAGAACTCTCCTCTCTCTCTCATCCAGACCCCAGCACAGGATGTTGCGGAGGTTGCTGGAGCGGCCCTGCACACTGGCCCTGCTTGTGGGCTCCCAGCTGGCAGTCATGATGTACCTGTCGTTGGGGGGCTTTCGAAGCCTCAGCGCCCTCTTTGGCCGAGAGCAGGAGCCGACATTTGACTATGCTCATCCCCATGATGTCTACAGTAACCTCAGTCACCTGCCCGGGGCCCCTGCTGCCCCAGGGGGCCTCCCAGCTCCTCAAGGCCTGCCGTACTGTCCCGAACGATCTCCTCTCTTAGGTGAGTGCAGAAGGAAAGCAGAAGGCAAGGCCAAGGTGTGGGGACAGGGAGGCTTGGACAAGTGTAGGATGGCGGCAGTGGGTCTTCGAACTGGAGGGTTGTGGAACTGGAAGGGAGGCTAACGTTGAGATAGAATGGACTCTAAATTTGGGGTTTCGACTTAGGTTCTTTGATTGAGCCACAGCTTTCCATTACTTGCCCGTTTATGGGCTCTTCATACCTCCGGGTAGGATTAGGAGTTAGTTGGCAGTCCTGTTCTCTCCACCTGCTAACTGTAAGCTTCCAGCCTTGTAAGGCAGGGGAGAGTTAAGGAACCCTAAAATAAGGCAGGCTAGGTGAGGAGCCTTCACCTTCCAGACTTCGCAAAGTTGTCCCAATGATGGGGAACTCAAGGTTTTGTGAGATTTCTGAGCAAGCCCTTGGGGAAGCTGAGTCCCATAATCCAACTGCCAGGGACCTTCTAATCCCTGACCTTGACTCCTTGACCTTCTAATCCCTGACCTTGACTCCTTGACCTTCTAATCCCTGACCTGTCATTCCCTCCCGACAGTGGGTCCCATATCCGTGTCCTTTAGCCCAGTGCCGTCGTTGGCAGAGATTGTGGAGAGGAATCCCCGGGTAGAACCGGGGGGCCGATACCGCCCTGCAAGGTGTGAGCCCCGGTCCCGGACAGCCATCATTGTGCCCCACCGTGCCCGGGAGCACCACCTGCGCCTGCTGCTTTACCACCTGCATCCGTTCCTGCAGCGCCAGCAGCTTGCTTATGGCATTTATGTCATCCACCAGGTACTCCCAGTTCCCACGCCACTGTGATCTTCTTTTTTATAAGGAAGCCTCAAGCAAATTCCACTCCACTCTCATATAATAAGTCTCAATATAATTAAAGGAGGGTCCGACTGTGGAATGTAAGAAAGCAGCAGCTTGCACTGCTCTGCCAGTGTGTTAGCCCCATGCTTCTTCTTAAGGATATTCCCATTGTCCTGTAATCTTCCGTGACTTTTGTGTTGTTGAATCTGGAAGTGGATAGATTTGGCCTAAAGTTCTGGTTCTGCCATTTGTTCCATATGTGACCTTGAGCAAGATACCTAACCTGCTAAAATGAGGCTCAGAGTGGTAACCACTATACCACCTCTTTCACATGGTTGTTGGGATTAAATGCTAACTATTAGCATGTGTGTGTCAGGTACGTGTGTGCGAGTCGCTCAGTCGTGTCCAGTTCTTTGCGACCCCACAGACTGTAGCCTGCCAGGCTCCTCTGTCCATGGGATTCTCCAGGCAAGAATACTGGAGTGGGTTGCCGTTCCCTTCTCCAGGGGATCTTCCTGACCCAGAGATCAAACCCGGGGTCTCCTGCACTGCAGGCAGGCTCTTTACCATCTGAGCCACCAGGGAAGCCCATCCGGCACATAGTGATGCTCAAACATTTTTTGTTGAACGAGAAAACAAAGAAGTTGTCTTTCTCTTCATCCTCTTCATCCCATAACCACGCTGACCTCCCTCCTTTCACTCTTATGCTGCTTCTCCATGCCACCAATACACCGCATCGGTCCTCCTCCATTATCTTCCAGGCTGGAAATGGAACATTTAACAGGGCAAAGCTGCTGAATGTCGGGGTCCGGGAGGCCCTGCGCGATGAAGAATGGGACTGCTTGTTCCTGCATGATGTGGACCTCCTGCCAGAGAACGACCACAATCTGTATGTGTGTGACCCCCGAGGACCTCGGCATGTTGCTGTTGCCATGAACAAGTTTGGATACAGGTAGAGGGCACGGGAGGGTGCTGGAAGCAGGGTATTCCACCATCCAGTGGAAGAAGGAGGGATGGCTCCCAGAAGACATGTGGAATCCAAGGATCTTTCTCTCCCCAGCCTCCCGTATCCCCAGTACTTTGGCGGGGTCTCGGCACTCACTCCTGACCAGTACCTGAAGATGAATGGCTTCCCCAATGAATACTGGGGCTGGGGTGGCGAGGATGATGACATTGCTACCAGGTCAGACTTCTTGCCACCTTCTTTCCTAACCCCAGCCTGGATCCCTGTCCTCTAAGACCACCTCTAGCCCTAGTCTTTTAACACTGATTTAGCTCCCTGGTCCTGAATGGTGCCTATTCCTCTCCCTTATCTTTGTAGTCTACCCAGGTCAGGCTTTGCATGCTGCTCCCCCTTCTGTTGTCCTTCAGTCCCTTAGACCTGGTTAGTAACATTCCCGGGAGAGAAGACAAGATCAATACAATCAATCCCAATAGTATCATGGGACTCCAGAGCTGGAAAGCAGCCTGGAGACTGTTTAGTCCTGCCTCTGCTAGGATTGCATCCAAACCACTTCCTGCAGAGCTGGAAGAGGAAAGGCTCTGCTCCACATAGTCCAGAATCACATTTTTTTTTTTTTTAAATAAAGGGCCTGTGCCATTGGCATGATGCCAGCTTATTTTTAGCACGTGAAACATTTTGACCTTCAGCCTCAGCTGACCCAATTTCATGTATCGTTTGACTATTTGGGCTTGACATGCCGGGCCCCTTGCCTCTCCGCCCGCTGTGTCCTCTGGGATGACATCTCTGTGAATTCTTCTCTCTGTGTGTAAAACACCCAGCAGTTTCTAAATGTATGTCTTCTTTCAGTACCTTCCCCAGCCATCCTCACTGCTTGCTTCTGTGTATCAGAATTGGAGTTCATGTCTTTCCAGGTCCCGATTTCCTGGGTCCACCCTTTGAAACAAGGGTGGGGGGTGGGAGTGCAGCAGGGCTGAGGCCGCTCAGCCACTAATCTCAGTAAGAATTGCTGAGCTTGGGTCTGTGGTTCCCCATCTTGTCCTACCTTTTTTGACAGAATGGTTCCTCTCCCTGTCCTTCCCAGACAGCAAAGGCAGCTCCTGGGAGCCATTTAGGAACAGGTGGGAGGTGCAAACCTACCTCTGCCAGTTGTTTACAGCCCCCAGGGTGCCTGCACTAGGCCCTGAGGATTTGCAGACAACCGGCTTTTACATTCTTCTCAGCCTTTCCTTCTTTCTGTTTGATGTTTCTGCTCGCCCTTCCAGTACTGGGCCCTTTGTCGAGTTAGTAATAGTTACTCTTTGTGTAAAGAAACATGCAATTCCTCCCTCGCTGGCCTTAGCTCTTCTTGCTCACCTGTCAGCAGCCTTCTTCCACTCTGGATCCTCCAAGGTGCCCTCGCTTTCCCCACAGGGTTCGCTTGGCTGGGATGAAGATCTCGCGTCCGCCCACGTCCGTGGGGCACTACAAGATGGTGAAGCACCGAGGAGACAAGGGCAACGAGGAGAACCCCCACAGGTAGGACGCGAGGGTGGCCTGGGGGTTGTCAGCGAGCCCCAGGGCTCTGCACCCCGGCCAGGCTGCTCCCACAAGTTCCTAGATTCCTGGCCGTTCCTTTCCGGGTCTTAGTCGCCGATCTCTAACCCTCAGATTTGACCTCCTGGTCCGCACCCAGAATTCCTGGACTCAAGATGGAATGAACTCACTGACATACCAATTGCTGTCTCGAGAGCTGGGCCCTCTCTATACCAACATCACAGCAGACATTGGAACTGACCCTCGGGGTCCCCGGACTTCCTCTGGTCCCCATTACCCGCCTGGTTCCTCCCAAGCCTTCCGTCAGGAGATGCTGCAGCGCCGGCCCCCAGCCAGGCCTGGCCCTCTGCCTACTGCCAACCACACAGCTCCCCATGGTTCACACTGACTCCTTCTTAATCATGAAACTGAATCTTTCCCACTTTAATCATGAAACTGAATCAGAGGGGTTGTGTTTCCCCACCCTCAGCTCCTCACTGCTCTTAGAGGGATGTGGGGGAACTGAACTTTACTGCTGTGCTGGGGGCAGGGGCCTCTCCTCACCGCTGGACTGGAGCTGGGCTCCTCTGGCCCTGGGGGTCTCTCTTTCTAGGGTCACCTGCCAGGGCTTATGACTGTGAATCCTTGATGTCATGACTTATGTGATGACTCCTAGGAGTCCCCTGCCTATGGGGTAGGAGCAGGAGGGCTGGACCCCAAATCCCTTCTTCTTCCATGGAGAAAAGAGTGATCTGGCTTCTCCCGGGACCTCTGTGAATATTTATTCTATTTATGGTTCCCAGGAAGTTTGTCTGAAGGAAGCCCCTCCCTGGGTACTTGCTGCCAGTAACGGAGTAGCTCCCTCTTTTGGACCTGGCTCAGGGGGCTGGGATTTTGATATATTTTCTAATAAAGGACTTTGTCTCGCCTCTGCTCCTGCTTTCTGCATCCCAGGCACTCTTTGCCTATCTTTGCTCACCCACTCCCACCTCCTGCCCTTGGATGACAGAACAGCCAGACCAAGTCAAGCTTTAGCAACATTTATTTTCATGGGTGAGAGAATCCCTGCCACCAGAGGCAAGAAGAAGTGGGAACTGAGGATCAACTGTTAGGTTCTGTGCCCAAGACACGGGCTGCTGCCTGACGCCCACTCTCTATACAATCGTTGACAGCAACCCCCTCATAAGACGCCCCGGCCAGAGTCAAAGGCAGCTTCTGAGCAGCCAGGAATTGGGAAGCTGACTCTGAAAGGAAAGATAAAAGGAATTTTACAGCTGGGGG
Source organism: Moschus berezovskii (assembly GCF_049115385.1). Taxonomy (NCBI): domain Eukaryota; kingdom Metazoa; phylum Chordata; class Mammalia; order Artiodactyla; family Moschidae; genus Moschus; species Moschus berezovskii. The sequence goes on along the minus strand of NC_142463.1, from coordinate 116,579,189 downwards.
TCTATTTTCATGGCTCTTCTCAGCCAAGCTGCTTTCTCAACTTACCCAATTTTTGCCAGTGGCCTAATGTATACTGAGGGATAGAGTTCTGGGGAGAGAAAAAGGGATACAGGGAAAATATTAACATTGATACCCCAGCCTGGGTGCTATGTTCCGTGGGGTCACAAAGAGTCAGACACGACTTAGTAACTGAACAGCAACAGGCTTGGATAGACAATGACAAATGGATCAATCCCTGCCTTCAAGGCCTGCCTCTACTAGGTAGCTGAAGAGTGTTTACCTTGTGTTACCAACTCACCTTGTGTAGATGGACCAAGCAGTGACTTGGTGGCTCATTCAGTCCTAAGTGAGTAGCAGCAGCTTTCTCTGCCTCCTGTTGGAGCAGCTCCTGAGATAACACACAGCCCCTGGCTTCTAGTGTCTGTAACCAGGAACCTCCCAGCATCACCTGAGGAGGGAAGATGGCACTGACCAGCCTGGCCTTACTGCAATGGGGCAGAGAGGAGCCCTTTGGAAACCCCCACTAAGCATGGCTGCCTTCTCTCACAGTCAGTCTGAGGCCAGGCGGGCTCCCATCCTGCTCAGGGAAAGCAACGGAGTCATACACAATTCCCAGGATAACTGGATCTTCTGAGGATGGCACCAGATGTCCAAATCCCTGGAGAAAACAAAGAGACTAGGTCAGGAGGGAAGGGTTCCAGTTGAGCCCGTGTCTGTCTTGCCTCCTCTTCTGGGTCATACCTGGACAGGCAGACGAGCTCCTCGGTACTGCAGATTAACCACAGCCACAGACACAGCAGTGATGGTGCTCAGGGCATGGGCCAGAGGCGCAGCCTCAGCAGGAAGCAGCTTGCTGAGCACTGGAGGCGAGAGCAGTGCAGTTTTGGCCACCCTCCTTAGGATAAGACCCCCACGAGGATGAGCAGTTCAAGGGCATGGTATGGTCCCGTTGGCCCAGGAAGAAGCTAGGTTGCCTCACCCTGGCTGGGGAAGGGGAGGGTGGCTATCCCATTACCTGAAGCTGGAATGGCACTAATAATGTGGTCAGCCTCCAGGCTGCTGTCCCCTAGAGACACCTGAAAGGATGAACACATTAAAAGACAGAAATCATGGGAATTTTGCCTCAGTTTCCCAGCACCCAAGTGGCAGGAGAAAGACTGGATGCTGACTCAGGATGAAGAGACTGACTATGCAGTCAGAACAAAAATCATCCCCCTGTTACTCCAGCAAGTGGGCCAGACAAAAGCCAGTGGGCCGATTTGAAATGTTTAGTGGAGCTGGGTGGTTCTTTCCCTTAGCTGGGAGCCACGTATATATAAGCACTACTTCCATCCACAGATCTGGATCAGGTGGTCTTGGAGAAAGGTTCACAAATAAGGCCTAAGAACCCTGGGGTAGCCCAGATTTAAGCAGCTTCTAAGACAGTAGAAAAAGAGAAACTCCAGTCCTGGAGTTTAAACAAAGATGAAAACTCTAACACACAGGTTCATTACAGTCCAGGAGGCTCGCCTACCTTCCAGCGCCCTTCTGCCTGGAGACTGAGCCCACAGACTGGCTGGCCTTGGAGAACACTGACACCCCTGCTAGTCAGGTAGGCGCTGAGGGCCTGGGGCAATGTCTCCAGCCCTCCACGGAGTGACCACTGGCTCCAGCGCTCAGCCCGAGCTTGGCGAATAAGTGCTGAGTCCAGCTGTGGGCCCCGGCCTGCAGAGGAGGAAGCAGAGAAGAAGCATTAAGATAGCACCCCTTGCCTCCAGTCCCTCACTCTGGCAGTCCTTAATATCTTCAACCCTTGAACCAACTGCCCCCTCACCTGCCCCCAGCAGCAGCCCCAGTAATATGGAACGATGGGTTTGCTCAGCTTGGAAGAGACTGGGAAAGCAGGACCTGATGCTGAGCTCACGGCTGTTGCCTGCAAACACTCCACGGCAGAGACTGTCCATGGCTAGAGACGCCACCTTAAGGGTGAGACTAGGATTGAGAGGCCAAGGAATAAACTGCACTAATTTCCACTAATCCCTGCTTGGTAGGGAATGGGGGCAGCATGGGTTTACTTGGAAAGCAGTCTGGCTACAACAGATGGATGGGAAGGCAGTAAAGGCATTCACCTCAACACTGAGTTTCGGGGGCTACTGGGTATGAAGAGAAGAGGGCATTTTCAGAGGCTACAGAAGAGGCCCCAGTAGTAGATTTGCAAGGGGTTTAGAAGGGGAGGGATCTGGGGGCTTCTGGGTGGTGTTACCTCAGGACCAAGGCGGCGCTGGGCAAAACTGTGCACAGTCTCATCAGGGTCTTTGCCACGAGGGGTGGTCAAATCCCTCAGCCCAGCCCAGAACAGAGGTTTGGAGAAGGGAGGTGAAGGGCGGAGGAGCCCCCTGTATGGAGGAAGGCACAGTGAAAAGGGAGCTCTGCTCTACCTCCCCCACTCCAGGGGATCATTTCCATTCATTTGGCCCCTTTTGCTGGGAGGCCTGACAGACTGGGAGATGAGGAAATGGAAGGGATGTGAGGATAAGGGCAAAGGAGAAGGATGGCAGTAAGGAAGTGATAACGTTACCTGATGCCAGAGGGCAAGGCATGCAGAGCACCAGCTACATACAGGAACCTGTTCTGGGCGGCTGGATGGTCTCCCCGGACAGGCAACACTTCTGAGTCCAAGCCAAGCTCAGAAACCTGCTCTCCACACGTCCTCAAGAAGAGGATATACTAAGGAAAGGACTGCCCACCAAATCCACTTGCTCCCCTTAACGCTATCCTCTAGTGAAGGCCCCTCCGCAATCTCTCCTAGGCATTGCACAAGCCGCTCACCAGGAGCAGGGTCCGGGCTCCCAGAGCTCCCGCCGGCCGAATTCCTCGAGGTCCAAGTTCAAAAATAGCACCATCTGGCCCTCGTACTGAGCGGATCCAGCCTCCCAGGCGCTCGCTGCCCTCCACCAAGACCACCTGAGGGCAAGAGGGAGACACTGCAGCCTACAGCCCCAGCCGCGGCGGCCTAAAGGGTCAGGAGAAAAAGGGGGCGGCGCATTCGCTCTTGCTGGAAATGGGAGAGAAGTGTTAAAGGAGCTCCCTCCGGCATCGTGGGGCACTAACCTTGGGGGGACAGGGGGCCCGGCTCAGGTAGTAACTGGCGGCCAAGCCGCTGATCCCTCCGCCCAGCACGACCACGGTCCGGCCCATGAAGAAACCTGCGGGTGAAGAGGCGCTACGGACAGGGTGACCGCAACCACCCTGCTCTCCAGAAACCCCGCGAGCTCCGCGTTCCACCCCTGGCCATTCGCTGCTTTCGGGGAAACCAAGAGCCGGCGGATGGGGTGGTGGAACTCTGAGTTCCCCTCCCAGACCCTAGGACTCACCCACGAGGGGAACGAGAAAAATGGGGCGGAAGGAGGAGGTAGAGGCCCCGGCGCCTCACCCCGCCGGCGACCCTTGGGCGAGGGGTGGCGGATAAGGGCCGCACCCGCGCTATCTGCTCGCGCAGGGCGCGGGGACCCGGCTGCGCGCCGGCGAGCAGGAGCGCTGCTCCTCCCGCCCGCCTCTGGGCCTAGCGCTTTCCGCCCGCGGCTGCCCCCAGCTTCTTGGCCTCGCCGACTCTCCGTCCGTTCCAGTCTCGCGGACGCTCCAGCCTATAGAAGGCGCTTCTCTGAAGCTGGAGGTTAACTGGTTCGTTGCCGGGGTGCAGGGAGCGGCCGTATCCCGCACGGCTCTCCCTTCAGGGCTGGAGCGGCGAGAGCTGAATCCTGGGCAGCATTCCCCCGCTCGAGCTTCCCAGGCCCCACCTAGGGTGAGAACCCTGGAGGGAGGGTCCCCTGAGCGTTGGTGGTAGGGAGAGTATGCGGGGACACTGGAGGCTGGTCCGTGGGGAGGTGGCTCCATCAACAGCTCCTTGATGTTAGCAACAGCCGAGGCCTGTGGGAGCTAGGGCGGCCCGGCAGCGTACCGTGTTTATCCACAGGGGTCCCTGGGTACCATGCTCTCGAGAGGCAGCCCCCTACGCTGGCAAAACCCGTGGACCCCTGTGCCCGCACCCTATCTCCAGGCTTCCTTACAGCTTGACGAGTCCCAAGTTTTCCTTCCCTCTTTTCCTCCCAATGTAAACCTTGGCATCAACGTGTCCTGGTCCCACACCCCTATCCCCACCCCCACGGCTCTGAGCGGGCCCCACTGTTCACAGAGCGAACTGAGTCCCAGGAAGACTCCCCATTCGGCCTAGTTCTGTATCACCACACCCTTAAAACACAAATAAGGACATCTTTTTATTTTTTTAAATAAATTTATTCACAAAAAAAGTGAGACTGTAGAGGGTCTGGGGGCTGTACACGGGCAGGGGCCTGTGGAGCTCTGTACATGGGAGACAAGGGAGCCTCCAGGTGAAAGGGTATTTTTTAATAAAAAAAATAATGGGAGGTACAACCACCCCCTCCCCCCTCCCCGATTAAAAAGACACAAAAATAGACGTCTCTGAGGTAAATGGGGAGCCTGGGGGCTTAAGGGTGTTGAAAGGGTTTCACAGGTGCCAGGGCTTAAAAGGGATGTCACAGGCACCGGGGTGGCTCCTGCATCAGTTGGTAGAACAGCACGTAGCCCTCACTTGATGCCACCTGGTTTTCACTGACAGGGGAGACACTAGGAAGAAGGGACACGGGGAAAGGGGTGTGATCATCTCTGCTTATGCCTACCTCCCCACAAGATCAACCTCACAGCGCCCAGGTAGTGATCGGGATACCAACCCCGCCCCCACCACCACCTGGCACTGTGCTCTCCTGGGGCTTTGGATTAGGGACAGGTGTCAGGGCTGCTGTGGGAATAGGGCAGGAGTTGAGTAGCAGGCTCTTCTCACCGAGAGTCATTGTAGACATGCCAACCAGTCTGGCACCGGCACAGGGCTGTGTAGTGGCCATAGTGGACGCTGCCCGAGTGGTTGCAAAGGGCGTACAGCTGATACACGGGGCTTCCTTCAGGGTTAGAGACGACCAAATCCTACAGTCAGAGCTGTGCCCCCTCCCACTCTTTCCCTTCCCTTTATGGAGCTCCTCAGGACCTTCCCTACCAGACTCACCGGCTTTGTCACTGGCGAAGTCCCCTAGGCTCAGTCGCTGCAGTGGGAAGTCTACACCTACTGAACTTTTCTTGATGGAGCCTCGGGAGGCGGAAAATCGATTAAGATCTAAGCTCTGGTTAAGGAGAATTTGGGAGGCAGAGGGCCTCTGACGGGGGCTGAGGAATTGAACGTTGTCCACCATCCCTCCCTGAACACATCTGGGGAGCAAGATAGGGAAAGGTGGAGTGGCCGGCTTTTCCTAAGGCAAACTGAATTCCCAAATATCCAGCTTCTGTAAACATGGAAAATGTGGGAAAAGAATGAATGGGAGAAATAATCTGTGGGAGAAATAATCTGAAGATTAGGATACGGAGCACGAGAATTCGGGGGAATCTTTGTACTGTCAACTTTTTGGTACTTCGTGTTTTCTGCCGACATCGGTCACACACCTAAATAAATGTCAAATAACGTTATAAGGTTAATGTGTTCCTCACCTCAGCTAGCTTTTCTGGCATCCTGACTCATACAAATTCACTGTGCTCTGTATACACTTCTGCATCCTCTGGGCTGCTGCCCTTTGCCCTGGAAGCACCAGGACACAGCTGAAACTCCTTCACAAACCCTGACACGTGCGTCACTCTTCATACTCAGGCACCATGCAACCCGTTTTACACACACGGAGTTCCCCCCGCCAGGTTTCCCACCCTTACTATATCCCCTGTGAACCCCCACATACTGGGGCATTCTCCGATTCTAGCTCTTCTTCCTTGGTGAAAAGGTTGAAACAATCTCGCAGAGACACCTTGCCCCCAGCAAATCCTTTCTGGGGGGAAAGGGGAGTGAAGGGTCAGCATGGTATGAATTTATTTTTCCAATTCTTCTCAAGTAATCCAAGCTTCATTTCTGCTCCAGAGACCCACAGGGTTCCCTCCCACACTAGGGGTGGGAGAATTGCATCACAGAACCCATGTCCCATCCACCCCTGGAATCTTCTGGAATCCCACCTTGGGGATGGGCAGGGACAGGTCACAAAAAACCTCGAAGGTCGTGGAGCGATACCCACAGGCCTGGCACTTGAGACAACTTTTCAACTGGCCCACAAAAAGGTCTAGATAGAAGCAGAGGGGCAGGAGAGACAGTCACTGTGCGATGCCTAAGGTGCTTTCTTGGAATCCCATCTCTTCCCACCCACTTACCTGACCTTTCCTTTCCCACCACCAACACTCCTCACAAACCCCTAACAACTTTTCCACCCAGTCCTGTTCCCATACCCCTCCATAGTATTGGTTTTTTCTGCCAAGCCTGCACCTCCCCCCCACACACACTTTCCCCCATCACTTTGTCTTACTCCATACCCATGATCTTGCCCCCAACACACACACACTTCCCCCATCACTCTGTCTCACTCCATACCCACAATCTTGCTGTCCTCTCTTTCCAGGTAACGCTTCCACATTAGGTTGGCTCGGTCATCATCGCTGCCACAGAGCAAGGAAAGTGGGAAGCATCCATGAGACAGCAGGAACGCTGGGCACCCCCAACACCACTGAAATGATCCACAAAGCCCTGTACCCCACCCCACCCTGTACCCTACCCCCTCCGTGCCCCAGCTCCTTCTCTGAATTTCAAGAAAGAGTCCAAGGAGTCCTCCTTCAGAGGACTTTCTGGTGACAGGAAAACACAGGAATGTAGATAAGGGAAGAACATGCCGTCTTCCTCCACCTGGCTCCAAACCCCTTTTGTACCTTATAAATTAATTATCCCCTCCTCCGTCAATATGGTGACAGCAACAGCACTATCTTCTGCTTCCATCTGCGCCCCTCAGCCGCCTCCTTCCTTCTTCCTACTTCTGCACTGCTTCAGAAACCATTTTCTGAACTATGTATTTCCTTGGACCCTACAGCCTCAGCCGTGACTAAGTCACTTCTATGAAGGATGAATGCTGCTGATAAACTACTGGGGAGAACAGGGAGAGAGAGCAACCTTACCTTAACTCAGGTTCTTCTAGCAGAGCCCCTCCGAGGCGGGTTGAGGGGGGAGCAGGGCTACTGGCCAGGATTGGTGGAGCCCGGCGGCCTCGGCGGTTGATTTCGAGGTGTAGCCGCTCCATGAGGAGCTTCAGAAACTCCTGGGCATCCTGCTGGCTGCAGCCAGACAAAAGAACATGGGCAACTGACTCCTCCCTAGTCCACAGCCACTAATCTCTGCCCAGACATCTGTCCCCATTTCCCGGATGAAGAGCATCTCAAGGCTCAGAATGAGGCTGGCAGGGCTCCCTACCCCCAGACAAGGCCAGAGAGAAATCCCATACCCTCCAGCTCTCCCACCTGTATCCAGAGAAGGAGGGAACGTATTTCTGGAAGACAGCTCGGAATCGAGTAGGATTCACAGCTTCACAGGAATCAGGGTGCCACAGGGCACCAATCACATCTGCAAAGGCTGTTAGGATGGGAGTGGGGAAGGGAAACAAAAGTTAATGACTACAAGGGGGAAGCAAGAGGAGGCCCAGAGGGTGGAAAACAACCTCTAGGAAATCAGACAGGGAAAAACAGATACAACTGCCAGCTTTCAGGCTCGGGGTCACCGAGTTCACTGGCAGATGAACCTACACGGGGTTGGAGAAAAGAGGACTTGAAAGGGGGGAGGAGGAGTTGTTGCCCTACCTTCAGTGAGCTCCTGGGCTCGGCCCCCTCCAGGCACCTCTTGACGGAAGTCCCTTCGCAGACAGAAGTCCCGAAGAGGCCGGGTGCTACTCAAACACTGTAGCACAGCATTCAGGAAGCACTGGGGAGCAGGAGAGACACAGGAAGCCTTAGGAGAACTTCAGTGCTGTCCTTCTCCAAGTTTCCCTACCCATGCCTGTCCCCAACACCAGTCCACATTCCTGTTAGGAAGGATGGAAGAATGGCTCTCACCGTGTTCCCCAGATTTCGGAGGCCAACGTGACCAGAGCCCAGAAGCAGTGTGTGATGAGCCTGGAAGATCAGTACAGTATAGTCAACAGGTTCCTGTATACCCTACCTGGCACTTTAACCTTTCCATAGCATGCTGCCCACTGCCTTCCCCATCCCTTCACCCCCAAACTCTACACTTTTTCCCTCACTGAGTATCAGGGCCTCCCTACCTCACTGGCCATGAGCAGTAAGCCCATCACAGCTGAGTGTACCACGGTCTCAGCCATGGCTGTCCCATCTGTTCCCCACTTACTCCTCTGCCCAGCTAGCCGGCGATGCAACTCCTGGGGCAACTCCCCAAGCACTGGCATGGTTGCCCAGCTGCTCCCCACCCCGACCTTGCTACCCGCAAGGCCCCCTCCTGCACCCGTGGCCCCTTTCTACACCCTCTCCTGATGGCTCCAACTGCAATCAGCCTAGCTCACTTAGCTCGGGAAATGGGCAACCACATTAGCTCAGATGTTCTGAGCCCGCCCCTCCTTGGCTCCAGAGATTAATTAAACCTAGGCAAGCATCCTAGGAGAGAAGGCACAGCAAGGGAAATTAAGGGCCTGGGGACCCAAATAATTCCAAATGGTTAATTCCTTGGAGAATGAAATGGCAAACCATGCTGGGGAGTCACAGACAAGCCCGAAAAGGGTCTATGAGGCTCAAGGGTACTTAAGTAAGGGAGAAGAGAGTCCACACTAAATGAAGGGGTGAAAAAGGAATTTGGGGGAAAAGGAGAAAGGAAAGCCATATGATGGCAAGAAAGCTGGAGGCATGGAGGAACATGGGCATGGAAGGCCACGTGCGCTGGCGAATCCTCACCATCTTGTCATCGCAGTAGAAAGGTTCAGAAGGCCGGGCAGATATCACGTGGAAGGAGCCATGGGGAGTAGGGGGCTCTGTCCGTATGCTGAACAAAGTGGGTGGCCCAGGAAAGCCCCCCAGGCGGCGGAGAGAGGTGCTACGTCTCAAAGGGGATGGCTCAGGCCGGAGAGCCAAGCGGCTCAGTGCAGTCCCCAGCTCTCCAGTGCCACGGTGCCCTCCCAAGGCAATCCCCATTGGACGCAAGTCCCCACTGCTCACAGACTTGGAACGGGCTAGGTTGGTCCTGGATGGGAGAGGCAGTGCCACAGTTGGGGGCGGTGAGCCAGGCAGGGGAACTCCATGATCTGCCCGAAGTGGGCCGCTGGGACGAGGGCCTGAGGTCCGTCCCCGTCCCAGCTCCAGTTTCTTGAGCCGTTCCTCAGGGGGACCTGGCCTAGGAGGCAGAGGTCGTAACATGGGATTTGGCCCAGGGGCTGGGTTTCGGCGCTCCTTGCTCCGGGCCCGGGGAGCAAATGGTAGCTTGGATCCCACTCGGGGCTGGATATTAAGAGGTGGCTCTCGGGTCCGTCCCAGGCGGTGCTCAGAAGCCTGGGGCATTGTGGACGCCACAGGCTGGACCTGGGAGAAGAAGACAGGGTCAACATTTGAACATGGAGGGAGGTGGGAACCTAGGCTACCCTACCTGGCTATATGCACGGAGGGCAGGAATCATATCTATCATATGTCATTGTATCCCCAATAGCTAGCATAGTGTTTGGCACAAAGTAAGCACTTAGTAACCACTGAGTAAATGAATGAATGGATGATAGCCGTCCAGAGCTTTGACTCTACATTCCTTACCCTCTTCCTACAGAATACAGTTTACTGGAGAGCCAGTGGAAAGACAGTTCCTATCTCGTCTGTCTTTATAATCTAAATGCTCATGAAGGTCCCCCATACTTGGCTAGTCAAGTGGGATGTGCTCTGGGTCATTTAGAACCTCTGGCCAAATAGGGGTGTGGATGCAAGTGTAACAGCCCCAAAGACAGCATTCCATTCTCAAACCTCTGCCCCTCCGGGCAGCAAATGAAGTAGATTAAAAGGGTGACTTGCGAATCACTCCCTCCCCCCGCCTCTGAGCTCCAAAGTGATGTTGGGGCTTAGGGGCAGTGGCGAGCAGGGAGGACGAATAACTAATTCCCTGACCCTCAAGCTCTGCACCTCGCCCACCACAGCAGGTTTCAACCGGGTCCGCCCCCCTCGAGGGCAGAAAGGCCGAGGCTGCTGATTGGCTACGGGGTCCAGCGGCATATTCTTCACGATCCAACGATGCTGGTCCCTCCAGCCCAGTTCTCTCAGGCCTGCCAGGTCCCCAGCGGCTTTGCCTTTGTGGAGGGCGATCTCTCGAGTCTGGAGCAGTCTTCCCTCGGAACCCCCCACGCCATACGCCCCGGACCGTACCTGTCCCCGAGTGAGGCGGTGGGGGAGGCCAGCCGGGGTCAGGCCTCAGCTCAGGGCCACCCCCTACTACTCTCGCGCAGCGCCCCCGCGGGCCCGGCTGCAGCTTTAGCCGCAGCTATTGCCCAGCTCTCTCCCGCCGCAGGGGCCGCCGCCATCTTTGTTGGTCCCGCCCGGCCACCGGCCACCGGCTTCACTGTCTCTCAGAGCGCCTGCGCACCCACACTCAGAATCCACCCACCTGCATCCTCGGCGCTTGCGTGAGCCCGCCCCCTTGGCTCCGCCGCTGACACCATGGAAACACAGCCAACTTTAGGACCGCCGGTTCCCAGCTCCGCCAAAAATTTTCTTTAAACCATCACTCCAAAGCAAGTCCCTAAAGTACAGAGTCCCATCGCCCCATCTCGCGGCCCTAAGGGATATAAACCTGACAATCGTTGTATGGCCCCCCGGCTTGCAGCACAGACCTTCCCAGGGAGCAGGGAGGCGAATGCAGGGTCCAGGCCCAGCCCACAGACCAGAGAAGTATCCACATAGGGATGGGAAGCTCCCCGGAGGGCAGGGAATACTGGCCCTGCAAAACCAGTCCTCAGTCATCTTGCAGGCCGAAGCAGGAGGCTCCCTGATCAAGCACATGAGCAGATTTCAGCAGCAGGGACAGCAGTCAGGATTTCCTTTCATTCTGGTCCAGACCAGGGCTTCCTCCATTTCCCCCTCCCTCCTGAACTAGGATGGTACATGTGCTTTGGGTGGTAGCCTGCTGACTCTTCGGCTACTCACCCACTATTACAGCCACCAATGAGAGCCGCAAGCCACCAGAGAAAGCAGCTTTTATTGATGAGTTATCTCCAGAAACCAGAAAGACTATGTACCCACTTTTGGTCACCCCCTACCCCTCCAGACCTCGCAGTGCTCCACCTAGGGAAGGGATATAAATTGCCTCTTGGTTTTTCAAGGCCCTAGTCCTTCCTCTCCCTGTGTAGCCCAACTTAAGAAATTCAGCAGCAATGCTGTTTTTTTTTTTCAGCAGTGTCTGCTGCAGCTACTTAGTAACAATGATGGATGAAGGGGTGTCAGGGAAAGCAGTAAGATGAGTAAGAAAAATGATGCACAGGAAAACAGGGACCGTAGCCTATCAAAGGTCCCTCTGTCCTGCCTCAGTGGCTTGATCCTTCATTGTCCGCATTTCTCTTTATGCTGAATCACTCCCTTCTGAATCAGATCGGGGATTTCCACTGCCAGCCATGGACCCAGCTGAAATACAAGGGAGACCCTGTGAGATTACTACCAGCCAGTCAATGCCTTGTGTTCCACCAGAAGCTCCTTCCTAGAGATAGTCTAGGAGAACATACCCAGAGGAAAACACTGTTATTCCATGTTTACTCCCACTTTTCTTATATCGCTCAGGACCAAACCCCCTCGCCTCTTATATACCAAATACTCCAAACTTACCCCCAGAGCCATGAGATGAGCTAGTCCAAATTTAGGCACATTCCTGGCCCACAAAGGCTTAAAGTGATCTGTCAGGCATATTTTGCCACCCCTATGAGAGGAAAAAGATGATCAGAAGATGCTGACATGCAAGGTACACCACAAAGCAAAACAAATTCTTGAGATCACAGAAAGACCACTGGGGATCAGAACTGAGAACAAGGTCATCTAAGTGCTTTGCCCAGGCTTGGCAGAGGAAGATGTGGAACTTCTCTAGTCCTGCAGACTCTGGGAAAATTTCTGCCTTGGAGAGTTCTTCACCAAGGCCTTCTTCGACGTTTTCCCATCTCCTGTTCAGTCCTACCTGTACATCTTTGCTGTTTTTCCATCTAGTTCAGGTACTGCAATTTCTGGAGCGGTAGTGGGATATGTGATAGGAATCTGGAACAATTACAAGGCTTTAATATGACAGAATCAGAATAGAAAGGAACTAATCTAATCAGATATGCACATTTCTTGGTTGAAATGAAAGGTTCTGCAAACTCCCCCAAGCAGCAGTTACACAGCAGGATTTTGGACATGGAGATGAGTAATTAAACCTATGCTTGTTTCAAACCTTATTAAGATTTTCCCTCCCATTTAAAAAGTTTTCTTTGGGCCCTCCAAGAAAGGTTAGCTTGTTAACAATCACCTAATCCCTCGTCCTCAACTAACCTTCATTAACTACCACTCAATCATACTCACATCAAACTCGATATCAAACTCATATTTGAGGAGGTCATGGATGTACCAGCATTTTCCAAACCACCTATAACAGAAACCAAACCTCAGTCCAACTTTCTCATTCTTCTAATACTCATATGACATCTTTTTGGCTTAGGTGACCAGCCTGAGAGACTCATAGGTTGGGAAATAGGAACTCTGGACTTGTGGGAGTGAAGACTAGAAGGGGGCAGGAAAGGCCTGAGGGTGGATTCTGGGACACCGGAATGCTTAAGCTCTGTAAGATCCCCACCGCCACACCGAGAGGGTCTGCCTACCGAGTCCCTTCCTTGTTGGACTCCAGTCGGAACCAGTCGTTGTCCGCATTCTTGTTGTTCTCCACATACTGAAAGCAGAGAACGAGGTCTTTGAGGGGGAACTGGGGCCAAGGGCAGTACGCCTTCCCTCAAAAGAAGCGATTACTTACTCTCTTAGTATGTTTACCCAACTTTTCTGACATAAGTTGAAGTCAAAGCCATATTGGTAAGTAGGGGACTTCCGCAGAACTGAGAATTGAATGCTTGGGTTCTACTCAATTTAACAGGCACAAAACACTTTATGATGTTGCCTGGCTTTTCTTCTCACTCTGACAATGTCAGCGACAACTCATTTTATGGCATACTCCTTCCCAAGACTTAATTTTGTCCTGATTTTGACTAGCACTCATATGCTGATGACTTCTAAATCTTTATCTTTAAACTAAAGCTTTTCTCAGAGCTTCAAAGTCTAGATCCAAATGTACATTGAAACTTCTACCTCCATTCCACAGGTACAATTCAAACTTGGCAGTGCGAGTTTCCCGCGGGTCCTCCAGACTTGTTTCTCCACCACACCAACCTCCATTGGCAGTATTAGCTAAAAACCTGGAAATCATCCTTAAGCCTCCTTCTCCTTTACAAACCAATCTTTTATGATATCCTGCTGATTTTACCTTCTGAATATTCTTCAAGTCTACCTCTCTTCTCTCTCTTTACCATAACTGCTGAATTTATAGCATCACTTTTCTTTTGTCTGGATTAATGACAGCCTCCAAACTTCAGCCTTTAGCCCTGCCAATTCTATTTTCCTCCCTTCTGCCAGTGATTGATCAAAGCCCAAATCTCATCATGTTAACATCCTCTGCTTAACACCCTTTAAAGGTGTCCCAATGCCTCCAAGATAGGATTCAAGTGCTCAAATCTATTTATTCTTACCTACCACTCCCTGCCACACCTTGATGCTCTAACAACTCTGAACTACTGGTGTTTTTTCATATGTGTCATGTGTTTCTAGCTTCCATAACTTTGCTCATGCTGTTCCTGTTGCCTTGAATGTTCTTCTCTTCCACTTGTTTGGTATAAGGCTAACTTATGTTTACCCTTTCAGTCTCAGCTCAAGCACTGCCTCTTCTAGAAAGCCTTCCCTGACCAGGCCCACGCCAGATTTAGGTATCTCACCTCCTGCTTCAAAACATCCTAGCAATTTCTCAGATGCCTTCTCCCTCTTTCTCCACCTTATGTATTATAATAATATGTTTCTGTCTATCGGTAGGCTCCACTTTATTCGGCTTTGGATGCCCTTCCTAGGTAATAGATGTACATTATTTTTTAAATTTATTTTTTAGTGAATACATGCATCAGGAAACCTTTGAAGCAGACAGAGACCACCGCAGGGAAGTCAAATTCTCTTTCCACAGAAGGGAGATTAGCTGAGAAAACGGTTAGTTCCTAACTGAGCTGAGCTCCTCATCTCTCTGCAACTAATAACTAGTTTAATTTTTTGCTCTAACATGTATTCCTACCTTAGGACAAGTGAAAGAGCGGAGGGACTCAAACCCGGACTTAGGGCTCTAGGAAATCCTTAAGACCACCTCCCCTACATCCAGGAGAGAAATCACCTGGGGCCAGAAGGACACGTCATTTTCCTGGGCCGCGTATCCCTAAAATAACTGCTGCTTTCAGGAAGAAAATCTGGCCCCACTGTGGTTCCTAACTTGAGTCTCTTCTGCCTCCTCCCCACCGCGGCTCCTTAAATCCCCCAGCCCCGAAGTCATCCAGTATCTTTGAATTTGTAAATTAAACTTTAAAACCGGAAGTGGATTCCACACGGAGCCTATTCCCATGGACACCTGATTACCAGCAACCCTTTTACGACTCGGTTGACAGTAGAAGCACAACTGACCCGTATAAGAGACTGATATTCCTCCTTGAGTCTCTGCACCCACAACTCCCGATCTCGAGGTCCTGCGTTGGTCTTCAGCACCGGGATCTCAGACACGACACGCCGGGTGGCCTCGTCCGCCATCTTAGGCCAGGGCACAAGAGAAATACGGAAGTGGTATTACCTGTAGTTTACATTCAGGGCGCCTCCATCTTTACTATGGGAAGATGGGGAGTTGGCTGCCTTAAAACTTCGCTGAATACGATCTTTATTTTCTAGTAACGAAGACAAATTTGTCACCGGATCACCTGCTTGTGGGTGCAACGAGGAGAAAAGAATGGGAACGGATGACTCTGTCCTGAATATGGCACCTATCATTTAACTGCAGATTGCTCAAAGGGTGACTTCCGCTCATGCTCAGAGACGTAATCTCAGAAAACCCTTCTGGACACTTGAAGAATTGTTAGAATTTCAGGCAGTTTTAGGCGCTCTTCTGGTTCCTGTCATCCTAAAATGCGCGAGTCACCTGTTTCAGCTTTGATTAAACTTCCTTAACTTCCTTGTAGTTACGCTGAGGTAGCAGGGGGCCACTGTAGTCATCCATTCAGTTCTGTTCAGTTCAGTTCAGTCGCTCAGTCGTGTCCGACTCTTTGCGACCCCATGGACTGGAGCACGCCAGGCCTCCCTGTCCATCACCAACTCGCAGAGTTCACTCAAACTCAAGTCCATTAAGTTGGTGATGCCATCCAACCATCTCATCCTCTGTCGTCCCCTTCTCCTCCTGCTTTCAATCTTTCCCAGCATCAGAGTCTTTTCAAATGAGTCAGTTTTTCGCATCAGGTGACCAAAGTATTGGAGTTTCAGCTTCAGCATCAGTCCTTCCAATGAATATTCAGGACTGATTTCCTTTAGGATAGACTGGTTTGATCTCCTTGCAGACCAAGGGATTCCCAAGGGTCTTCTCCAACACCACAGTTCAAAAGCATCAAAAGTCATCCATTAGGAAGGTATTAGTCTCCTGAAAGTTATTGGAAACCATGGAGAATCAAAGTATATACAGTCTCAGCCCGAAAGAGTTAACACAATTGAATTACAGAATTCTTAATAAATGCCAAAGTTGTTGAAAGGCCACTAGAAAACTTGCCTCAGTCTAGCCTAGTCATTTTTGGGTCTGGAATTAACAAATCTAGGAGGGAATCGTGTCTCTTATCTCCAGTGCGTGGCACACAGTAGGTACCCAGTAATCCTTTTTCAGAATTTTGTATCTTCCAGTTGGTTTATAAGCAAGAAGCACATTATTTTTGGCCTTAACTTACACATCTTGTTTGCAGTGTTAATCATTGCAACCTTTAGCTGTAATTTTGGATCAAATCCTATTAATCATTAAATTCTATAGTTTATCTACAAATTTAATTTCTTATGGTTGAAACCTCCAGTCCAATGCTGACAGCAGACACCCTTTTCTTGTTCCGATTTCAGGGAGGAAAGCATTGTCTTTCTTCTTTATGTATGCTGTTCTCTATAGGCTTTTCATGGGTGCCCTTTATCAGGTTAAGGCAGTTCCCTTCTCTTCCTAGTGCTGAAGGTTTTTATCCTGAGTGGGAGTGTTCCCTCCTCCCTGAATGCTTTTTCTTTATTCCCTGAGATGATGTAGTTTTTGTCTTTTATTAGCATGCAATATGTTTCTTTAAAATATTAGATATCGGATAAGGCTAAGGCAAAACTTTGTAGTATCTCACTAGAGTTTTCTCTCCTAGAGAAAGATTTATTCCATTTTGAGTGTGGGCTTTGTGGTGTGGTGGAGAGCAGAGATTTGGAATGAGGCATGCAATTTGATTGTCATAAGAATTTGGAGAAGGAGGAGAGAGAAGTAGGGAAATGTAGGTCAAATTGGATGCACAGTGTTATAAAAATAATACATTCTGAGGATTTAATGTATAGCTGGCTCAGCGGTAAATCCACCTGCAATGCAGGAGACTTGGGTTTAATCCCTGGGTCAGGAAGATCCTCTGGAGAAGGAAATGGCAACCCACTCCAGTATTCTCACCTGGGAAATCCCATGGATAGAGGAGCCTGGTGGCTATAGCCCATGGGGTCACAAGAGTTGGATACAACTTAGTGACCAAACTACCAACACCACCACCGCATGGTGACTATAGATGGACTTTCTCTAGTTGCAGTGTGTGGGTGAGCAGGAGCTACTTCTTGTTGTGGGGCATGGGCTTCTCACTGTAGTGGCTTCTCTTGTGGAGCACAGGCTCTAGGTGCATGGGCTTCAGAAGTCGTAGTATGTGAGCTCAGTAGTTGTGGCACATGGACTTTAGTTGCTCCATGGCATGTGGAATCTTCCCACACCAGGGACTGAACCCATGTCCCATGCATTAGCAGGCAGATTCTAATCCACTGTACCACCAGGATAGTCCAGTCTTAAACATTCTTAACCACACATGTGTTGATTATGTGAAGTGATGGATATGGATATTGATTTTGGTAATCATTCCTATATGCACTCACGTGTGTGTGTGTATTCACCACATGTATATGATATATACATGCAGATGTATATCAAGCCATGATTTTAAAAATTTACAATTATATTTGTCAATTATTCCTCAATAAAGTAGGGGAGGGCCAGACTTTGGTGAGTTCCTTTATCTCTGTGAACTGTATGTCCTCACCGATGAAAGGATAGTATTTATAGGGTGATTTTAACTCTATGTGCAATCTCTTTCTCACTCTCTTTTTTGCTGAGCTTTTCATTTTTATTTACTTATTTTTATTTATTTGGTTCTGTCAGATCTTAGTTGTGGCACGTGGGATCTTCGTTGCATCACACGGGATCTTACATTGTATTACGTGGACTCTAGCTGTAGCATGAGTGTGGTGTCTCTTCATGCATTCACATAATAGACTTTCAGGATGAAATTCACGTTAAATATATGGCAGTGATTTTCAAACTTTTTGTAATACTGGAGCTAGTTTAACAAGCAAACTCTCACTTGGAATCTCAAAATACAAAAATGATCAATGCAGAGATGGTCTTGTTCAAGGGCAGGCAGAGACTTCTAGCCTTAGAATTCTTCCTCTATGGTAACGACTTATCACACTTTATTGTTTAATTGCTGTGAAAGAGTGGAAACTCACAGTAAAGACTGTGTGTCAATCTTGTTTATACAGTAATACTGTGGTGCCTGGCACAAGCTAAGTGCTCAACCAGTATTTTTAAAATAAAAGAATTTCTTGATGAGTTAGGTAAGCATCAGAAAAGCTGTCTCCTTAAATCTGTATCTTCGTTTTTAAAACAACTCACCTTATTAGACCACTTTGTAAAGCAGAGCTCATAACGCATGATAAAAAGCTGTCTCTATTGTAGGCATAGTTGCACTTCTGTAAAGTATATTTTAGAGAAATGTCTCATTTAAAATTTTCAATTTAGCTTATTTTTGTTTAAGTACTTCTTACAAGAGATCAGAAGGTAAGGTTGAGAAGACTGAAAACAGTGTGTAGGCCTGAGCTTCATGTTTTTTCCAAAGGAAAAGCTCATTCATGCACAATTCATGCATTTGTGGAGCTCTTCCTACATTCAGGTGTGGAAATACAGTAGTGCATAAGGCAGGCAGGGTACTTGCCCTGAAGGAAATTGTCCTAAAACAGCTATAAAAAGGAATTGGACAGAAATGACTGGAAATTTCAATTCTGGGAAATGCACTGACATCAGACCATGGTTTTGATGGGATAGTACTGTTGGGTACACAAGGGTGCCCCTGAAAGTAGTTGAAAAGCCCATTGTCAGTCATCATGGAGAAAGGTAGCCCCTGGGACAAAAGGAGAAATACTGTATTAGGGAAATAAACTTTGGACTAGGGGAGGAATTTAAGTTTTTCCTCATTCCGATCTTTAAGGGGTTAGTCTGGACTCTAATATTCTCAGAGAATATAGCTCAGAATGGTGAGGAGAGGGAGCCATCCTATAGAGGATCAGTATAAATGGGTAACCAGTTTGGAAAACTTTTTTCCTTTTGCTGTTGCCTTTAATTATTCTGGAGACTTCAGCAAAGAATTCTTATAACACTCAGAGAACTTGGTGGAGAGAATGATTTAAAAAAAAAAATTATACAATGCTTACAATGTGCTAGGCACTGTCCTAAACATTAAAAAAAAATTAGATCCTTTAATTCTGGCAACAATCTTAATATAGTTACTTCATTAGCTTCATTTACATTTGAAGAAACTGAAGAACCCAACTGAAGTTGGGCTCAATGAAAGAAAGCCCTATATCACACAGCCACTAAATGGTAGAATTGGCATTCAGTCCCAAGCACAGTCTGGCTCTAGAGATCACATCCATAACCAGCTTTCTACCATTTCTGGGCCAATGTGAAATTAGCAGCAGTGATCTGAGGGGTCAGAGTTGGTATTAGAGGGCTATTCATCACCCTTAAAGGGCTGCGAGACAGTTATCAAAACACAAAGTGAGACTGCAGAAACAAAGAGCAGAGCTGCAAAACATAACTGGGACAACCAGCTCCCTCGCTGGTGTAGGCTGAGGTGTGCACAGGACTCTGAGGTGCCAACATCACCCCTAGAGATGACACAACTATGGACTCTGACTTCAGACCGAGATCTTCGCAAGAGTTGGGGATGTCAGAGGATTTGGTTAATAAAGATGAAAATACATATTCTTTGGGGAGGAGAAATTAATAAGCAGTCAATTACCATAAAATAATAAATCTCTATTCTGGACATGTTCAAAGTACAGTCCAAGTACATATGCCTGAGAGAATCAGGTAAGGCTGATAGTACTTGAACTGGATCCCTTAGGATGAGCATATTGAATATGCAGAAAAGGAGAGAACAGGGTAAATGTGACATTCTAGGCAGAAAGAAGAGCATTCTGTAAGTCAGGAAGTCATGAGGGAATAAAGTAGTATATTAAGGACAGCAAATATCCAGATCATTGTTTATAAGAGAAGAGAGAAGAAAGCACCTAGCAGGACTTATTATATGCAATATGCTATATAGAAATATTTATAAAATAAGCATAAAATCACAAAACAAAATTATACATAGATGTGGCTTCAAGACACTTACAAATACAGGCACCTGCTCAAAATCTGAAAGATAAAAAATGCCATAGAGTGAAATGTGAGTCTCCCTCTAATCCCACTCTTTGGCTACTTAGTCCTCTTCCCCAGGGGTCTCCTCTGCAACTGGCTTTCTGTGTATCCTTCCAGATATAGTGTGCATTTACACACACACACCCGTTCTTCGAAAGCTCTTTATATAAGTCATCAGTTCAGTTCAGTTCAGTCGCTCAGTCGTGTCCGACTCTCTGCAACCCCATGAATCACAGCACGCCAGGCCTCCCTGTCCATCACCAACTCCCGGAGTTCACTCAAACTCATGTCCACAGAGTCGGTGATGCCATCCAGCCATCTCATTCTCTGTCGTCCCCTTCTCCTCCCGCCCCCAACCTTTCCCAGCATCAGAGTCTTTTCCAGTGAGTCAACTCGTCGCATGAGGTGGCCAAAGTATTGGAGTTTCAGCTTCAGCATCAGTCCTTCCAATGAACACCCAGGATTGATCTCCCTTAGAATGGACTGGTTGGATCTCCTTGCAGTCCAAGGGACTCTCAAGAGTCTTCTCCAACACCACAGTTCAAAAGCATCAATTCTTCGGCGATCATAGTATACTAATATCTTGCAGGCTGTTTGGTAGTAATACATAATTAAACTGCCTCATTCTTCCCCTCCCACTCTTTCTTCTTCTTCTGTAGATGCATCCCATTGTATGGATCTACCGTAATCTATTCAGCAAGACCCTCAGGAGGTGCATTTAGATTGCCTTTTGCTATTCATTACAAACAGTACTGCAGCTAACAGCTTTGTCTACTCATCACTTTGTACACATGTAATAAATACCTAGATATAGCACTGTTGCCTCAAAAGATTTGTGCTTTTTAAAATTTGTTAAATATTGCCTCTATAAAAGGTAATTTGTTAAAAATTGTCCTCTATAAAAATTAAACCAATTTGTATTACTATTAGCAATCTATGAAATGACAAGTTTCCCCTCCTTAAAAAAAAAAGTCAGTGTTAACAAGAGTTGTTTTTGCCAATTTCATGACTGAAGTAGAATCTCAAGACAATTTTAGAGTCTATTTCTCATTCTGAGTAAGGTTGAATATTTTTTCATAGGTTTAGGATTCATTTGCATTTCATTTTCTATAAATTCTTACATCCTTTGCTCCTTTAAAATTTTTTTCTTACTGATTTATGAGTTTTAAAATATATATTAAAGTGATTAGTCATTTGTGATGAGTTATAAATATTTTTCTCAGTTTGTCATCTGTCTTAGTTTTTGTTCATAGTATTTCTAACCATGTGGAATTTTTTTCTCCAGTCTTTTTTTGCTTATAATTTCTGGTATTGAGTCACCACAACAGTCTATATTACTTTTAAAAAAATTATCCCATGTTTTCCTCTAGTATTGTTTCTCTTAAAATGAAAATGGCTTTATTTGTTCTAGCTTATTTAAATAGTACAGAAAAATAAAATTAATTCAAAATTCTACCCCATATTAAAAAATAACTACTATCATTTTAAGTACACATCCTTCTAGACATCTCTATGCACACATTTTTCTTCTACTTTGTTTGGTTTTAATTTACTGTTATATAGGTTCTTAAGATGGAGGCAAAGCTTTTGAACGTTCAGTTTTTCTTTTTTCCTAATATGTGCATTTAAATCTATACATTACCCTATAAGCATAACTTTAGTCACATCCACATTTTGTATGTAATATTTTTATTATCATTCAGTTCAAGTTATTTTCTAACTCCAACTGTGATTTTTTTTGGGGGGAAGGTTACTTAGAAGTAGTGTATTTCATAACTTCTAGTTACCTTTTTGTTACTGATCTGTAACTTAACTGCAAGTCAAGAAACGTACTTTGTATCACTTCAGAACTTTGAAATTTGTTGAGATTTGCCTTATGGCAGTATACCATAGGGCTTCCCAGGTGACTCAGTGGTAAGGAATCTGCCGGGCAATACAGGAGCCCCAGGAGATGTGGGCTTGATCCCTGGGTTGGAAAGATGCCCTGGAAGAGGAAATGGCAACCCATTCCAGTATTCTCACTGGGATAATTCCATAGACAGAGGAGTTTTGCAGGCTACAGTCCATGAGGTTGCAAAGAGCTGGACGCGACTGAGCATACACTATATGGTCAATTTTCAAATGTCTCAAGTGTGCTTGAAAAAATCTGTAATTTGCAGTTCAGGAGTATAGTGGCTGTATATATATATTTATACTTGTTGAGTTAAATTTGCAACTCATGTTATTTTTTATTGGTTCTGAACTGAACTGAACTGAACTGAAAGAGGTCTGCTCTATCAGTGAAAAAGAGCAGTGTGTTAAATCTCCTGTTATGACAGTGAATTTGTCTATTTTTTCCTTATAGCTCTGTCGCTCTATATAATTTCAAGTTAATTTCATACTTAAATGCAGCTTTAAAACTTCCAGGTACATTAGTTACTCAAGTGAAGTGTTCTTGTTTATTTCTAGTAATGCTTTTGCTTTCAAGCCTATTACATCTGTTACATAATTTCCTTTTGGTTTATTTTTGCACAATATATCTTTTCCCATTCTTTTACTTTCAACCTTTTCTGTATCATTATGTTTTAGTTTCTAGTATCTTATGTTAATTATGATTGACTATTAATGCATGTGGAATTAATTTTAAAGGGTATGTATAAAATTTCCAATGATCTAAAGTGACACATTTATCAATACAAAATTTTCTTATGTATTTGGGTCTATCACTGGACCTTCCATTTGTTTTCATCAGTTGGCTTATTCACAGGGCATTAACCCACTGCTTTAATTATTGTAGTTTTACAATACATGTTAATATTTGGGTTAACTTTCAGTCATTACTTATCTTTTTTCAGAATTTCCCTTTCATTTTTTCCTTATTTTTCCATGTGAGGTAAAATTAATTTGTTTAAAAACCTTGCTGACATTTTTATCTAGATGTTAAATTTATAGATAACACTGGGAAATTGACATTACATATTCTCTCTCTCCAAGAATGTGATGTTACTTTCCACTTGACCAAGTTTTCTTTTATGTGGGTAGCATTCTAAAATTTCATTAATTTCATTCATACTAGGAATTTCCTGACAGTACAGTTGTAAGGACTCTGCACTTTCACTGCTAAGGGCACAGGTTCAACTCCTGGTTGAGTAACTAAGATCCTGCAAGCCTTGAAGTGTAGGGGAAAGAAAATTTCATTTATGCAGATCTTGCCCATTCTTTTTAGTTATTCCTAGGCATTTTATCTGATTTGTTGCAATCGGGTCTTTTTAAAATTATATGTTTAGTTTATTGTTTATGTATAAAGGATATTTGTTTCTGCATGATAGTTCCTCTCCGAATCACTTTACTAAATTCTATTACTTGTAATAATTTTAAAGTTGATTTTCATGATTATATCTCTATATGTAATAAGCTATCACCTGCAATACTGATAATTACATTATTATTTTAGCTATATAAAAATGTTTATAAGTAGTTAGCTTGGGAGAAAACATGAAGAAATGAGGTAAAACAAGTTAGGAAAATTCTTTTTGTTAGTTATAATTTCACTGATGATTAGCTAAAATGATAACAGGATTCTCAGCATTTTAAATGAGTTCATGGTATTCTAGAAATCAGAAATATTTTGTAAGTGAAATTGTTTTCTGCAAAGGTGGTCTGAAGAACTCACAATGTGGCAGCTGTCCACATTTTCAAAGAGGGAAATTCTAGATGGTGAATTCTGGAAACTAAAGAATTAAGGTTACTGATTATTTTACAATTATGGAAGTTATTAAAGATTATTTCATAAATGAGAAAGCAAGCAGTGATCCCCAGACGCCAGCAGTAGTTCACCATGATGTGACTCAGTCCCTCAAGGTGCCGGCTCTTCCTCGCCTCTGGGCCTCTAGCATGTATCTTCTCATTCTAGGATCGTCTTCTGCAAGCAGACTGGCTCCTTTGGGTTCTCTGGGCCTCAGCTTCTGTGTTACCTCCTCAAAGAGAGCTTTCCCTGACCATTCCTTTTCTGTCACAGCATTCTGCTCTTTCCTTCATGCAACCATCTCAGTTTAAAATGGTATATTTCCTGTTTTCTTTCCTTAGGCAGTCCACCCATGTAAACAATAAACCCCATGCAGACATGGACCATGTCTGTCTGTTCACCACCATGTATCCTGCCCTATACGCCTGTAATGGCACTTGACATTAGTACACGCTTAATGTATATATATTAAGGAAATGACTGGATAACTTTCCTTGTCAGTGTTACTAGACTAGCAGATGAGGGGAACATCACAGACACACCGTATCTTGATTTCAGAAAAGAAACTAACAGTTTCCTGATATGCTCTTTGAAAAAGACAGTGAATCTGCTAGAATACAGAGATACTTTTATTTGACTGAGCAACAACTGAAGACAGTTAAATCTCTAACTAGCTGGAGGGGTTGGTAGGACAGGACTGCTTTTCTGGTCATGGCCTGCCTGTAGGATAACCAATGACTTGGAAAAAGTCATCCCTGTGGAAGGAGCAGAGAGCATTAACAAAGAACCTCCTGAATTTCTGAAACACTGGTCAAAACTGTTACATATAAATATTAGGTAACATTTATCTGGTGCTTACAATGAGCGAGGCCCTGGGTTGACAGCCCATATATATTATTTAATATAATCTTTAAAACAATGACCTATGACATAAATGCTATTTTATATATGCTCCTTTTACAGATGAGAAAACAAGCTCAGGGAAGTTAACAGACTTAGCCAAATTCTTGTTAGTGAAGGTCAGAGGTGGCAAAGGAAGGAAACAACTTAAGGAGAATGTTAGACAGCAAATCCTTAGAATTCAGTGACTGACTGTGGTCTCTACTCTTCTATTCAGGAGCCAGGAGACACTGGGATTCTAGCTGAAGGCTTACAGCTAGGTACACTTACTCCTTGGAAGAAAAGATATGACCAACCTAGACAGCATGTTAAAAAGCAGACATTACTTTGCCAACAAAGGTCTGTCTAACCAAAGCTATGGTTTTTCCAGTAGTCATGTATGGATGTAAGAGTTGGGCTATAAAGAAAGCTGAGCGCTGAAAAAATGATGCTTATGAACTGTGGTGTTGGGGAAGACTCTTGGGGGTTCCTTGGACTGCAAGGAGCTCAAACCAGTCAATTCCAAAGGAAATCAGTCCTGAATATTCATTGGAAGGCCTGACGCTGAAGCTGAAACTCCAATACTTTGGCCACCTGACGCAAAGAACTGACTCATTGGAAAATACCTTGATGCTGGGAAAGATTGAAGGCAGGTGGAGAGGAGACGACAGAGGATGAGTTGGTTGAATGGCATCACCGACTAGATGGACATGAGTTTGAGCAAGCTCTGGGAGCTGGTGATGGACAGGGAAGCCTGGCGTGCTGTAGTCTACCAGGTCACAAACAGTTGGACTCGACTGAGCGACTGGACTAGAAGTACAACTGAAATTAGAGCTAACATGATGCTTTAGGTGAAAATGAAAATGAGTAATTGGAGCAGCTTAGAGTTAATGTGGAACCAAGAACTAGAGAGGACTGTCAGGTCAGCAAGTCACTGTAGGATAAAGTTCAAGAGTAAAGCCCAGGCAATGACACAGGGATCAGAGTCGGCCTGGAAGTGTCAGGACTATACTTGTGACAATGGGTTACTAATAGGGTATAGAAGTATTTAAGGAAACGTCTGGCTCAAAAAGAGATTTTAATCTGGCAGAAACAGGAACAGCACAGCCTGAGACAAGCAATCTCAATAGAGTATTCAGATTAAGAAAGATGAGAGATATACTATAATTTTAAGTGGTAGTACCATTGGACTTGTAGGTCTTCATAGAACCGTTCAACTTCAGCTTATTCAGCATTACTGGTTGGGGCATAGGCTTGGATTACTGTAATATTGAATGGTTTGCCTTGGAAATGAACAGAGATCATTCTGTCGTTTTTGAGATTGCATCCAAGTACTGCACTTCGGATTCTTTTGTTGACCATGATGGCTAATCCATTTCTTCTAAGGGATTCCTGCCCACAATAGTACATATAATGGTCATCTAAAAGATGTCCTTTTCATTATAGGGGACTGGAATGCAAAAGTAGGAAGTCAAGAAACACCTGGAGTAACAGGCACATTTGGCCTTGGAGCACAGAATGAAGCAGGGCAAAGGCCAATAGAGTTTTGCCATGAGAATGCACTGGTCATAGCAAACACCCTCTTCCAACAACACAAGAGAAGACTCTACACATGGACATCACCAGATGGTCAACACCAAAATCAGATTGATTATATTCTTTGCAGCCAAAGATGGAGCAGCTCTATACAGTTAGCAAAAACAAGACCAGGAGCTGACTGTGGCTCAGATCAGACTTAAATTGAAGAAAGTAGGGAAAACCACTAGACCATTCAGATATGACCTAAATCAAATCTCTTGCATATCTGAGGTTATTGATATTTCTCCCGGCAATCTTGATTCCAGCTTGTGCTTCTTCCAGCCAAGCATTCCTCATGATGTACTCTGAATATAAATTAAATAAGCACGGTAACAATATACAGCGTTGACATACTCCTTTTCCTATTTGGAACCAGTCTGTTGTTCCATGTACAGTTCTAACTGTTGCTTCCTGACCTGCATACAGGTTTCTCAAGAGGCAGGTCAGGTGGTCTGGTATTCCCATCTCTTTCAGAATTTTACACAGTTTAGTGTGATCCACACCGTCAAAGGCTTTGGCATAGTCAATGAAGCAGAAATAGATGTTTTTCTGGAACTCTCTTGCTTTTTCAATGATCCAGAGGATGTTGGCAATTTGATCTCTAGTTCCTCTGCCTTTTCTAAAACCTGCTTGAACATCTGGAAGTTCACGGTTCACGTTGCTGAAGCTTGGAGAATTTTGAGCATGACTTTACTAGCGTGTGAGATGAGTGCAATTGTGCGGTAGTTTGAGCATTCTTTGGCATTGCCTTTCTTTGGGATTGAAATGGAAGACTGACCTTTTCCAGTCCTGTGGCCACTGCTGAGTTTTCCAAATTTGCTGGCATATTGGGTGCAGCACTTTCACAGCATCATCTTTCAGGATTTGAAATAGCTCAATTGGAATTCCATCACCTCCATTAGTTTTGTTCGTAGTGATGCTTTCTAAGGCCCACTTGACTTCACATTCCAAGATGTCTGGCTTTAGGTCAGTGATCACACCATCGTGATTATCTTGGTCGTGAAGATCTTTTTTGTACAGTTCTTCTGTGTATTCCTGCCACGTCTTCTTAATATTTTCTGCTTCTGTTAAGTCCACACCATTTCTGTCCTTTATTGAGCCCATCTTTGCATGAAATGTGCCCTTGGTATCTCTAATTTTCTTGAAGAGATCTCTTGTCTCTCCTATTGTTGTTTTCCTCTATTTCTTTGCATTGATCGCTGAGGAAGGCTTTCTTATCTCTCCTTGCTATTCTTTGGAACTCTGCATTCAGATGCTTATATCTTTCCTTTTCTCCTTTGCTTTTCACTTCTCTTCTTTTCACAGCTATTTGTAAGGCCTCCTCTGACAGCCATTTTGCTTTTTTGCATTTCTTTTCCGTGGGGATGGTCTTGGTTCCTGTCTCGTGTACAATGTCACGAACCTCCATCCATAGTTCATCAGGCACTCTATCTATCAGATCTAGTCCCTTAAATCTATTTCTCACTTCCACTGTATAATCATAAGGGATTTGATTTAGGTCACATCTGAATGGCCTAGTGGTTTTCCCTACTTTCTTCAATTTAAGTCTGAATTTGGCAATAAGGAGTTCATGATCTGAGCCACAGTCAGCTCCTGGTCTTGTTTTTGCTAACTGTATAGAGCTGCTCCATCTTTGGCTGCAAATATAATCAATCTGATTTTGGTGTTGACCATCTGGTGATGTCCTTGTGTAGAGTCTTCTCTTGTGTTGTTGGAAGAGGGTGTTTGCTATGACCAGTGCGTTCTCTTGGCAAAACTCTATTAGCCTTTGCCCTGCTTCATTCTGTGCTCCAAGGCCAAATGTGCCTGTTACTCCAGGTGTTTCTTGACTTCCTACTTTTGCATTCCTATCCCCTATAATGAAAAGGACATCCTTTTTGGGTGTTAGTTCTAAAAGGTCTTGTAGGTCTTCATAGAACCGTTCAACTTCGGCTTCTTCAGCATTACTGGTTGGGGCATAAACTTGGATTACTGTAATATTGAGTGGTTTGCCTTGGAAACGAACAGAGATCATTCTGTCATTTTTAAGATTGCATCCAAGGCACCATCCTTATGGCGGAAAGTGAAGAAGAACTAAAAAGTCTCTTGATGAAAGTGAAAGAGGAGAGTGAGAAAGTTGGCTTGAAGCTCAACATTCAGAAAACAAAGATCATGGCATCTGGTCCCATCACTTAATGGGAAATAGATGGGGAAACAGTGGAAACAGTGTCAGACGTTATCTTTTTGGGCTCCAAAATCACTGCGGATGCTGATTGCAGCCATGAAATTAAAAGACGCTTACTCCTTGGAAGGAAAGTTATGACCAACCTAGATAGCATGTTGAAAATCAGAGACATTACTTTGCCAACCAAGGTCTATCTAGTCAAGGCTATGGTTTTTCCAGTGGTCATGTATGGATGTGAGCGTTGGACTGTGAAGAAAGCTGATAGCCGAAGAATTGATGCTTTTGAACTGTGGTGTTGGAGAAGACTCTTGAGAGTCCCTTGGACTGCAAGGAGATCCAACCAGTCCATTCTAGGAGATCAGTCCTGGGTGTTCATTGGAAGGACTGATGCTGAAGCTGAAGCTCCAATACTTTGGCCACCTCATGCAAAGAGCTGACTCACTGGAAAAGACTCTGATGCTGGGAGGGATTGGGGACAGGAGGAGAAGGGGACGACAGAGAATGAGATGGCTGAATGGCATCACCGACTTGATGGACATGAGTTTGAGTGAACTCCGGGAGTTGGTGATGGACAGGGAGGCCTGGCGTGCTGTGATTCATGGGGTCGCAAAGAGTAGGACACGACTGTGCGACTGAACTGAACTGACCATTGGACTTGGAAAAAAATACTTAGTAGGGACATTGTAGCTCTCTGAAATGCTGACATTTAGCTCTGATGTGTTGATATAGAGGAAAAAAGACAGGGCCAACAAATTGAAGTTACAAAGAGTTTTTCTTTTTTAAGCACAGAAAAAAGGACTTTTCTAATTACTGAAAATGACAGTGAATTGAGAATTAAGTGCAGGACATACCGGAAATGAGATCATGTGAAAGGTAGCTGAAGGGTTTGTTTAAAGATCTGAATGCAGGGAGAGATAATTGTGCGAACAGAGTGTACTGAGAAGTAGAGAAGAATGGAAACCAAGGTCCAGTTGGAGGCTGCTGCTGCTGCTAAGTCACTTCAGTCGTGTACGACTCTGTGCAACCTCAGAGATGGCAGCCCACCAGGCTTCCCTGGCCCTGGGGGCCTGCCTGAAAGCTGGAGGAATGTTCTCTCAGCTGAGGCTCCAAGGAAGAGTAGGGATGGATATAAAGAAAGGGACATGAAAGGAGGAAGAACAAGAGAGTCCCATATAGGGTTCTCAATCTTCTCAGAGAGTTTTTTTTTTTTAGTTTTTAGTTGAAGTAAGGAGAGGGTGGAAAAAGAATATTAGAGAAGAGATGAAGTTTTGCTTTAACTGTAGAGGTGACATACAGTTCAAGCAAAAGGGAAACAACTGTTTAGCTACAACTAACAACAAAAACCAGTCCATCCTAAAGGAAATCAGTCCTGAATGTTCATCGGAAGGGCTGATGCTGAAGCTGAAACTCCAATACGGTGGCCACCTGATGCGAAGAACTGACTGATTTGAAAAGACCCTGATGCTGGGAAAGATTGAGGGCAGGAGGAGAAGGTGACAACAGAGGATGAGATGGTTGCATGGCATCACCAACTCAATGGGCATGAGTTTGAGTAAACTCCAGGAGTTGGTAATGGACAGGGAGGCCTAGTGTGCTGCAGTCCATGGGGTTGCAAAGAGCCTGACATCACTGAGCGACTGAACAAAAAAATCTTAGTGTTTGAAATATGTTTTTCTCAGTGCTGGGCATAAGTGCCAGTCTCCTTGGTTTGGTTAGCATTTATTCCATTTCACCTCAGGAAATCTGCTTAGCTTTCTGTTAAGGGCATTATGATCTCTTAGCCACTGGACCACCAGGAAAGTCCTGAGGATTCATGTTTTTTTGTTTTGGGCCATGCAGTGCAGTATGTGGGATATTAAGTTCCCTGACCAAGGATTGAAATTGTGACCCCTGCACTGGAAGTGTGGAGTCCTAACCACTATACCGCCAGGGAATTCCCAAGTCTTCATGTTTTAAGAGTATATTTCCAGCTCCCACCCCCAAAGGAAAAACATTCCTACAGTCTTGAATGCAGTCATGAATGGACTAACTTAGGAACAGCTGGCCAGGCAATTGTCTCAATGTCTGGAATCTGTAAAATTTAGTTAAGGTTTGGCCCCAGGGAAAAGGATTAGGTATAGTCCTAAAGAGGAAGACGGATTACTTTGCAGGCCTAATGAAGAAAAATTCCAGTCCTTTCTTTATCTTTCCATTGTGAGCGAAGAAGAGGGTGATAGGTCATCTCCCCAGAGGCTGCACTGAACAGATACGACACCACACCACTAGAGAAGGCCTCTCCTCTCTAATCCTCTAAATGGGGTTGGCTTAAGTTTGGAAGGGAGATGGGCTCCTGGAAAGGAATTCCCACCATGATGTCAAGATTGCTAGGCATCAAACCACTTCCTAATATGGGTAGGAAGACAATACAATTAGAAGTAGTGCCTGTCTGCCTCTTTTATGAGTTTATGTGGGTGGGGGCACATCCCCATTCCATACATTACAGGTAGCAACCTCTGCCCTGATCACTCTTCCTCGAGGAAAATGAGGATGGAGAGCAGGCTGTTCACAAGGGAATAGTTCCAGCATGGGGTGGTGGTAAAGTGGGGAGAGACAGTCTTGGCTTTTTCTAATGGATATCTCTTCCTTTCAACCTTGTAAAGTAGAGACTGTTTATTCCCAATCCTGCAGGAAATGGGGGCAGGGGATCATCCTTCTCTTTACAGTTCACTGCTACTTTCAGATGATCACGCTGTCATCCTCTTGTAAAAACTACTCCTCTGAAGCTTATACCATTTGGCTCTACTGTCCTTTATCCTTCCTGCTTACTGAAAACTCCTGTGCCTATTAAATAATCCCTCTGTGCCAAACTGGGTATGTGTATGTATGTGCTAAGTCACTTAAGTCGTCCAACTCTTTGAGACCCTATGGGCTGTAGCCAGCCAGACTCCTCTGTCCATGGGATTCTCCAGGCAAGAATACTGGAGTGGGTTGCCATGCTCTCCTCCAGAGGATCCTCTGACCCAGGTTTCTAACTTGTGTCTCTTATGTCTCCTACATTGGCGGGCAGGTTCTTTACCACTAGCGCTGCCTGGGAAGCCCTATCTGGGTGGTTTTAGGAAAATCCAAGTGATCAGTAGTTAGTTCTTGGCCTCCTCAGCCTAGACTCCTACTTTCAATTCCTTAACTTTACCATTTCTGGCAACACAAGGTTTTCTTGATGGCAGCCTAAGGGCCTTAATAAAGAATGGGAGAGGAAGCAGTCTTGAATGTGAAAACATTCATGGTGCAAGTATTTATTTGAAGATGCATTGAAAGACTGGGGTTGTCAGCTGTGACATACAATGATGGAACAGCATAGAGGTTGAATTTCAATGGTATTTAGTGAAGGTTCAAGATATGGATTTTACCTTTATGCCAAGTGTCCAGGAAACCTGAGTTTGGAGTCAGCTTTTAACTTTCCCTGTTAGCGGCCTCTCTGGGGACATCCTGCGCTTTCAACAACTCTCCTCTTGACACACTCTCTTCCTTCTGATTCTGTGACAACTAGGAACCAGGGTTTTTTCTTCCTCACTGGCTGTTCCTTTTCAAAGATTCTCCAAGGGCTCTTCTACTTATGCCTTCAGTGCTAGACTTCACCAAAGCCTCTGCTTAGCCCTCTGCTGCTCTCTGGAGAAGCGTATTCAAATATGTGGCTTCAACAACCACTGAAATGTCCATGATTCAGAATTTCTGGCCTATACATCATTGAAGTTTTTAAAAAGCAGCTTTCTATAAAAGTAATGTATGTTATGTACACAGTAAAACAAATTCAAACAGTAAAGATGAATCTCAAATAAAAAGTATGTTCCATTCCTCCCAAGCCCACTCTTCATAACTAATTTTCTAATGCTTATATAAATATGCATGTATTCTTTTGCACTTGCTTTTTTTTTTCCAACTTAATATGACTTTCTCCCATGTTTTAGATTCGTACATTCAAGTGTCATTTGGACATCTCTATCTGGCTGTCCCACAGTTATCTAAAATTCCTTCCTTTTCTGTGAAATTCTCCCATATGCTATACCCTACTGCTATCCCCTTTTTACCATTAACACTGTGAAGAAACTTGTCTTTATACATTGTGCCTTTCTAGTAACTCAATTTACCTCGTTGTTTCTACCCCACCATAACTTTGAAACAGCTTTCTCCAAAATTACTAAGCGACTTACTTGTTGCAAAATCCCATGGACACATCGTAGTCTACATCTTAACGTGATCTTTTTTTTTTTAATCTGCTTTAATACTGAACAATTTCCTTGATATTTCTGGTTTCTTCTTTCTACTTGTCCCTTTTCGGTGTCCTCTTTTTCCCTCTTTCCTCACCTCATTTCTTAAATGCGGGTATTCCTCTTTCTAGGCCATCTTATCCACTTCCATGGTTTCAACAACACACACTCTAAACTTTCCTTTTGGACCTCCAACCCACATTAGGTAACATTCCATTGTCTAACGGATACCCCACAGGCACTTAAAACTCATTCTCTCCCCCACCTTCCCCGACCTCAAATAATGAAAATGGCATCATTAGTCCCTAGGTGCCCAAGCCAGAACACTGGGAAATACCTAGGATTCCTTCCTCGGCCTCAAATCTATTTCCGATCATTCCCCCCACATCTGGACACGCCATTCTACAGGACAGGCCACCGTGGCCTCTCTTCGGGGCAAGAGCCTCTAACTTCGCCCCCCTCCAATTCATTCTAGCCATTGCTACCACTGATTTTTTAAAATGCAAATATGTTTGTTCACACCTCTGCTAAGACTCTTCAAAACCTATTCATTACCCTTAGGAAAAAATAATTTACGTGGCCTTGCATAAATGGGCCCCTCCCAACCTCAGAGAACTCATCTATTTACCCCTCTTCAGCCATACCATGCTGCTCCAGAAGGTACCCAGTCTCCCACCCCCAGTTCCCAGAAGGCCAGGATTCAGCTCAGGTGACACTTCCTTCAGGAAGCGGGTGCTCAAAAAGCAAATGCTCAAAAAGTGAAATCCGAGAGGGCAACTGACCAGTGATTTCTGTTCCGGACCCGAGTTTACGGAACGTCCGGGTTACCAGGAAGCTCAGGGCAAAGGTCAAACCCAGATCGTGACCCTTCCCCCAAGTTCGCAGGGCAAGCGGACCCTTCTGCGTCATGGCTGCCAGTCGCACTCTCTCAGTGTATGTTGAAGTCGACACCAGCCAGCTCGGGCCCCACCACCGTTTCCACACTAGAGAGTGCAAGCTCTCACAGGCCTCGCTGCGGCCCTAAAGCCGTACAGAAGAAAAACTTGCGTTGCCAGCTTGCCCCAAAGCAAGATGGCTGCCAATCTCTAGTCTCCGGTACCAAAGTGAAGCTATCTACTCCCTGCTTAATGCCGCTGCCAGGTTGCCCTCACCTAGCATGGCTGCCCCGGCTCATGCCTCACTATGGTCTCGAAGCCGCCTCGAACCGGCCAGGTTCCGGGAGGCGGTGTTCAGGAGGCAGCCACCCCCGCCCGCCTCTCCCCTCCCCCACGCCCGCGGCGGCGGCGGCGGCGGCCCGGATGCGGCGCCGCGAGACAGGCCCGGGAGCGCGGCGCGGATGGATCCAACATGGCGGCGACGAGCCTGAGCCGAGAGTGAGGCGGCGGGGCGGCCGGGGTGGGGAGGGGGAGGCGAGCGGGCCGGGGCGGGGCCGGGCGGGGCCGCGCAGGGCCTGGGGACGGAAAGTGCAGGGGAGGCGGTGGCGCCGTCCGGCTCGAGAACCTCGGGAGAGGGAGGCGGCGGGCGCTCGAGGTGGGGGAGGGGAGCGGCCGCGGGGGCGTGCGGGGGCGGGGGCACCCGGCGGGAGGTAGGGTCGCGGCGGGGGAGAGGCGCAGGGGAGGGGCGTAGACAGGGCCGAGGCCGGGCCGGGCCGGGGGTGCGGGAGGCCGAGGCGGGGCGCGGGGCGGGCAGCCCGCCGGGCTGGGGGTAGCAGCGGGAGGGAGGGGCTGAGGCTGTGAAGGCGAAGGGGGCCTGCGGCAAGTGGTGGGGAGAACCGGACTCACGGGAGGGGTGTAGTGGAGAGGTGAGAGGTGAGGGCTGGCTTTCAGACGTTTGGGGGAGGTTCCGAAAGTGTTAAATTGGAGGTGGGAGGGGGAAGGGCCTAGGGGAGAATTTGGGTGCAAAAGGAGAAAACGGAGTTTTGGGCACTGGAGAGCGTGTCGGTGTAACGAGGTAATGGAGAAAGTGAGAGACTAGGAGGAAAGTTTGGGAGGAAGGGGAATGGGATGGGAGATAGGACAGTGGAGCTGCACGAATGATAGAGGTTCAGGGGTTTCCCTTTCCCCTGTGGAAAGGAAGAGAGCGCAGAGTTAAGCAGCATCAGTTGCAGCCAATTCTAATTGCCAGGCCTTTTAGCTTTTCCTAGGGTGGGACGGGCGAATTGGGGTTGGATGAGGGTTCAACTGGATTTCCAAAAGCATCCTGGTTTTTCCTGGTTACGAAAAGAAGGGGAAAGGAGGACCCTGGTATCGATGTTGTTGGAAGGAGTAAAGGACTTTCCTAGTTTTAAGTAATTAGCGATGTCGGAATGGGGAAACATGCATGCTGTGTTGGACCTCTGTATGCTAAAGTCAAGGCTCTGAAGTCTGAGAAAGGGAACAGAAAACACAGGATGGCATCTAGGCAGCCATGCTAATTAAATGAGCGCTTTAGTTTCCAGACTCTTTATTTTGCTGTTTAGTGCTAGGAGGGAGGATCAGTACCCGTGTATAAAAAAATGTTCTGGTGAAATGTAGATGTTTGAGTGGATGCTGCCCGAGTGGATATTTCGTTCTCACTGTGTACTAGGTAAGGAAAAGGGTGAAGACAGAATTTGGAGGATAGTTACGGTCTCACAAGTGAAGTGATGAAAAGAAAGTGCCGCCTTTCGCTGTAACCACTTTCCTCCTGGTTCATCTAAAGATGAGGTCAGTGTTGATAGTGTAACAAAGTAGGTGAGCCTCACAAGAGATTGAGGAGTGAGGTGTCAGAGCATAATTGGGTTCCCCACAAGTTGTTAAATTTGAGACCTTTTTTGCCGTAAGTCACTGAGACTGGACAGTCTCAGGGCTGGTATTGTTTAGTGAATTGGGTAATAGAAGGTTAGGGAAGCCTGGGGATTTTGTTGGAAGTGAGTTCTCCCATTTAGCTTAGAGTGTATCATTACAGTTGAAATAGCTTTAGGCTTGTCTGTATATTTTTGCAGCTGAGATTGATTCTTTGGGCCTTTGAGGTGTCAAAGTAAAGCTTGAAAATTGACACTTTCCCCCCTTATTTGTTTTTGTTTTGCTGCTGGCTTTGAACCTTGTGCTAGGAAGAGACCTGGGAAATTAAGTTTTCTGCAGAGGTAAGTCTGGAACTTTTTGTTTGTTTTCAAACAATGAAAGGGAATGGAAATGACATACTGAGGGTTGAGTGCAGTAATGGGTTAGATGACAGGGAAAATGGGTTTTCACTCACCCAACCAAGTACATACGATTTGTTACAGTCATTGTCTCTTTAGGTCACTGGAAACTGATAGGAGGGAAAAGAGAACAGAAATTAGGGGTCTTAGGACAAGCCTCCAGCAGCGTTTTGTTACTGTCTAGTCTTCTTGGTCAGCTCTGAGAGAAACATTTGTAAACATGTGGCATTCTGTACTCTATAACAATGTCTCCTAAATGTTGCCCTTGGAGGATTGCTTAGACACCTGCTGCGGGCTGCTGCGGGCAGTCTTTTCTTCCAGTTTACTCTTTCTCCTAGTTGTTGTGGAATTTTCATTTTGAAAACATACTTTGTAATTCTGACTTCCAGATATTTGGTTACATTTTCTGCGTCCTACCAGCACGAAAGCTCTTTCTTTATGTAGTCTTAGTCATTTTTAAGGTTTTCCATATCCTTTACATTTCAAGTTCTAAGACATCACCCTTTTTTAGATTTTCCCTCTCAAAAGGGCTTGGAGATAGTCAAATACCTCTACTTCTGTTGGGATGAAACTATACTGTTGTTTTCATTTTAAGACATCACTCTTTAATTTCTTCCACGTGACTTCCAAGGTCTTCTGAGAGAATCAGATACCTCAAAGAATACAGATCTCATTCCTGCTTGGAATGAAACTAGACTTTGCTTGGGAGTAGAAACCTAACAGACAACAATTAATCGAGAGGAAGGCCTGTAGATACATATAGACTGTTGGCCCTTGGCTGTCTTGTGTCTACCTAAAGAAAACAAACAGTAAAAACTCCTACAGTGCCAGGAAATTCAGCAATTCATCAGAATAAAGAATTAGTCTTGGGAACCCCTTAGGGGTGATCTAGATGTTAGGCTTTCAGATAGACCCAAACCAGCCTGCAGGATCAGGACTCTTGTTTACTGCAGTGTTGTCTCTTGGTGTCTGGCAATATTTCAAGCACCAAGATTCTGAAGTTCTTTCTCATCTTCTGTTTGGAGGGTGTACCTTCTCCTCACTGCTCTGATACCTTTCATCGAGAATCTCTGTAAATTTCTGGGGAGTTCCCTCGATTCACTGCCACAGTAAGCTGAATGTATTTTGGTTTAAGAGGAAGTTGGCCACGTTCTTTCAGTGCTGAAGTTAGATTCTTGGAACCCGCATGTGTATTGCTGAGTGAGTGAACTCTCCATCATAGATGATAATTAAGTGGGGAGGGCTGCCTATTAGCCTGCACGCCAGCTTCCTGACATTTCTCCCAAGGACAAGCATGGCCTTGGGAAACTTCTGCCTCTTCTACCTTTTCGTTTATTGCAGAAGTGCTGTAAGTCTGCTCAGCAGCCTAACAAGGAAGGGTCTGCTCTTGGTCTCATCTGGGGACTTTAAAGATGGCTGCAAGGTTTCAGTGCAGGATCCTTTCTGTCTTGCAGAGGATGGCATTTCTTTAATCTTCATAGCAATTGAGATTGAATTAGGTCAGATTATGCCTCCTGGGATGGGGTGGAAGGGAGTGTGGCCCTGTCCCTGCTGTTCACCTAAATGGCAGCAGCCGGTGATAGAGAAGCCAGAGCTGGAGCGGGATGAAACTCCTTCCTTAAGTTAAATGGGTTTTTGTCCGACTGGCTCTTCTTCTGGAATATTGTTTGATGGGTTTTGGTTGGAGGGAACAGATGACTTCCTTCTCCAGATATAAGATGGCAAGTGACAGTGCTGTCTCTTCTTTGGACCCTTTATCATGCTCCATATAGAACAGGATTTTTCCCATCTTGAGCATTATTGATATTCTGGATCAGATGATTCTTTGTTGTAAGAGGCCGTCCTATGCTTTATAGGATGTCTAGCATTATCCATTGCACTTACTCATTGCACACCAGTTAGCATCCTCCGTTACCACCCTCACTTCCCACTGCCCACTCATGACGATCCAAAAAGCCTCTAGATATTGCTGAATGTCCCCTGGTGGGCAAAATTGCCCTGATTGAGAACCACTGACCTAGAAGCTTTGATAATTCCTGTCACTTTGATCCAGCCTAGGATCTATGACTTAAAGGCGGCTGTTTCCCCCTCAGATCTAGGGATGTAACCCTCAGAATTGAGGCCTATCGTAGAATTTGCGTCCATTGATATGTAGTTAGGATCACAGTGCTTTCCTGTATTCTGCTTCATTTTCCAGTGACCAGGTATTTTCAGACAATACTTCCTAATTTCCTGGGGTTTATAGTCAGGACACTTTGAATTAGGGAAGTCTGGAGCCACCTCTTCTTCTGATTGGTTGGATGTGAAAGCTGCCCATCTGTTTTTTTCTGGAATTCACATAATAGACGGCTGGCCAGGGGAACAGGTGGGATGGGAGCAAGGCGAAGTTGCAGGGGCTCTAAGGAGGCTCAGTTTTCTCATGTGGCTGCATTAGCGAGAAGTTGTTTTCCTTCAGTCCCCTCTGTAGCCAGCGACTGCAGCAGGTGAAACGAGAGGAAGAGACAAGGAAACCCAGTCAGTGGTTGAGTGGCTGTATTCCCAGCTGTTTCCCTGCTTTGGGTGGGACATCTGGTTCTTATAACTAGATATGGGCTATGTTTGCTGTCCCCATTCTGAACCCATGTTATGGGGCTGGGTAATTGGGCTTCCCTGGTGGCTCAGAGGTTAAAGCGTCTGCCTCCAATGCGGGAGACCCGGGTTCGATCCCTGGGTCGGGAAGATCCCCTGGAGAAGGAAACGGTAACCCACTCCAGTATTCTTGCCTGGAGAATCCCATGGACGGAGAAGCCTGGTAGGCTACAGTCCACGGGGTCGCATAGAGTCGGACACGACTGAGCGACGGAACGGAACGGAATTCCAGGTTGGACCTCCCCTTTTCTTAAGGGTATGAGTCTCTCTGTGCGTTCGTTTCAGGATTAAAAGAGAGGACCAGGTCCTACTTGCTCTTCAGTTTTCTGAGTCCCCAGTTGCTTGACTCTTCTGAAGTTGTGTATCATTTTATTCTCTCTTTTAACATAGCCTCAGTTTCCTGGAGTATAAAATGGACAGAGCAGGCTGTATTGTTGTTGAGCAGGTTGCTATGGTGTGGGTAGTTTAGCAGTATGGGGAACGCTAGAGAATATGCATGTTACCTGAGCTGCATGTACTTTTCATGGGGTCCTCTCACTCTTGGATTATGTGAGTTTATTCTTAATTGGTATTGCTTGTGGTGATCTCTTGGAGGTTTGGTTCAGTTCAGTTCAGCAGCAGGTTGCTCCTAGTGAATGCCAACCCCTGTCCATTGCTCGGCAGTATAGACACAAAGATGAGTATAGTCCCTCTACTTGAGTTGCTTAAGATATGACGGGTGAACAGGTAATTTTAGTGCCCTCTGATCAACAGTTTAATGGGAATATATGTGCTGTGTTCCGTGGGAGCATGGAAGAGGACTACTTAACCCCAGCACGGGGTGCAGAGAATGGATTTGAAGACGGCGTCTGGGCTGATCTTTGTTTTTTAGTATTTATTTATTTATTACATTTTTGGCTGCGTGGGGTCTTAGCTGAGGCACACAGGATCCTCTGTTGCGGCACATGGGCTTAGTTGCCCTGTGACATGTGGGATCTTACTTCTCCACCAGGGATTGAACCTGTGTCCCCAGCTTTGGAAGGCAGATTCTTAACCACAGGACCACCAGGGAAGTTCCTAAACTGATTCTTAAAGGATGAGAGGAGTTAGCCATTTGAAAAAAGGTGTAATGGGGCGTATGGAAGAGAAGGGAGGGGCAGTTCAGGCAAAGAGAATAGTCTAAAGATAGTTACAGAGAAATGAATTGTGTGATGTATGTGAACTCTAGACAAATGATTAACGTTAGAGAAGTAAATAGTGACAAAGGCCTGATCTTGGATGGTTTGGTGTGTTGGGTAGGGAATCTGGAGTGTTCTTATTGGTAAGGAGAGGATTGTGCATGCAAATTCACTTCAGTTGTGTCTGACTCTTTGTAACCCTGTGGATTGTAACCTGCTAGACTCCTCTGTCGGAGAAGGCAATGGCAAGCCACTCCAGTACTCTTGCCTAGAAAATCGCATGGACGGGGAAGCCTGGTGGGCTGCAGTCCATGGGGTCGCTACTAGTCGGACACGACTGAGCGACTTCACTTTCACTTTTCACTTTCACACATTGGAGAAGGAAATGGCAACCCACTCCAGTGTTCTTGCCTGGAGAATCCCAGGGACGGGGAAGCCTGGTGGGCTTCCGTCTATGGGGTCGCACAGAGTCGGACACGACTGAAGTGACTTAGCAGCAGCAGCAGCAGACTCCTCTGTTCCTGGGATTCTCCAGGCAAGAATACTGGAGTGGGTTGCCATTTCCTTCTCTAGGGGATCTTCCCAATCCCTGTCTCTTAATGTCTCCTGCATTGGCAGGTGGGTTCTTTACCACTAGCACCACTTGGGAAACTCAAGGAGAGAATTGTGGCGAGGTGTTAAGATGTAAAGTGATGTGGTCAGTTGTGCATTTTAGGTAATTCAGCTGGAGGTAGGGATGGGTTTAGACAGGTTAAGATTGGTTGTAAGGAGCGCCCTTAAAGAGGCTTCTGCAGTGATCCGGGTGAGAGATTATTGGGACCTGAACCAGCGTGGTAGTGGTAGGGGTGGACAGGTGAGGCACATTTCAGAAACAGAAAGCAGCATCAACAGGGATTTGTAATTGTTTGGGTGGTTGGAGGTTGTGGTCAGAGGGTGTAGTAGTATTGGGCGGTACTTCGTAGGGTAGTAACTATG
The DNA here is from genome assembly GCF_049115385.1 of Moschus berezovskii. Lineage (NCBI taxonomy): Eukaryota > Metazoa > Chordata > Mammalia > Artiodactyla > Moschidae > Moschus > Moschus berezovskii. Next base: position 116,538,990 of record NC_142463.1, on the reverse strand, counting down.
AGTGGCTCGAGAGGAGATGAAAGCTGTTTGACTTGAGGATTGGTTATTAGCTGGGTCACTGACATTACCCACAGTGATGGAGGAAATTTGTGAATCAAACGCCAGCATACATAATAAACGTAGGACTGTGCTTGGTCATTGACAGGGGATTGGTAAGTGACAACCATGAGGAAAGGTTAGAAGGTGGCATAGATCCCAGTGGTGTGTGAACATCAGGAGAGTGCAGGTGGCATAGGAGAATTCCATGAATGCTCAGTGTAGGAGCTTAGTGATGTTTGTTGATTGAAATCCATGAGTTTTGGTGGATATTTGATTAACTTTCCCAGCAGTTACTCTCCTGGACGTGGTTTGATTGTAGGAGAGATAAGGATAGGTCTGTGGAGGGATGAGTCTGGGCTGCAGAGGCCAAGGATGCTTGTCTCTTTGAAATCCCCTAACCAGTTAGAAAAGTTTTATGGTGATTTCACGTGCATTTTCTCACTGGATTCCTAATAACTCCGGGGAGTAGTTTCTTCCCTCCTTGTTTTGTATATGGGGACACTGAGGCTTTCATGTTAAGTGACTTACTTATGGTCACGTAGCTACAGTTTGTTAATGATTTAGGCAGAATTAAAACTAGTTCAGACTTTCAGTTTCCCTGCTCTCAGCCCCTGGGTTTATCTGATGCAGCTTCTGTGTTAGCATTTAGAGTGACTTTTCTACTTCTCTTTATTTTGCTCTCATTTAAGGGATGGATTGATTGGGAGCACTGTCAGGGAGAGCACACAGGACCAAAAGCAGTATTTTGGAGGCCAGAGCAACAGTCGGGGCAATGTCTGCTGAATATGTAGCACTAAACCTGCAGCTCGTGAGTCCTCCTTAGCGGAAGTGATTATCTTTCTCTAGTAAGATCTGGACTTGGGGCAGCATCTGCTGCATATAGAGAGTTCTAGGCTTTATTTTTTAATAAATATTTTATAGGCATTTCCCTGGCAGTCCAGTGGTTAAGGGTCCATGCTTCCAATGCAAGGGATGCGGGTTCGATCGCTGATCAAGGGAAGTAAGATCCCGCATGCTGCACAGTGAGCCAAAAAAATCACCAACTTTGTAAAAGTTAATAAATGCTTATTAAGCACTACACAGTGCCAGGCATTGTGTTAGGCTCTGAGAATATAGGATTGGCTAAGACCAGTTCCTAGCATTGAGTGGTTCACACGTTCTTTCCTTGTCCTTACAGTATAGTGGGGATTGCAGCTGCTGAGCAGGGATTCTGGAGAGCACTGTGTACCTGAGCCCCCAGCATGGCGGGCCTAAAGCGGAGGGCAAGCCAGGTGTGGCCCGAAGAGCATGGTGAGCAAGAGCACGGGCTGTACAGCCTGCACCGCATGTTTGACATCGTGGGCACCCACCTGACACACAGAGACGTGCGTGTTCTTTCCTTCCTCTTTGTTGATGTCATTGATGACCACGAGCGTGGCCTCATCCGAAATGGACGTGACTTCTTCCTGGCGCTGGAGCGCCAGGGCCGCTGTGATGAGAGCAACTTCCGCCAGGTGCTGCAGCTGCTGCGCATCATCACTCGCCATGACCTGCTGCCCTACGTCACTCTCAAGCGGAGACGGGCTGGTGAGGGCGCACTCGGGGCTGGGACACTGGTGTCAGGGGAGAGCTATGGGCGGCCCTGAGCAAGCAGCGTAGGAGTCCAGGCAGAAGGAGGCATTGACTCTGGGGAGTCCTGAGAAGGGTGTTTTGCGGTGCACTGGAGGATTGGACTAGGAGAAGGGAAGGGTGTATCTTTTCCTGAGTGAGTCCCTCTCCCCCTACAGTGTGCCCTGATCTTGTAGACAAATACCTGGAGGAGACATCAGTTCGCTATGTGACACCCAGAGCCCTCAGCGACCCAGAACCGAGGCCTCCCCACCCCCCTAAAACAGGTGAGATATTCACTCTCCCTAATTTCCATGATCAAGAAAGAGGACGCTGGACCCATCTTTTGCCAGCCTAAATGTAAGGACACTGTCCCTCCCATATCTGCCCCTCCTTCAAAATCAGATGAGGTGTTACTGCTTCATCTAGGTCCTATAATGGTTCCCATGTTGTGTCTACCCTTCAAGTCACATTATTGATCCTGCTATAGTGTTAAGTCTAAGTGATCCCTCCACATTCCAAGTGAATCGTTTCAATTTCTGCTTTTCCCCCACTATGTCTCCCTTTTTACCCTCTGGTCAGTGCCTCCCCACTATCCTGTGGTGTGCTGCCCTACTTCGGGCCCTCAGATGTGTAGCAAGCGGCCAGCTCGAGGGAGAGCCACACTTGGGAGCCAGCGAAAACGCCGGAAGTCAGTGACACCAGATCCCAAGGAAAAGCAGACATGCGGTGAGGAAGTTCAAGGGTTCTGGAGGTGGAGTAGACTGGAGGGGAAATACAAAGGACTGCTGGAATACTGGGCATGCTAAGTTGCTTTAGTTGTGTCCGACTCTTTGTAACCCCACGGGACTGTAGCCCACCAAGCTCCTCTGGCCATGGGATTCTCCAGGCAAGAATACTGGAGTGGGTTGCCATTTCCTTCTCTAGGGGAAATTCCCGATCCCTGTCTCTTAATGTCTCCTGCATTGGCAGGTGGGTTCTTTCCCACCAGCACCACCTGGGAAGCCTCGGCACACTGGGCAGCTTATGCTGTTTAGAGCAAGGCTCACTGTGGTTGCTGCTGCACAACGAGGTTGCATGTTGCGGTCTCCGGGTGGAGAACTCTGTCTTTGTGGCAGAGGACATTTCAACTTTTTCTAAGCAATAACTAGATGAAAGGGATGCCGTTATGACAGCCTTATTGTAGTACAGCTCAAGTCATGGTAGAGTATTAAAGTGAACTCTGTTAATAGGAAAATCTCTCTTAGGCTCCAAGTGCTACTTGTGAGTGATGGAGATAATCTGACCTGGGTATGTCCCTTTTAAGGGAACCTCTTGAATTGAGGCAAGGATTTCAGAGCTTCATAGAAGAGAACTAGTCCTGGGAAGAGGTAGAGAAGCTGTTAGGTGTTGTTCCCAACTGTGCTACTCTGCCGTTCTTCTCAACTTTTCAAAACTTGGGTGTGAATGCAACTTTCACTGCAATCTCTTCTGTGTGTCTTCTTTTCCCCACAGATATCAGACTGCGGGTTCGGGCTGAATACTGCCAGCATGAGACTGCTCTGCAGGGCAACGTCTTTTCTAACAAGCAGGACCCACTTGAGCGCCAGTTTGAGCGCTTTAACCAGGCCAACACCATCCTCAAGTCCCGGGACCTGGGCTCCATCATCTGTGACATCAAGTTCTCTGAGCTCACCTACCTCGATGCATTCTGGCGCGACTACATCAATGGCTCGTTACTAGAGGCGCTGAAAGGCGTCTTTATCACAGACTCCCTCAAGCAGGCTGTGGGCCATGAAGCCATCAAGCTGCTGGTGAATGTGGACGAGGAGGACTATGAGCTGGGCCGACAGAAACTCCTGAGGAACTTGATGCTGCAAGCATTGCCCTGACCTTTTCCCCTTCTCACTTCTCTGGAGCTTACATACTGTTCTGGGGTTTGTTCTCTACCCTTCCAACCGATCACACCCCTGCCTTTTTTTTTTTTTTAAAGGAAAAGACAAAAGCAAAATGGAAGTGGTGTCCCCACCCCTCCCTGCACCCATGTGCCTGGCTTCCCTTTGTTCCCCTTTCCACGTACCCCTCATGTGTGTCTCCAGTCACCTTGCCACTGAGCCGTCAGACAAAGGTGTAGGGAGAAGCAAAGTCTATAGATCATAGTCTTTGTAAGGGATTGAAGTGATCACTGCTTTTGGGTGCATTGAGGGGTTATCAGTACTTCTGGCTTTATGAGGGCTCTTAAACTTTGTCTGAAAAACCAAAGGGCTGTCAGTAGGGAGCTGTGTGGAAGGTGGGACTCTGAAGTGTATTTTGGAAATTAATCACCACCCTCTTCCAAATTATAGAATTTTTAAAAAACAAAGAAGCTGTGGCCCTTTCCACTCTCTCCTGGCCTCTGGTGCTGCTCCTCTCTGCCTCGTTTCCTCCATTCCATGGCTTGAAACCTCTGCCTGGTGTGGCTCCTTCCTTTTCCCTCTCTGTCAAACCCTCTTCAAAGGAGTAATAGGTAAGAGGACTAGGTCAGCCTCGTCACTGTCCCAACTGTGGTGTGTGTACAGACACACACACACAGGGTGGGTGGAGAAGCGGCTGCTGGTTAAAATACACTCCCCCTGAAAAGGGGAAGGGGGAGTGTGACACTTTCTTTCCATGTTCAAGTGAAAATAAATAATGTACCCTGCAGCCCTTTCCCCTTTTGCTTTCTTCTGGCTTGGGCAAAGGGCATCATAGGTGAGAGTGAAGTGATTCGGTCTCAATGCCTTTCTTCTTTTTCTTTCCCCATCCTCTACCCTCACTCCCACTCCCAGGCTTGGGAGCATGGGGCTGGGACATGCACTGAGTGTTGCACTTTTCTTTAGGTAGGGAGGCATGTTGAATAAGGCAGGAGGCCTAGAACTGGAGCCTAGTCCAGCTGGTACAATACCACCTCCCCTTTCAGCTCCCAAAAGAGATATTCAGACACAGACTTTATGATGATTATATTTTTTTTCAATGCCAGTGCTGCTCAGCCCTCAGCATAACTTCAGTTTTCATGAAATAAACAGTGACTATATTAAATTCCACCTTTCTGAAACTGAAATCTGAGCTCAGGTGAAAGTTTCTTCTTTTCCAAGAAGCTGAGCCTGTGTTCCATCAAGAGACAAGGTTCTCCAAGTGAGGGGAGCTGCGCCTGGGTCCTGCCTACAAGTCACAACACCACCAGCTCACAATGGAGGTCTCAGTGGACAGAAGTCAGAAGTCTTAAGACACTGGGTGGCCCAGATTGCCGTAGAGGTCAGGCCTGCGGTGCTGGAACACAGGCAGTTGTTTGCGCAACTGTTGCAGATAGTTGAGGTCAATTCGGGCAAGGCAAAGCCCTGGTCCTTCAGAGCAGCGGGCCACCACTGTTCCCCAGGGATCTACCACCATGCTGTGGCCATAACTTGCTCTCTTCCCATGATGGCGTCCACACTGCGCTGCTGCCACTACGTAGCACTGGGTTTCAATGGCCCGGGCCCGCAGCAACACCTAGGGGTGGAGGAGGTAGGTGTTCACTGAAGTGCATGTAGCAGCTGGTAGGGCAGTGATAAGCCATGGACATTACAGCCCAGTCTACCCATTGTGACCATTCTGGTAACTGCCTGTGAAAGATTTACTACTCTTGAGAGGCAACAATCTGGGGAAATGAATTTTCCCACTAGGTGGGAAGAAGAAAGAAAATCTTTCAACTGGTAGAACCAAGGAAGGAGAATGAAGTAAGAAAAGGCCCTTATGTTCTGAAGAAGTATTCTCTTACCTCCCAGTGGGCTGGGCCTGTAACAGATCCAAAAGCCGAAGGGTAGGTAAGTATTTCTGCTCCAGCCTGAACCAGTGCCAGAGAGAGTTCAGGGAACCGCATGTCATAGCAGATAGCTAGACCAATCTGGAATGAAAAACAGCCTATTTAGCCCCCCTGCCCTTATGTCACAGCATTTTGTCATAACCCTGCTGCTACCCTACTCCTTAGGGCTTTCTGTCCGCTACCACCACTTTAAAGTATTCCCGTTCCCTTCCCTCTTGTTCCTCTCCTACCCTCATCCTTTCACTGTGCCCACCTTGCCTGCTGGTGTGCTGATAGGAGACTCGAGACTGGGCCCAGGTATGGTAGAGTCGCTTTCACGCATAGGCCCCTGTCCTGGAATCTCTACGTCACACAGATGCGTCTTCCTGTAGGTGGCCACTACTGACCCTAGAGTTAAGAGGGAGAAAGAAGAGTCAGTGCTGGTGCCCTAGAAAGCCAGCTTGGATCCTCTCCTCCCAAAGAGCAGGTAGCTTATAGGCTAGAACAGAAGTACAAATACCCACCAAAACCCCTGGCCAAGGAAACAGTTGAGAAAACAGAATTCTGGAGAATCTTAGGTAGAATTGCCTGAGGAGGCAGGCTAAAGAGTCTCACCCATGTTGTTCAGAATCACATGACAGTTGTAGATTTTCTGAGTCTGCTCCCAGTCCTGGCCACGCTCATGGAAACCACCCAAGGACAGCCAGAGTCCACATTCCCTGAGGGGGAGGGGACACTGACAACTCTTCTCAAGGTTCTACCCTCATATCTGGCAATCCTAGGACATAACTCAAAAAGAAACTACCTCTCCCTCCCCCTTTCCTTGATACCTGGCAAGCTGGGTATATTTTTCCAAAAGGTTCCCACCCAGTGGCTCAGACAGGCGTAGTGTCTCTTCAGGGTCCCGTGCAATGAAGTCAAATGCCTCAGGCAGGAAAGCCAGGCAAGCACCCAGTCTGGCAGCCTCCCGAATCAGCTCAGCACATGTTTTAAAGTTCTGCTCCTTGTCTGGGGTCGATGTTACCTGGCACACAGCCACCAGGGGCAGTTCCCAGGAAGAAGATGAGATGGCCATGGTTCTGAGTCTGTAAATGACACAGGCAGGCCTCAGACTGACTAGCATGGGGAAACCTAAGTTTAAGGATAAGAAGTTAAAATAGGGAGACAGGAAGGGTGGAGTTTCCTTTGATTTCACTCTTACAGGGCACACTGACCCATGGCATAATGACCCACTGATCAAATATTTCTGTGGATGGTTGGTGCCCCAGTGTTTCCCACCATCCATACATTTAACAAACATTTACTGAGCATCTATTACGTGCCAGGCAACTGAGCACAGCAGAACATGTTACCTGGGTGGAGAACAAAGTACTGAAAATCGAGGTATCCGGAGTCCAGGACACGAAAGAAGGGACAGGAGTTGGTGAGGAGGCCTGATGATGAAGCCCAGCCTGAAGAAAGTGAAAAATCAGGACACCAACTCCACTCTCAAGCAATAAATTTCTAAGATCCCCTGACTTCTCTCTTCATACTGTGAGGCTGAATCAGGACCCTCCCTGTAGAACCTCCCAAATTGTCAAAACATTCTTTATCACAGGTAATTATGGGCTACCGGAAGAGATCATAAAGTGGGAAGATGGAGGAAAGGCCTTTGATGTCACATTAAATTAAAGCCTTTTTCCTCAGACAAATGTTTCCGCAGTTCAAAAGTCATGTCCGAGATACTTCCTTGGTCTTCCCAGCGTCTCTTCTTGACTGTGCAGCTGCACGGTCAGTTTTACTGACGCAAAGCGTATTTCCCCAGCAGAATCTTTGGGGGAAGTTCACCCTCCCTCGGTTCTCACCACCCGGTGGTGGGCAGGGGGCGCTGGCACCCCGATCTCAGCCAGCGCCCCGCTCTCCAGGTAACCCTGTCTTTCCCGCGCCTCCCAGGGGCAGCGTCTCTGTTGCACAAGTTACAGCACCGCAGGTGGCATTCATCGGGGCGGGCGGGCGGGAGAGGCGGTAGGTCCTACATTAAGACACGGCCAGAATCGTCCGCGGGACCCGCACAAAGCTGCGGCCTGGAGGCGGCGGCGCAGGGCCGGGGGGCGGTGTCTGCGCGGCCGGACGTGACGCAGGGCAGGGGCCGGGCCGCGGGGGCCGGAAGCCCAGCGGGCGGCGAAGATGGCGGAGAACGGCGGTCGCGCCGGCCGGAGCGGCGGCAGCGGCACGGGGAGGGGGGCGCTGTCCGCGGAGCAGGTGAGGGCCGGCGAGCGTGAGGCGGGGCGCGCTGGCGGGGCCCAGAGCCGCCGTGAGCGTGGGGGCGCCCGTGGCCGCGCCGGCCTCTGCTCCAGCCCCGCGGTCGCGGCCGTCCGCGCCGGGGAGGGTCCCTGGAGGAGCTGGCCGCGCCCCGGGGCGACGGCGGCGGGCGGGTCGGTGAGGGCCACGCCCCTCGGCGGGTTGGGTGCCCCGGCGAGCGAACGGCGCGGGGCGGAGGGAAGGTGGCTGGCCGCTGGCCCCACGTTCCCCCCGCACCGTGGACCGCGGTACGGCGAGGTGGGGCGGGTCGCGACGAGTCCTAGGGGGTCAGTCGACGGACGGGCAGTGGACTCTGTTACTGGGCCCTGAAAATCGTCGTCACTGCAAAGCCACGTGACTCACATACTCCAACAGTCTAGTGCTTCTTACTGTTTGGATTTGAGAGTCATTCCTAGACTGAATTTAGACACCAGAAACCCTTTACTAAAAATTGGAGCATGCATTTCTCCCAGTGCCTAGCCCCGGGAAACGTTTGCTAAGTTAATCAGAAGGCCGTTTGTGGCTTGGGAACCGTGGTTTGCTGATAGTGGGGCTAGTGTCTGTTACGGTTGGGAAGAAATCCGTGTAATAGGAAAACGTAATTAAAACAACAGCTCTTTTAATTATAGGTTCGTGTATCAGTTATTTCTTGAACAGTTACTATAGGCAGAGGTATTCTGCATAAAGATTTTTAAAACTGACTCCCGCAATCAAAGAGCTTTTAGTCTGGTGAGAAAAATAAGACATACACAAAATGCTAATGTGAGGCAGAAGTATATGTATGAGAGATATGAAGTGTTATGGAATTTTGGGGGAGGGGAGAAGAGTTTTTAGACAACGTATACAAAGTGTTTTGTACAGTGATATAAAACAAAATATACTGTGTGCTTCAGTTCAGTTCAGTCGCTCAGTCGTGTGACTCTTTGCGACCCCATGGACTGCAGCACGCCAGGCCTCCCTGTCCATTACCAACTCCCGGAGTTGTCTCTTGGGTCGGTGATGCCATCCAATCATCTCATCCTCTGTCGTCCCCTTCTCCTCCTGCCTTCAGTCTTTCTCAGCATCAGGGTCTTTTCAAATGAGTCAGCTCTTCGCATCAGGTGGCCAAAGTACCTGATGTGCATAATAAATATTAATTATTTTGTTTTGTAAAAAAGATAATCTTTCAGCTCAGTTCTAAAGGATGGGAGAAGTTACTCAAAGAAGGAACTGGAGGATTTTCTAGGTAGAGGGAATAATTTGTTTAAAAACACTGTGGCATGAAACTTCCTGATATGTTTGGGATGCAGGTAGACTTAAAGCTTTTAATGGATTACAGCAACATTTGGAAGTGGAGAAAAGGGGACATAAGAGGAATCTTGGATGTCCTTCAGGTTTCTGCCTTGGATGGTGCCTTTAGGGAATGTAGGAAGATGTACAGGTTTGGGGAGAAAATAAGTTTGAATTTGAGTTTCTTGTGGTACATACAGATAGAGACATTTAGTAGATAGTTTGATTCATAATGTCAGGTTACAGAAAGAAATCTGAATTGGAGATACAGAGAATTATACGTTTATGAATGGTAGATAAAGCCATGGTTGTGGGTGAAATCACCTAAGGTTTATACAGAAACTGAAAAAAGAAGTAGAACACAGTGAAACCAGTTTTAAGGGATGATAGAGAAAAAGAGGCTGTCAAAACAGACTGAAGAATTGTGGTAATTGAGTTCTGAGGCTGTTTCTTGCTTAACATTCTCTGACCTTTGTTTGTGTTCCAGAGAGAACACTGGGTAAAAAATATTTATCACTGCTTCAACTCTGAGCCATAGAGACAGGATGGAGGCAAGTGGCACATTGTGCCGGGCACTTATCTTCTGTTATTTAATTACTGCCATTTGAAGTAGCAGTGTTGTCCTCGGAATGTTTGCGTTTCAGAGGCTTTAACTTACTCAGACTGAGAGAGTTTTTAATTGAGGGACTTGAGAATCAGACAGACCTATTTTTTCCTGCTTATACCGTTATCCTATTAGAGATATTTGAGCTGAGCCTGAAGGATTGGATAAATTTGAACAGATGGCAGTAGAAACAAAATATAGAGAATATGGTAAGAGGAGATCTAGAGAAATGGTAGATTGACATGAAGTGCAGTGACTACTTTGTTTAGCTAAACCATGAGTTATAAGTTAGAAAGGTATAGTCCTTAAAGTGTACTGAGTCTTTGCGTGGCAAAGAATTCAGGACTTTTTGATGTAAGCAGTGAGTATACCATTGATTTTTTTTATTGCATAAAATAATACATATTCATTGTAGAAAACACAAGAAAAAGTACAAGATAAGAAATAAATTACCCGTGGCCCTACTATCCAGAGATAACTATTCTTACCATTTTGAAATGTATCCTTTGAGAGGTTTTCCCCTCCTTTATGTTTTTTTACACGTGTATTTTACACATTTACATCTTTAATTTCAAATAGTATTCTAAATAGTTATTTGCTATTTCATAATCTGCTTTTAAGCTTAATACTATATCATGAATATTTTTCTGTGTCATCCAAGTACTAGAAGAATTAGCAACAACGTATAGTATGGATTTAGAGAGTCTAAAAGTGGGGAGATAATCTAACTGTTGCAGAACCTCAGGCAAGAGGTAACGAGGCCTTCAGTTGGCATGACCAATGTCAGTAAGCCTAAGAAAACTTGCTGAGGTAGAGGCAATAAGTTTGGCAGTTGATGGGATAAGGGTGTGTTCAAAGATGAAACCAGGGTTTCCTACCAGGCTGGAGTTGTGTCATTAGCAGAAAGAGGGGAGACAAGAAGAGGAGCAGTTTAAAATGGAGTAAAAGGACTTCCCTGGTGGCCCAGTGGTTAAGACTCCGAGCTTCCAGTGCAGGGTGTGCGGGTTTGAACCCCGGTCAGGGAACTAGGGTCCCACATGCTGTTTGAGTTGCCAAAAAAGGGGGGAAAAAAGGAGTAAAAGAAAGTTCAGCTTTGAATGACCTGAGCTTAAGGTATCTATAGGACATTTAGGTGGAGCTGTTTTATAATAATAGCAGGTCCTGTTTATTGACAATCTGTTGTATGTTGGATAATGTCCTAAGTCCTTGATGTAATTAATGTATCCTCACAACATTGTATGAGATAGATACCTTCAATCTTTTGGTGAAAAAAACTTAGATTCAAAAAAGACATAACTTGGGAATTCTCTGCTGATCCAGTGATTAGGACTTGGTGCTTTCCCTGCTGTGGCCCAGGTTCAATCCCTGGTCAGGGAACTAAGATTCCACAAGCCTCAAGGCGTGATCAAACATTTAAATGAATAAAGTGAATTGGGAGGTGAGGAGGTGGAGGCGGTGAGTATAGACTGGTCCTGAAAACTCTGATGAAGAGAAAGGATGAGAATCATCATTTGATAAGCTCAGAAAAATTTTTAGAGTTGAATATGTTTGCCTGGAGAACCCCCATGGACGGAGGCACCTGGCAGGCTATAGTCCAGGGAATAACAAAGAGTCAGACGTGACTGCAGCTAAGCACACAGCACATGTTAGTCAGAAAAGGGGGCACTGAACTAAAAAGAAGATATTAAGTGCAGTGACAGCCCAGAAAATGCTTTTTCAGATGCATCCAGTCATAATTCTCTACGTCTTTTATTCTTCCATTAAACCCAGTAAGAGTAAATATCATGTAGATAAGACTTTTGGGTGATAAATATAATGATTATAGATTTCCCCCATACTTATCAAAACTATATGGTATCAAACAAAAAAGAAAGAAAACAAAAATAAATCAAATGGAAATAGTTTGACTCATGAAAAGATTATTATATTGAAAGCCAGGAATAATACATTAATAGAAAATGGATTCTTAGACCGTGGTAAAAGCAGCAGTCCTGCAGTCCACCGTGTTACTTCATCCACCCCAACATGCCACCAGCCTTGGCTTCATGATCTGTGTTTCACGGAAGGTAAAATGTCTTATAATGAAGGTACATGTCTTAGAATGTTTTTTGTTGCTTTTGTTGTTTGTTTTGGAATTAAATGAAATAAAGAGCCTAGCAGAGTGCCTGGCACATAATAGTGCACCCTTACTGTGCAAACTGTGGTGGAAGGAAGGCAGGTTATTGTAGGACTATAAAAGATACAGGTATTTTAAAAGAAGTTGTATTTACATATTTTAAATTTTCAAAGAAGATAACAATAAAGTTTAGAGGTAGGCGTTATGATGGAAAACAAAGAACATAGTGTGTGAAAATAGAAAAAGTTTTCTATCAAAAAGTGTAAGAAATTGATAGGCGCTTATATATGAGTACATACAAGGAGTTGATATGGGACTAGGGGATGGCAGGAACTGCTTCCCAGAAGAATCTGTGTTGAAACGTGAAGAACGAATTAAAGTTAGGCAGAGAAAAATGTGGTGAGAAAGGTTTGGGTGGGTGTGCTAGGTAGGGTGCAGATTTTCTGCAAATGCCTGAAGGGAAATGATAGGGGAATTGCAAGTGGTTCTGCTGAGCAGTGGGCTTCCCTGGTGGCTCACGGTAAAGAATCTGCCCGCAGCGCGGACACCTGACAGTGATGGGTGGGAGAAGGGCTGATTGCGAGAGGCCACAGAGGACGAGGTCTATAGGGCTTTTTTTCTGCTGTCTTCAGGAGTTTGGGTTTATCCCGTAAGCGGTGGGAATAATGGAAGGTTTAGGTATAGGATGGTTAGATTTAAATTTAAGGTTACTTGTGCTGAAGTGTGGAGAATGAATTGAAGGAGGCAAGTGTGCCACTCGCCTAGGAGGCTCAGTAGTACAGTTAAGAGATGATCGCGGATGGATTTGCGGTATTCAGTAGGTAGATATGATTCAGAAGTTAACTGATTGAGGGTGGATAGTGAGTTGAGGATGATTCCAAGGCTTCTGGAATTAAGATCTCTTCCTGCTCTAAAAATTACTAGATTAACATCGGTAATGTAAGCCCCCATTAGGTACAACCATGACATTGCTGGTAGCACTGTAAAGCCATCCAGTCATCTTGGAGAAGCTCAGAGCAACGCAGTAGAAACTGTGATAATGTTAAGACCCTTTGGACTCAGTCTTACTTGGGGGAATATGATTCAAGAGAAATGACTGTAAAGTTTTTGTACTGTTTGTCCAGATATGTAAAATCTATGCTATTTATTACAGAAAAATTGGAAATAACCTAAATGTCCCAACAAGAGAAGAATGGTTAGATGGTTTATGTATTCAATAAGGTTTAAATGCTATATAGCCCTTAAAAATTAGAATACCATGTCCTGTAGATGAATACATAAAATGTCACACACACATATATACACACACAGGAGAATATTATTAACCTGTAAAAAAGAAGGAAATTCTGCTATTTGTGACAAAATGAATGAACCCTGAAGGTATTATGTTCAGTGAAAATAAGTTAAAGACAAATACTTAATGATCTCATTTATATGTGGAATAAAAAAAACAAAATTGAACTCATAGAAACAGAGTAGATTGTTGCTTTGGAGTGGGAAGAGGGGGAATGAGTGAAGGCGTCAAAAGGTAACAAAATTGGAGTTATAACATGAATAAGTTCTGGAGATCTAACGTATAGCATGACGACTGTGGTTAACAATACTGTGTTGTATACTTGAAAGTTGCTATGAGCAGAAATCTTAAAAGTTCTCATCACAGAAGTAACTGAGGTGATGGATATATTAACTAATATTATTGTACTAATTGTTTCCAAATGTATATGTATGGCTGGATGGCATCACTGACACGATGGACATGAGTTTGAGTGAACTCCGGGAGTTGGTGATGGTCAGGGAGGCCTGGCGTGCTGTGATTCATGGGGTCACAAAGAGTCGGACCCGACTGGGCGACTGAACTGAACTGAACTGAATGAAAGTGAAGGAAAAACAGCTTGTCGATGAGTGAGATTGCCGATGCATCCGCTGAAATGAGTGGATGAAGCAGACTGAGATGAAAGGATGATGGTTGGGAGAGGGAAACAAGCTGCTGGAATGACAAGTTCCTAGTTAGATCTATTCCTTTATTTATTGGGCAGTAGAAGGGATGCAGAGGTGGTACGGGACATCATGATATTAGCTGTATATGAATCTTGCAGAGAGAGAGCTAGAAATAAGGGATCCTAGTAAAGATGAGGTGTTTAGTCATCGATGGCAGTGAGAATGGAGATGATGGAAGTGACCGTGAGAGATTTGGTAATGGTTTGAATGAATGGGCCTGTTGCTCTCAGCTGACCGTGAGGGTCCAAGGGACATTCCGTTTGGAGAGAGGTCATGATAGTAATTAACGTACTTCACTGCTTACAAAACTGTTCCTCATTAATTCATTCATGTGATACAGCAGCCTTATGAAGTAGGTATCATCTGCATATCACAGGTAAGAAAACTAAGGCTCAGAGAGAGTAACCCAGTGGTTTTCAGTTCTGGCTGCACATCAGAATTTCATGGGAGATCTTTTCTGAAAAACTGAGGCCTGGAGCCTCACTCCCAGTGATTGTATAATTGTCACAGTATGTGACAGAGACAAAACTTGAAACCTAGTCTTTTGTCTTTCATCTGATATTTCTTTCCAAATACAGTCATCAGAGCGCTATACTAGATGTGTTGCTGGTGGTGGTATTAGTACCCAGGCTGACTTTCAGTCTGTTTTAATTCTCTGCTCAGTTTCTGGGGAAGAAGCAGCTGGTCGTAATCACTTCTCTGGGTTGTTAAGTATGTTATTATGCTTCTTTTGCACCACTACCCACCCCACCCTCACCCCCAATTTCTCATCCTTTAGGCTTCAGTTAAGGCATTCTCTCTCAGGAAACCTGTTATCAGTTAGGATTTACAGGCTGCAGATATGGGCTTTGGACCACTTTTTTTTTTTAAAGGACTGTTTTAGAAGGATGGTGGTAGAACTGAACACAGAATTGAACACAGTGAAAAGAAACATTAATGATCTAGGCCACACAAAGTTCAGGAACTAGGGCAGCTTCAGGGATTTCAGGAAAGGAATAGAGGATAATCTTTACAGGACAACTGTCAGTGTTGGGGTTTACCTGGTGGCTCAGATGGTAAAGAATTTGTCTGCAATGCAGGAGACACAGGGAATGGTGGAGACACAGGAAAGGATACCTGGGTTGGGAAGATCCCCTGGAGGAGGAAATGGCAACCCACTCCAGTATTCTTGCCTGAAAATCTCATAGACAGAAGAGCGTGGTGGGCTCTAGTCCATAACGTCACAAAATGTCAGAGATGACTGAATACTCACTTAGGTGTCTTAGCTCCAGCTGCGTTTTGTACCTGTTTGTCTCTCCTGTAGAGAGACTCTAGTATAGAATAGGTTACTGTCCCTGTGGTCAAGGAGCAAGGGTCCTGTAATTAGTAGCCCCACAAGAACCCCAGTGAATTAGGAGGGGCAGTTCCCTAACGAGAGGGATGCTGGATAGACCCAAACAAGAATTACTCACGACAAAGCCTTTCCTTTACCTGCAAGTTTAAGCTCCCCTGTAGGTGTTCCAGTAGCTCTCCACCTCCATTCTTATAACAAATGCCCAGTCCTCACCAAACTAAGTAGCAGGATGGTCTAGCCACCTCGCTGGCACTGTGTTGGTTAAATGGAGTTCCGGACAGACATAAGTTACAAACTGCAGGCTGTGTTCTACTCCTTTTGCCAGGTAGGTGCCTACCACTGCATCTTTGTAAAGCCTGCCATGCTGTGTTGTATGCTGCTGTTCAGTGGATAAGGCGTGTCCAGCTCTTTGCGACACCATGGACTCCAGAATGCCGGGCTTCTCTGTCCTCTGCAGTCTCCTGGAGTCTGCTCAGATTAGTTTTCATTGAGTCGGAGATGCCATCCAGCCGTCTCACCCTCTGCCGTCCTCTTCTGTCTCCGGTCTTTCCCAGTGTCAGGGTCTTTCCCAGTGAGTCGCTTGTATGCTGACCCTCTGCCATTTCCACTGTGCCCTCTCTCACCTTGTCTCTTTCTCATCTTCTTAGGTAATTGCTGGCTTCAACCGTCTCAGGCAGGAACAGCGGGGCCTGGCATCCAAAGCAGCTGAGCTGGAGATGGAGTTGAATGAGCACAGGTGAGGCGCAAACAGCAGGAGAGCTGGATGGGCTGCTTCTTCGAGGGTTGCGGTAGAGTGGGACTGAGTTCTCAGACCCTACTTTGTCCTTCTACCTCAGCCTAGTGATTGATACTCTGAAGGAGGTGGATGAAACCCGCAAATGCTACCGCATGGTTGGAGGGGTGCTGGTGGAGCGGACCGTCAAAGAGGTGCTGCCTGCCTTGGAGAGCAACAAGGAGCAGGTGAGCCAGAACCCCCCCCCCCCCCCCGCCATAGAAACCACGGCGCAAGAAAGGGGAGGCTCGGACTCTAGGGAATGTGGGGAGGAAAGTGTGGGTAGGGACTCACATTGAAGACAGCATAAAGAGCCTGCTGGCCTATGCTCTTTATGTTATGCTAAGTCTAACTCCTCAGAGAAAGGAGTTGCTGACTGTGCCTCTCACCGTGGGTTCTGTGACCTGGCTGAGTTGGGAGAAGGAAGGTGGTTAGAGTGGTGTTTTTCACAGTGTAGTCCATGGGTACCTGCATCCAGATCACCTGGAGGACTAATTTAAAATGCAGCTTCCCAGACCCTCTCTTGTACCCACTGATTCAAAACTGCTGGGGATGGGAGCCACGAAGAGCATTTTAAAAATAATCAGCCCAGGTGATTCTCATGTATACTAAAATTTTTAAACCATTGTTTTAAAGAAAGGAATACTTTTAGTGTCTGGGCTCTACTATTAATATTTGGTTAAAGATGAGGTTAGAGGAATCATTTGTCCTTCACTTCCCCAACCACTGTCCATAACAGATGGGGGAAGGAGTCCTGAAATCCTTATATAATCCCTGTCGCTTGCCCTCTAGATACAGAAGATCATTGAGACACTGACACAACAGCTTCAGGCAAAGGGAAAAGAACTCAATGAATTCCGGGAAAAGCACAACATTCGTCTCATGGGGGAAGATGAGAAGCCAGCAGCCAAGGAAAACTCAGAAGGCGCTGGGGCTAAGGCCAGCTCAGCGGGCGTGTTGGTCTCCTAGAAACCAAAGCCTTCGCATTGTTTTCTACCCTAATTCCCACTTCTAATTTCTCTTTATTGTTATTATTATTTTCTCTGCTATTGTAATATTTTTTTGTTAATTAAATGTTTTGGTCAGAATGCTTAGCTCTAGCCTGAACCTTTCACCCAATATGAGGGGTAGAATTTGCATGGGGCATGGATAAGCATATGATTTGTGGTTTTGGTTCTATCAGGTTAATGGCTCCCAGTATCAGACTAGGTCTTATATTTTATCCTTTCCTTTGCAAATAAAGATGCATCTCCTTATTTACTTCCCTCCCCACCAAAAGATTCAGAGACAGTGTTGACTTTCAGGTTGCAGTTTAATCAGCATTAGAAATGAGGAAGATAGCTCCGTGATAATACTTTGAGTTTGCAACAAAACAGAAGCTTGGCAGTGTATCTTGGCACTGTTCTTTAGATAAAGAGGTCTAGAATGCAAACCTGTGGACTAGCTGTCCTGCCATCCTCACCAAAACCCCCAACCAGGTAGAGCTGATCATTCCAAAGGCAGGTCCGATGGCCCACACGTTTTAGTCCATGGTCGGCACAGGGGAAGTGGAACCACGGAGAAGGAGACTTTCCTGTTGGGTAAGGGTAGAGGGTGGTTATTGAGGCAGCAGCACTTTGGCCCCCATGGGGCTCTCAAGAAGCCCAAAGGCTTGCTCATTGTTTTTCTTGCAGGCCTCTCCAAAATTTAATGTTCTGTGTATTCCTTTAAGTTGTCGACTAATTCTTCCTCCTCCCTGCCCCTTTACTCCATCCTTTTTCTCTCTGTAATCTTCAGTTTTTCCTGTATTCCCACCTTTCCCCCTTCTCAACCATTAAGCTGGCTCTCACGGGTATCATAGATGTAGAGGTCATTGCAGATGGTGTCTCTGGCTCTGGTCAAAGTTTCTCCACCGAACAGGACAGCAAAGGGCCCAACCACAGAACATGAGTGATGGCGTAGTCCTCGAGGCCCCTGCCGGGACCCCTGCCCGCTGCTCACGAACCTTGAAAGCTTTTCCACCAAATGGGAGGCAACAGGTGGTTCCTCCTTGAGGGAGAAAGAAGGGACTGTCTGGAGGGATTTGGGCATCCAGAGTTTAGTTGTGTTCCACCCTTAGCGAGATGTTGGTAGACAATACCTTAATCTTTCCATGACTCCACTGCCCAGCTACTTCTGGTTCAGCTGAGTTGCAGCCCCCAAAGAGTAATAGCTGGTGACCTGGGTGGGGCCCAGGACTTTGAAGCAAAGCAGCACAGTGACCCGAGCGTGAAACAGTGTGGCAGCCTTCTTCCTTATAGCTGCGAAATTCAGGCCTGAGTTGGGTTTTCTGGAAAGTGTAAGTGCTGTATACTGCCTTTTCCCCACTCCCCTTGCCAGCGATAGAAGGGAGACATGGGAAAGGGCCACATGTAGTTCAGTTGAGATGCAGGGTAATATTGAAAGAAAGTTAAACTCTTAGACATGGAAGGTTCCCAGGGAAGAATGGTGCTAGGGTGAGGATGTTAGATAAACTGCCTGCGAATCTGTTTTTCCAGAGTGCAGGTGAAGGAAGGGTGAAGATTTTAGGGCAGGGGAGGTCATACCAATAGGTGCGGGTGCCAGGGTCCAGCCTTAACGTGTAGATGCTTCCGTACCGCCGCTGAGTGCGGGTCCCGCCCTCCCGGCCCGCTACCCGCAGCTCTCGGTCGGAGATTCGGGTACAGGTGTGACTGCTGAGGCCGGCAGGGGGGCAGCTGCCGGAGCCGGCGGTCCACGCCTCCCACTCACCGCGGTCCGCGTCCAAAGCGGTCACAGTGGCCAAGCGGCGCGACCCGTCCCAGCCGCCCACCACGCAGAGCCAGCGCCCGCCCAGCGGCGCCGCGTCGTGGTGGCTGCGCCTCGGGCCTCCCGGTGCTGCCACCCGCACGGCCTGGCCCGCCGCCGGATCGAAGACCACCGTCTCACTGCTCGGCTCTCTCGCTCCTCCAGCTAGGAGCCCCCCCACCAGATAGAACCGTCCCCGCAGTTCAGTGCATGAATGGAAGGCCCGCGCCAGCAGCGGGTCCCGCGCCACCGGCCGCCAGGTCCAGCCCGAGCCCCGCGCCTCACCCACAGCCCCCGCCATGCGCCCCGGCAGAGGCGAGCTGCGGGGCCGGCGACCCGGAGCCCCGCTATATGGGGGCCCAAGCTTCTCCAGAACCGCCCCTACCGGAAGCCCCTCCAGCTTACCCCCTCAAGGCACCGGCTCTCACCTCCGTCACCCAGCAACCACTGCCGCGGCTGCAGCACGACGCTGCAAATTGAAGGTCGCAAAGCACTGGTTACCGTGGAGACAGGAGACCCGGGGAGCTACCGGGAAGCAGTGTTCTCACCGTGGCAACAGGAACTGTGCTAGGTCAATGAAAATGATGAGTGTTGAACTCAGACAGAGGAGAGCCAGTTCTTCAGAAAGACCCCTGTTGTTTAAGCTGTGAATTCACTTGGGACTACGACGTTGCAGGTGCCGATGTTGCTCAGCAAAGATTGAGGAGGAACCACGTCCTTTTGACTTTAGAGTATTTGGGGGCGGGGGGGGCGGAGTGGAGAGGGTAAAGGGGCCTGCCACTTGGCATGGGATCCAACGTTCGCCCCGGGCAGTGGAAGCCTGGCGTTTTAACCACTGGGCTGACAGGGAAATTCGCTTTGGCATTTTTCTGATTGATTCTGATTTCCCCAGGGATGAGTTAGGAAGAGGAGACAAAAGTCAGAGGGGAGACAGTGAAAGCAGACTAAGTACTGACCTGGGAGTCAGGAGACTTGGGTTCTGGTTCCAGCTATATCCTGACTCTGAAGGTGATTACTTTTCTCGAGGCCTCTTCTTTCTCATTTATAAAACATTGTTGACTAATCTCTTAGTTGTTTTACAAACCAGAGATCTGTGGTAAAGGCTGGAAGGTCTTGACCGGGTGGGACAGCCTTTTCCTCTCTGGCCACTAGAGGGTAGTAGAGCCCAGTCTCAGGGTACTGTGCGGGGGGCAGGGGGCGAGGGCGAGAGGAGAGATGGGGTTGGGGTGAGGGAAGAGACCTGGAACTTCGGAGAACTTTTCACTATTGAGTCCTAGGAAGAGTAATTCCTGATTTCATCTTGTCTCATGAACTCATACAGCACAAGGAAACAGATACTGTGGCGTCTGGAACTCAGAATTAAGGGCAGGGAGTTTCTCCTGATAAGATCCAGGGCAGAAGCTGCCCAGCCTTAGAAGCTGGATAGAGGTGAAGGGGGGGAGGAGTGAGAAGAACAGACTCCTGCCCCTCCCTGGTTCTGTTCTGTTCTGTTCAGTCACTCAGTCGTGTCCGACTCTTTGCGACCCCGGGGACTGTAGCCTACCAGGCTTCTCCATCCATGGGATTCTCCAGGCAAGAATACTGGAGTGGGTTACCATTTCCTTCTCCAGGGGATCTTCCCGACCTAGGGATCGAACCCGGGTCTCCCGCATTGGAGGCAGACGCGTTAACCTCTGAGCCACCAGGGAAGCCCCTCCCTGGTATCGGCCTTTTATTCAAGCCAGGTCCCTGAGCTTCTTCTTAACTCATCCCTGCAACACCCAGTGAAGAAGCCAAGATCCACACTGACTAGTTTTAGCTACAGGTGAAAATGCAGACAGAGTTCTACTTCCAGCATCGCCGAGGTGGGACAGAAACAGGACTTGTGTCCCCTGGGTCGGGGCTGTAAATGGGAGTGATGACTGCTTACTTTTGCCTTTGGTTTCTATAGCATCAGCTTGGTTCCCATCATGTCCCAGAAACTGAGGCCTTAGAGAGTGACTCGAGCTACAGTAGGGATGGAGGTGTCATTCAGGGACAGCACAGCAGGGCTTTTCCCATTCCAGATCCTGACTCTCGGTCCTTAGAGAAAGACAGCATGAAGAGGGTATGGGCAGGAAGGTATGAGGACCTGTTCCTTACCTATACCTATACCTTTAAGCCGAGACCCAGTAGTAGCTTTGAAAGTCTCTGCCCACCCAACTATAGCTTTCCCTGATTTTGGCAAAGGGGATCCTCAGTTTTCCAGATCGTGGTTAAAAAAAAAAAAATCATTTCTAACATCCTTGGCTGAAATCTGAAAATCAGTCTTTTCCCTAAGGCTTCTAACTGGCTAATCTCCCAAATGCTGGATTCAGATCTGTCCTAAGGTTTCAGTGAGGAGCTGCCTGGGGGGTGGTGTCGTTTTGCTTTATCCGTCCTGGCCTATATGCCCATTTTAGGCCCTTGCTTTTGGGTAAGTCGTTGGTGGCTCTGCCAGACTCACTTTCTGCCTCTCCTGGATGGAACAGGGAACTCCCCACCCAGGCGCCTTCCCAGCTCCTCTCTCCCGTTGTGTTTTCCTTCTCCTCCCAGCCTCCACTCTGGGTCCCCAGCAGCTCACCTGAACGTGTACCCTGACCCACACATGCTCCTTAGCTGCTCCCTGCCACTTCTGTACCTCTTCCAGTTCCACCTAGTAGTCAGAGGTGTCTGACATGTCCATTGGCATTCCAAACACAGACCCGGGGGAGGACTCTGACCTCCCCTGGTTAGTCTGAATCAAGCCTGTATTTTGGAGGAAGAGAAAAAAAAAAAACTTGGCGAGGGGAAAAGAGGGAAAGAAGAAGGAGAGAAGAGAGGAAGAAAACAAACCAATCTGTACTTGTCTGACACACACTTGACACTCCAGGGCAGCATCTTAAGTGGTGTATAATGACCCCGTCAATGGTAAAACACTGAAAGGGCATTAAGATAAAGTGAAGGGCACACCTGTGAGAGAATCGTGAGAGAGAGGGAGAAGGGCTACCAGGGCTTCTCCTTCTGTCAACCTGCTTTCCATCTGCTAATAATACACAGGGACAGCCTCTGTCCAGGAGTAGGGGGTGGGGCTGATCATCCTGAAAGTCTCAGAATCCTGATGTGACCCTATGACTTCAGTCTCCTCAGTGGGCTATTTCTGGTAAGCAAGGATCCCTGCACCTCAGCTTTTTAGTCTCATACCTGTCCCAGCCCTAAATCTACACCCGCTTGTCTCAAACCTTCACAAAGCTCTTAGTCTCTCTTCACCTTTCCGTAACCCCATTTTCTGCCCCTGGAACCATCCCTGGCTCTCAGCATTGTCCAGTAAACAGAGAAAGCCGACAATTGACCCTAGGGGTCTTAGTCACACTGGCAGGACTCCCTCAGTTTCCTCTACCTACATCTCCCAGGCTGTCCTAGCCTTCTGGCATTCTCTCTGGCTCTTCCTTTTTTGTTCTCTGACCTTTCCACATTTTCCCCACAGTTCATTCTGACTAGTTGATTTCCTGTCCGCATGCCTTCTTGGCCCCACCTCGGACTCTTTGCTCAGCCCAGCCAGAATAAGGACATGCGCCGACAGAAGGCCAGAGGGATGACCAGGACAAGAGACTTCAAGAGGCCAGATCTTGAGTCGGGACTGAGATGTGAGCTGAAAGGAGTTTGAGAGAAAAGCAGGACCGTAAGCAGACTTGGGGTGGAGGGGAGTGAGTCAGAGAATGATGGAGCGGTGGGATAGGATGGGGAAGAACCTGAGCCCTGGTGATACTGAGCAGGAAAGGATCACTGGGTCATGCTGAGTGGTGGAAGTTGAGGGTGGAAGAGGGAGATACCTGAGTGATCCCAACAGTGGGCAAGCGGGCATCCAGAAGTTTCTCTTTAGGTCTCTCTGTCTGTCTCAGATTTTGTCTCAGTTTGTTGTCTCTTTGAATTTCCCCCTTCGATAACTTGTGTGTTTCTCCTTCTGTTTCTTTGTCTGAGTTTCAATCCGTATCGCTGTGCCTCGAGGTCTCTCTCACCACTTCTACTCTGTGTTTTCCTCTCTGGACCTCTGTCTTTTGTCCCCTGCCCTCTCTCTTCTGCTGAACAGAGCCAACCATCTGACTGTTCTGCAAGGAGATCTAGAACCAGAATTCTAGGAGTGACCAGGCTTCTCCCCTTAGGCTGTATGCTAGAAATGTAGAAACAGTTTGCGGTCCCTGGACACAGTCATAGGGTGTTGATCACTGATGGGGACCTAAATGAGCTTCAGTATATGGGGCCTGTTCAGGGAGGAGTGTTTCTCCACAGAGGACCTTTGAGTGTGGAGGCCTGGGCCCAGGGAGAGAAGCCGGCTAGAATGGGGAGATTAGATTCGAGTCCTTCTTCCTCTGCCTCTCCATATAGCCCATGGGCCAGTGCTTCCTGATCTCACTAGTTATCACAGGCAAGGGACTCTTGCTCTGTCTCTTGATCCCCAGCCCTTCCTCTATGCCGCTTCCAGAGTTGAAGGAAAAGCTGAGGTTCAGCCGGAAGGCTTTAAGATGAGGCTGGAAGGCAGTTACTAGGGATTTCTTCACAGAAAGCCTTAAGTACATCTTGAAATGTGTGGTGGAAGATGCTCAGGAGGTAGTCAGGGGAGTGCTTTTCCTAGGCTTCCACTCTTGCTTCTCCTGCAATTGGGACTTACTTCCTCCATCCTCAGCTGAAAAGTTCCGCACCTTGCGATCTCCGGGACTGAAAACTGATGCAGGACAGGTCCAAGTCTCTGAGTGCAGTGGGAGCAAGACTAAAAACTAGTCCTGCTGCAGTGGGACTTTGGGGGTGTCTTGGAACCTGAAGGACCCAGTCCCTGCTTTCCAGGACCAGGCAGAGAGAGAACCAGGGCACTTAGACTAGGGCTCCTCTACAGCTGCATGGCATCCTGGCCTCTGACCAGGGCAGCAATGCCTGCCTGCTGAGTGCTGAGCATGGATGGTGGAAACAGGTGGAGCTGCAGGTCTGGGATAACTTTGGGTCCTGGTGTGGAGAGAAAGGGCTTCTGAGGTGGCACTAGCAGTGAAGAATCCAGCTGCCAGTGCAGGAGATGTAAGGGTCATAGGTTTGATCCCTGGATTGGGAAGATCCCCTGGAGGAGGGCATGGCAACTCACTCCAGTATTCTTGCCTGGAGAACCCCACGGACAGAGGAAACTGGTGGGCTACAGTCCGTAGGGTGGCAAAGAGTTGGACACGACTGAAGTAACTTAGCACGCACATGGAAAGGAGGGGATTTGAATTGAGGTGAGAGAGAGGTGAGTACTCCTGGACCATACAGAAGGACTCTAGGACTCTGCTAAGAAATTTCATACTAAAATCCATCCCCCAGTTACAGGAATCCCCAGATCCTACTAGCCGCCCTGATTCCCACCTCCTGCTCATGTCCCCTCAGCTTCTGCCCCACTCCTCTAACAACTGGCCTCTCCCCTCAGGCCCTTCCCTCCAGTCTCCCAGTCCTTTCAGGCTTTCTGGGTCTCATGATGTTTTTCTCCATACACTGCCCCATATTCTGCTCTGCAGCTGTCCTGCCACCCCCAGGGCCTGGTCCTAGTGTGATGCTATATCTCAGGGCCTCAGAAGGCTTTCCCCTGGGGAAGCCAAGCTAGGCGGTGTCAGAAACCCAGGCTGATGGCTGGGAAGTGGCAGTCTCTGGTGCAGAGAGGAGCCACACCCTCAGTATCTAAGCTGGATACCTGGAGACAAGGTTGAGAAACTAAGAGGCCGGATATTACCTGAAGATGCCCTGGTGGTATAGGCTCTGCAGGTGGGGCTGGTCCCTGGGGGCTGTCTACATGATTTCTAACAGGTAGGCTCCCTGGGAGGAGCCTGGTTCTTTCTGTGGTCGTGGGTGGGGACAGGGATGGGGAAATGCAGGGAAGCACAGTTTGGGGTCATCAGTAGAATCCATTCTCTCACCAAACTCTTTGGTCTCCACCTAAGCTTTGCCCTTTAAACCACTGCCATCTTCTCCTGCTCTTGTCAGCCCTTGTACGACTCTGATTTCCACAAGGGCTCCTACTCTTGTTCTTGGCCAGTCAGGACCTATTTCCAGAACCTTCTAAAAGTGCTAGCCCACCCAGAGACCAGGGCCTCCCCGGGGGCTCCACAGTAAAGAACCCGCCTGCCAATGCAGGAGACATGGGTTTGATCGCTGGGTGAGGAAAAATGCCCTGGAGGAGGAAATGGCAACCACTCCAGTATTCTTGCCTGGAAAATCCCATGGACAGGGGAGCCTGGCGGGTGACAGTCCATGGGGTCACAGAGTCAGACCTGACTGAGCGGCTGGGCAGGAGCACCTGGAGACCACAGTGTCAAAGAATGAAGGCATCTCTCTTTACCCACAGCGTGGTCCCTGATTCTCTGATTGTGTGTTTACAGAAGCTTGGGAGTTCCTGGGATGAACACAAGGAGATGGGGGCTCTGCACACGTCATCCCACTGAGAAACAGGACCCAGATATGCCTCACGCGCAGCTACTTCCTCACTCAGCTTCAGGGCTTTTTAGGAACAAGCAAATCCAGCCCCCTAAGCTCGAAGGGATGTTGTTGGGCAACAGGAAAGTGTGGTTGTTGTTAGGCAACAGGAAAGGATGGCGCTGGGTACTGGGGAATCAATGGAGTTGCAGGACAGCCAGATAGGAACAGCACAGCACATGGCAATGTTTAGAGGAGATCTCTTAGAAGGCAGGACAGCATCATCCTGATCCTGGGCACGGTGAAGCTCCGGCTGGAGGGAAGCACGGTTGCTCTCCAGTGGAGGAAAGCACGGTTGCTCTCCAGTGGAGGAAAAGCTGCCAGAGCATCGGGGTCACTGTCCAGCCCTCTGTGGGTGAGGAGTGTCCCAGGGAGGAGCAGGAGGAGGGATCTTGAAGCTTCTCCTGGAAATAGCCTTGGTCCTGAGGGATGGAATCAAGTCCCCTATCAGTAATCTTCCACTACAGCCTCAGTTAACCCCCTGACACTTCTCTGTACAAACCGCAGAAACCAAGGCAGTGAATAGCTTAATTAGGAATAGCTTAATATCACACAAAGAAACAAAGCTGTATAGAAATGGATTGTAGACATTTTGTCCACCCCCATGCTTCCAACAATTTCTGCTCGGCTTTATTATCTGCTTTTGTCCCTCGCAAAGCCCAAGGGTCTCCCTGCCAGCCTCTGACTCTTTGACCTGGGATCTCACCTCAGACAAACAGGCTATTACTAAGAGGCTCTCTCATCTCCTCCTTCCCCCAGCCCGTCCTCCTGAGACCCCACCCCCAGCCCCTCCCATCCTGGCCGTCTCCCTTCTTCCCCTGCTCACTGAGTCTGACCCTCACTCTCACTCTTCTTCTCCCCCACACCACCCCACCCATCCTTGGTCTTCCCTGACTCACCTCCAAGTCCCATTGACACAAATAAAAATTTCAGCACAACCCACTCCAACCGGTTTGGCTGAGGTGTGCAGCTTTCCGTGGGGACAGACACAGGTTACAAGCGGATGCTTGGACACATTAGATAATGAACATCTGAAGTTAGGCACACAGAGAAAGCCCTGGGTATGGACATACAGAGACATGCAGGGAACGTGTGATGGAGGGATCTGGCGTGTTATTATGCATCTGTCTCCCCTAACTGAGGGCTCCTTGAGGCAGGGACCACGTCTATCACGCGTCTCTACCCTCTGCCTGCGGCCTGGCGTGAGGAGGTGCTCACTCAATGTCTGTTGAATGAACGCAGGCATGCGGGGCATGCCTGCAGTGATGCCCCTGGGACAATACACATGCTGAGGAGGCCACCTTGACTTGAATTATTCCCATTCTTCGGGCCCAGGATGTGGGTGGAGGAGGGTAGGTAGTGAGGCATGAGGAGAATGGGGATTCAACGAGGGAGAAAGAACAGAACTCAAGAGATCACGCACTTGTTTGCAAAGTCTTCTCCAAACAGTATTTCCTTCTGGCCCCAACCCTGGAATTTGCCTGTTGCAAGCTTCATCCCAGAGGAGTGCAGGCAAGGCCTAAGAATGAGGGCGTGTTCCCCAAGAGCATGGCCCATGTGAAATATACGGGACTCAGGCACGACGGCAGAGGGACTTGGAGACAGATGCTTGTTGGAGGAGGAGAAAGATCCCTACCTCCAGCAGAGGCCTGAATTTACTTCCTGGCCCAACTGCTCCCTTTCAGGGTAGCCTTAGTCCTCCCTCCAAGGCCACCTCTGGTGTTTACTAGGACCTCAACATACCCATGAAAAAATATTTGGCACAGCCTGGCCTTGACATCTCTGCTAAGTCCAGCGGGAGCCCAGTGCTCCGTGTGACTGGAACTGCAGGTGAGTGACCAGGGTCCTGGACGTCTTGGCTGGCCACAGCATGGATGCACTGAGAATGGAGGAGGTGCAAGAGACAGGGGGACGGGGCACCCGCCTAGTGATCACACTGCCTTCCCACTTCCGTGCCTCAGTCTCTCCTGGGGCTTCCTGGACCAGGAGGGGTGGATCCGTGGGAAGGAAATCGTGCGATAGGATCCCAAGTGTGATAATTATAATTATAACACAGGCTGCTCCTCCCTCTTATTCCCCCCGGCTTTACCCCACCCCTGCCACTGTGGATCTCAAAGCAACATCGGGGTGGGGTTGCTCCCCTGGCACAGGTGAGTCCTGAAGAGGGGAAGGGGTTCACCCAGGCAGAGGTGGAGAGAAACAGGAGCTTTGGCATTCAGCCTGGCCCTCGTGGGAAATAGTTCTCTAAGAAGAGGTCACTGCCATGAACATTGTGAGATTTGGGATCTAGAGCCCCTGGAGTCATGGTCCAGAGTTGGGCTCATGGTCCAGAGGCAGGGTTAAAGTCGGGGTCGCTGACCAGGTTCAGGAGAGTCAGGATCTCCACTCTGTACCTGACCACCTTTTCTATCCATAATGTCATGCCCTCAACAAAAATGCATCCAGTCCCCGTTAAGTGCTGTGGACTGCGCTAGCATGGATGACTGAGACAAGATTACAAAACAAGCCCGACTTTCCAGGAGTTCACAGACTGCAGTTCTCATCCTGTCCCCTCATTTAACACATTTACTGAATCCTTGGCACACAGCAGGCTTCAATCGATGCTTCTTGATTTGAAGCTTACAATTTAGTTAAGGAGATAAGATGCGCACAAATTATGAGTACGCAAGCTATAATAAAGGGACTAGCAGAGGCTGAGGAAGAACAGAAGGGAGAAAGGCTAATTTTAGGTGGGAGGAACTGAGAAGGCTTCATGGAAAATGTGGCATCTGAGGTCAGCTTTGAGAGATGAGTAAGGTTTTGACAGGTGGAATCAGGAGTGTGTGTGTGTGTGTGTGTGTAAAATATTCTACATGAAATGACCCCCAGCCCTGCACCTTGCTGTCCTTGGCTCCTCCTGCCGGCCCCTCTCCAGACAAAAGGATCCTGCTGCAAGGTTTTACCCCGTATGTATTTCCTCCTCTCTCCTGTCTACCTGTATCGATATATATTTTAGCTCTAGCATGTCAATGACCGTGCTCCTCCTCTTCCCTTAGTTTTCAGGGAGTTGAGTTTGCCCCCTTCTCTGGCTATCCCAGATAGGTCAGTAAGGTTTTGTGTAACTTGGAAGTTACTTTATAGGCAACAGGGAAACAGGATGGTCTGACCGGTAAGAATTTGAAATCGATTATCCTTGCAAAGTCCAGACATGTGGCTTTGTTCAGTAACCATGGGATAAATGGTTAAAGCGACCACAGAGATGGTGGAAAGGAACCCCTCTCTGCTCAGGCAGTGCTGGCGCAGTGTGGGGACTCCTGGCTAGTAGCGAGGTGTCGATGCTGATGGAGAGTCCTGCTAGGGAGGCCAGCAATCTGTGGTTTGGTCAATCCCTTGGCTTCTCCTATGTTGGGGGGAGGCTTTGGGGAGGGGGTCACTTAAGTTCCTTCTGAGGGGTCTCTGGGGCTTCCCCGGTGGCTCAGATGGTAAAGAGCCTGCAATGCAGAAGACCTGGGTTTGATCCCTGAGTCGGGAAGATCCCCTTAAGAAGGGAATGGCTACCAGTATTCTTGCCTTTGATCTAACTCCCTACCTCAGAGGTAGAGATGTCTCATACTATCTAAGCTGTGTCCTCCAGCAAGCCCCTTCCCCACTCTGGGCCTCTGTTTTCTCATCCGGTGGATGAGATATTTGGGCAGTACTGTCCTCTGTTCTGGTCTTCTCTGATTCTGGCTCCAAAGCTGAGCCCCTCTGGGAGTTGGGGAACTCAGCAAAACCCAAGGGAAGGCAGCAAGACCGGCCGGGGTGCAGGACTACTGACTTGCCTTCTACCCACAAGGGCCTTGCCCTGGTTCCTCCTGGCCAGGTGCCTCCCTCTTTGAGCCACCCTGGGCCTTTCCTACCCCTCCCCCACCTGGCTCCTCCCGTCACAGCCCCTGCCACACACTGCCAGGTAAAGCCTGCAGCTGATGATGGGATCCCACACCCCCCCAGGTCCTTCCCTTATTCCCTCCCTCTCTGGCGCCCATTAGCCAGCCAGGGCTGTGGGGGCGGCGGCTGCCTAGTCTCCGTGCCAGGCCCAGCCCCCGGAGACGCACCTGTTCTGACCTGCTGAGCAGGTTCCCAAGTTTCTGCCTTCGTTGTTGGCCACGGCGTGGGAAGCAGCTCTGGGGGAGCTCGGAGCTCCTGATCACGGCTTCTTGGGGGTAGCTACAGCTGGGTGGGTGGAAGGGGGCTGGGTCCCCCAGCAGAGACCCCAGGGGGGCAGGCAGGTGCGTCCCTGCCCGAGGACTCTGACTGCCTACCGTCTGGGTCGGTCCCTACCCAGCTCTCGAGCGGCTCCCAGGGAGAACTCGGTGGAACTTCAGAAACACTGGGCAGCTCTGCCTCCCGACCAATGCCTCTGTCCCTGGGAGCCGAGATGTGGGGTCCTGAGGCCTGGCTGCTGCTGCTGCTCCTGGCGTCATTTACAGGTAGGATTTCCTTCAGGACCCTTGTTCCTGAGCCCAAGCCGACCAGGCACATACACACACAAACATCCACATTCCCTTTCCTGGACTCTGAGCTGAGGAATCCTCTTGCATCTCCAGCTGATAATAGTGCCCTCAGGAGAGCCACTGGAGCTCTTCTGTTTCATGTCCCTTTCCAGCCCCAGGCCAGGTCTCTGGATCTGGGCTCCCTGACCACCTTAGCCAAAAGGCTGGAGCTGCCTCTGGGGGAAGAGATGTGGTTATCCAGTACAGGTGGCCAGGGAGGTGGAACTGGTGGGGACCCTTTAACCCCAGGGTTTCCTAGAGATTCCCTCGCCTACCCCCTGGGCTTCAGAATTGCTGACTGGGACTGCGGCTGACTCAGGGCTGAGCTGGTTTCCCCAGTCATCAGGGTGTAGGAAGCCTGATGTCCAGAGAATGGACAGGGTCTCTCTCTCATCTCCTCTCTCCATGATGTCCTAGAACACCAGTTCTGTGGCACCTGTTGGGAGACTGTCGGGGAGCTGGAAGCTCTTTTCACTCTGGCCCCCCATCTCTGAGCACACTGTGCGGGGTGCTTTCCAAAGTAAGAGGGCTGGTTCCATGAGTGGGGGGTCTAGAGTAGGGCACCTTCTAGAGAGGGCGTGGTCCTCTTTTCTTTATCCCTCGTTGTCCTATTTTCTCAACTAGATGTCTTGTATCACTCCTGTCTAGCACTATATACAGATTAGAAATTATAGGAATTTATAATCTTCAGAGTTGGGGAGAGAATGTGTGAGTATGTGTGTCTGTAAGTGTGTGTATGCACAATGAGACCAGGGTAGGATTCCTTAGGCTGTTCCCAAGGTAATGGACAACTGAGAAATCTTCCTCCTTCGAAAGACAGGGCCTCACCTACATACAACAGTTTGACTCCAAGTCCCACGAGCAGTGGTGACGGAGCCGCAGTTGTCCAGAGGTGATTTTCCCCAACCTCCATCCCCACCTAAAGCTGTCAGGAGGAGAGTCAGACCTAGATGTGTGGATGGGTGGGGGCTGTTCTTGCTCTGATCTTCTAATAGAAGGGTCGTCGGCCCAGCCTCCAACTGCAGAATACTGAGTTCCAAGCCCTGCCATCTCTCCCTCTCCGCAACCCCCATCTTAATTCCCATCTTCCAGACAAACCTTCTCACTTGCTTAGGCCAAGAGGGTGGGGCCTGGCTGCTGGGGCCAGGGAACTCGGCAGTCACTTTCCTGTAGGATCTACCCACACCTAAAGGATCTACCCACACCTAGAGAGTGGAGCCATGATGTCTCAGGACTCAGAAGGGATCAAAGAGATCCAACTCCCTCAGGGAAGTTTCCAGGGAAAACTGAAAGAAATAGGCCAGCGAGATCTCAAGATTACTCAGTGTTAGAAGCATAATCGGGGTTAGCGTCTTGGTCTTCCAACCCCTAATTCATCAGAGCATAGCACCTCTGAGTGCTCACTGGGGATAGCCAGGGCACTGGATGCTGGACATGCAACACTTAGCAAGACACAGTCCCTGCCTCCTTTTTCCAGGACACAAAGCTGTTCTTTCTCAGGGAAGCCCATGGCAGGGAGAGGAGACCCCTTCTAGTTAGGGCATCACCCCAACCTTGTCCAGTGCCTGATGGATGGGTGCCGTGGCCAGGGAGGCAGGATGGCTCCAGGGAAGCTGGCACCCAGGGAGCCACACTCAGCTGCTGTGGCCTGCACAGAGTGCTCTGAGGGCCAGAAGTCAGATCCCAGGCTCCCAGCCTGAGGAACAGGTGGGCCCACCTAACTGCCACCCCTATTCTGGCTCCCCTGTAGGCATCTCCTTAATGGCCCCCAGGAAACTGGAGTGTTCTTGTCTCTGAGAAAGCCTCAGACAGGAACCTTGGGAAATCAGGAGTTTTGGGTTCTGGCCCCATTTCTGCAGTTAATTTGTTACATGACCTTGGGCAACTAAGAATCTAGACTTCAGGAGACCAAGAGGTAGGACCAGATGATCTCTATGGGCCTTCCAGCTCTGAGAGCCTGTGGCTGCGTGAACGTCCAGGCCCTGACTGAAGGAGGGTGCTGGGTGCTGGAAGAGGCGGTCCGGCCGGCTATGGTGACAGAAGGGGGAAAGGTCCTGACTCCCTTTCTCAGCGGGGACCAGGGTTGCTTTGCCCTGGATGCTGCCTTCTGCCCCTGCACGGCTGTGGATTTGTGCCCCCACCAAGTCCTGGGTCATTAGTGCTCTGAGCCCCAGGGCCCTGCCCCACCCCTGTTAGGGAGAGGAGCCCAGGCTGGGGAGGCACCCCAACAACCACAGCTCTTTGTCTCTCCTTAATGGGATGAGTTTCCGGGTGAGCTCCTCCCTTCTCCTTCCCATCTCCTGCCCTGGGGCTGAGGGGCCCAAATCTGTAGATACCCTGCCAGTAGGGTCCTAGTTCCTAACCTTTGTTCGCGTCCAACTGAGCCCTGCAGGATCCAGGAGAACACAGGGTTCTCTGAATTCTGAAGTCTGGCCTCTGAGGGTTGGGATCAGATTTCTACCTGAAGTTAGTTTTCTAGAAAGGGAGGGACACCATTCCTGCGTCTCTACTCCTATTTACAGAGGTGGTGGCAGGCCCTTTTCTGAAGGACCTACCCAAACCCCAGGGGAAGCCCAGAAAGGGAGGCAAGCTTCCCTGCCCAAGGTGGGGAGCGCTAGGAGGATCCCAGGGAAGCCGTGTGGCCCCCAGTGACCTTGGTCCAACCCCAGTGTTTCAGGGAGCTGGGCCAAGGAGACCCCAGCCACAGAGACGGCAGTAAGGGATTCATAGTAGAGTCCACGGTCCCAGCCTCTAGACCTCAGCCTCGGGATCCTGGGGCCCTCCAGGCAAAGTGAAGGGAGGTCAGCCACGGTGGGAGCAAGCCTAGTGAAGAGAGGATGCCTGGGCTTTCTGGCCTCCCAGACTTGCCCTTCTGCTGACCAAAGTCTAGGCAGACAGAAGCGATGGGGTGGGGTGGGGAGCTGAGTCAGGAGGCAAGGGAGGAGAGAAGCCTAGGGGCTGAATCTGGGAACAGAATCTCAACTGAGAAGGTCAAGTTCAGAACTGGGGTCCAGCCACAGAGCTGGAGGAGGAGGGCTCTGCCTGAGGGGGAGGGGACAAGATCAGTCTTTCACTGATGGGGAGCCTCAGGCTTCAGACGCTTTCCCCACAGTTCTCAGGCCACCCCCCACACCCCCCCCCCCTTGCCTTTAAAACTGGTTGGCTGTCCTGAGAGCCGGGCTGAGGCTCTGATTTGGGGTGGGGCAGAGCTGGCCACACTTGCAGAGGTGGGGGAGGGGCTGGCTGGCCGGGTTGGGGAGGGGGTTAGGGTCTCAGGGGTTCGGGAGCAGGTGGAGGCTGGGTCTCCCACCCACAGTGTGGCTGTTGTGGTGACTCAGCCAGGCTCAGACTCTGGCTCCGGGGGGTTTAGGGGACTTATCTGTGCTGGGAGCCGTGTCTGGGCCGGAGCCTGGGCTGCCTCAAGGCCTGTCCTCCCCCATTGTTCTCACCTTCCTTTGTGACTGGTGTGGCCCCCCTCCCCAGACACTAATCTGTGGTGGGCGCTTTGCCCGGATTGGGAAGCTCTCACTAAGCTGAGGGGCTTAGGACAATGGAGGGTAAGTGAGGGAGGTGGAGGAAGGCAGAGAGAGAATCTGCTGGTTTTCAAAGTTCCTTGGCACTACAAGGCAAGGTTATGGGGGGAGAGGGAAGGATGGAAGGAAAAAAAGTTGGGTTGTTTACATCACCTGTGCTGAATAAGGGGCTTCAGGGGTCCCTTTGCAGGTCCTTTCTTACCATACACTCACCCACACATTCCAGCGCTTTCTTGGGGAGGCTGCTGCTGTGGGGTGAGGGTGGGCAAGAGTTAACAAAGGAGAATGAGACCCTGGACAGCTCAGCCCCCTCCCCCAGCCCCAGGTAGGATCCCCCTCCTCCTTCCCACCAAACCTCCACCAGACAACCCTCACCCCAGGCCTGCAGCGAGAGCTGGTTTTTCTGGTGGCGGCAGCAGCAGAGACCTGACAGAGATTCCCAGGGAGAGGCCTCCCTGAGGGGCCAGAGGTGCTGGGGGGACCTGGGGCCGTGACTGGGGGAGCTGAGAAAGGTGGGGGTCCTTCCAGCAGGAACCTGAGGAGCAAGGATAGAGAGAGCTTCTGCTTTGTCCTGTGGGGTAGTCCTTGATGGAAGCTTCCCATCACCCCGGAGGGACAGTGGCCTCGTCTCTGGGCCCCTCTGCCTGAGATGAATCTGCCTCAAGTCTGGGGCGCAGAGGGGAGGGGTGCCTGGGCGACACTCCAGTGGGCGCAGAGACAAAGGCCCCGAGCCACACACCGCTGACCAAAGGCAGCGGGGACAGACAACTATGCGGAAGCTGAGAGAAGCCAGCATCAGAATGTTTACTATGTGGGCACGTTCACATGCATGCCTCCTCACGGCTTGCTCTGAGGCTGACAAGCGCACATGCACTCCCGAAGAGAGAAAACGACACACATATGCGGGAAGCGCCCCCGAGTTCACGCAGAGGGGCAGCCTCTCCTGCATGGGAATCGGCACTGAGGCGCACCAGCCCTCACCCAAAGATGCACACGCAGACGCACAGAGCTCACACTGACTCCCCTCCTCCTCCTCATAGACCCGCCTCCGGGACCCCACTGTATGCCCCTGGATGCACTAGTGGCGGATGCTGGTGGAGAAAGGCTTCGCAGAAAGAAAAGCCTCCTGCCCAAGAGGTGCCGTCACCTGCCACTGCCAGCCTCAGTTTCCCCTCTGGAGATCAGAGGCCAGGCCTCACGCAGAGAGGAGAGTTGGGGCCCAGGCACAGGGTAGGGAGAAGGCAGTCAGTGCAGGCCGGGAACGGAGGGCCTGTCTGGGAGCAGGTGGGGTACACGGAGGGCAGGGCCCCAAAGAGGCCCATGGGGGCCTGGCCAGGGGTGGGGGAGGACAAGGGCAGGGATCCCGTCCGGCCAGTCAGGCCTGTTCTCTGCCTTGCGCAAGGTGGTGGCTGGTGGCGGCTGTGGCGAGGCTGGCTGTGCAGCAGCGGCTGAATCACCAAGGCTCCTGACCGGCGTCCTGGTGCTCCCGGGAGGAGGGGAGGGGAGGGTCAGAGGGAGGAGCGCTCAGCCAGCAGAGTCCACCAGCCTCAGCAAACAATCTGCAGCAGAAGGGTCCGTGGGCTTGGCCTGGCCACTACATGCCCGCAGGGTGACCTCACCAGGCAGGCGGTGTGTCTCCTTTGCTCTGGTGACATCATCATGCTGACGCCGGGCGGGCACTGGGTGGGGGAGAAAAGGAGGAGGCCGTCCTGGTCTGCCCTACCCTGGGAGTCTCAGCTTCTGGGTCTACCTACTGAGCCCGAGTTCTCTTTTCCTTCTCTTGCAGCCTGTGTGTGTGTGTGTGTGTGTGTGTGTAAGTGAAGGAGGGTGTTGCTCAAGCTGAGATGCTCCCAGTAAATAGTGAATTTAGGACAATGGGGAGATGTGGGAGAGACCCAGAAGGGACTTTCCAGTTTTACTGGGTTCCTCATCCTGCAAAGTTTGGGTTTATCACTTGGTGTCATGGGGATCATGGAGCCACAGGTAGGGATGTGGAGGATAGGACTCAGACATGTGCTAGGGACTTGATGCATGTTGTATGCTAAGAAGGTATTTTTGGTGGGGAAATATGATTAGTGGTGGGGAGGGGCCAGTTGCTTGACAAGTATAGGAATGAGGATGCCATCTGACATTGTTCCAGAAATAGGCTTTGGAAGGGTTTGAGTGTCTCCCAGTGGAGCAGGGCTTGGATTCCCTGTGACCTGCATGGACATTGGGATTAGAAGCAGAGGAAGTACCAGGGAGCCCCAATCTCAAGCCCACCTTCAGCCCTTCCTTGGCAGCCCTGCTCCCTCTGTGCCAGGAGAAGGTGCCTGGGAGGGGTGACAGGTGGTTAGCTGGACTCCTTGGCCGGGCTGGGTGGGACCAACATCAGCTTGGGCAGGTCAGGGCCCTGGTATCTGGCCCTGCAGGTCTGTCCCGTCCCATTCGGGCCCTCCCGGCTCCCAACAGCATCCTCCCTTCCTCTTCCTGTTTGCAGGGCCGTGGGACCCCCTTCCTCTGTCCCAGGCTCTGACTCACTGGAACCCTCTGGCCACTCTAGTGGGGCTTCACTTTCTACCCCCATGTCTGACTCCCTCCACCCCCTACTTTGACCCTAGGTCCAGTCTGGAGGTCCTCCCTTTGGCAGAGAACCCAGCTAGCCAGCCTATTGTGTCTCCACCCTAAGGCTGCCATGCCAACCCCCTCCCTGCCCAGCCCAACCAAAGGCTGCGCGCTCCTCCACGCTCTACCCTTCCCTTCTTCCGCCTGCCTCCACTCATGCAGTCATTCAGTCCGTCAATAAATGATAACTGAGTTCAGTTACATGCCAGGGGTGCAGACCACTGAGCACTGAATCAGAAGCCCCATCTGCATGTGTGATGTGAGAGCCACTTTATACTCTTGAGGTTCTCAGTCTGGCGGAAGACGAGAAAACAGCAAGTACAACCTGTGGTATCAACAAATGCAGTCTGTGATGGGTCAACGCAGGATGCCAGAGGGAGAACAGAGGAAGGGCAGCTCACCCTGCCTCAGGTGGGGGTGGGGGAAGGGAGGCCTCCGGGAGGAAGTGATGTCTAAGCAGAGTCTTTAAGGATGAGTAGGAGTCACCCAGACAGTGATGAGTAGGAGCTACCAGACATAGGGAGGAGGGCGTTCCAGGCAGGATCACAGTATGAGCAAGGTGAAGGCCAGCGGGGTGTGTGAAGTGCTGGCCAGAGGTAGCACCTTTGAACTTTTCGGAATTACTGGACATGCATTCCCAGGCAAGGCGTTCCCACCGTCCCAGAGAGCCTTCATTCTGCCCTCAGCCTTCCACCCTGTTTCATATGCTTTATTCCACAACTTCAAATTTCTTTCTTCCCAGCCTCGAGCTTCTCTGGCCCTGCCTCCCTCATAAGTTACTCATCCTAGAATCCTAGGAGTTGTCTTTGAGTCTTTCCTCTTTCTGCTCAATGACCAAATCCTGCCAAGCTTCCCCTGGAACCGTCCCCTCCTCTTGGCAGCACAGTGCAGGATGGCCTCAGGGTCCCAGTGTGTCTCCTGTCCTCAGTCTCTCTACGTTCCAGTCGGAGGACACATGACCACTGGCTTAAAGCTTTAGTGACTCCATATTTCCCGTGGCCAAATCTGAATTCCTTCGCCTAGTGTGGAAGTTCCTGGATGATTTTGCTGTGACCGGATGTCCCACTCCCACTCAACACACACCCCTTGCTTAGTTGTGTCCTCGCCTCTTGGCTTCCTGAACCAG
This sequence comes from Moschus berezovskii, assembly GCF_049115385.1. NCBI lineage: Eukaryota > Metazoa > Chordata > Mammalia > Artiodactyla > Moschidae > Moschus > Moschus berezovskii. The sequence continues at coordinate 116,502,191 of NC_142463.1, read as the reverse complement.
CCAGACTCTTCACCTCCCTGGGGTCTGCCCACCTTGGGCCCTTACCTGGGACCCTCTCCAGGTCTCACCCCCTGCTGGTTCTACCCACCTCATGCATGAGGCCCTCCTGCCTGAATCGGGACCACCGTAACTAAACTGCAACACCCCACTAACCACTAAATGAGAAACCATCACATGTATTTCCATAGACGTTTCCACACACGTCTTCCCCAGAAGAATTCAGATTCTATAAGTGCAGGACATGCGTCCTTCTTTGCTGATAAGGCTACACGATAGATCTCCCTGAGGGCTTCATACTGTTCCTTATCAATGCACATAGCACCTTTCAACACTGGTCCCCACCTCCAGTCCTCTGCGTCTGGTTGATGGTTCTAAGCCTGTTGTTGTGTATCTGTTCTGACCTCTTCTCTCTGGGCCTCTGACCCTGGGCCTTTCTACCTTCAGTGACTTGCTCATTCCTGTCTCTGAGTCTTGGTTCATGCCATTCCTCCCACATAGCATACCTTCTTCTCTCTGGGAACCCAGGTCCCTATCCTCTCATCTTCAAGCCATGAAAAGAATGTTCTGAAGGGCCTGTTGGGATGGACCCTTCCTACACCACACGCCGCATCCCAGACACCAAGTCTTCTCAACCCTTGCCTTGGCTCCTGGTCACTTTCTGAAAGCATTCTCTTTCCCTCTCTTGGAAGGTTAAGCCTTCTGTGAGAGTCTGTCCCTGGCTTCCAGGTCTTTGTGGCACAAAATCCATTTCCCTGAGCTCCCAGAGGGCAGAAGCTGGGTGTCTCCTCCTATTATAGCTGCCCACCTTACAACTGGTCAGGCTAGGATCCAGGTCTGAGAGAGGGTGTGACTCTTCCATATACCATCTGTGTGGCCTTAGGCAAGTCACTTCCTCTCTGGGTCTCAGTTTCCTCATCTGTTGAAGGGCGATAATAACGCCTACCTCTTGGGAATGGTTTGTGGATCTAATGAGGTAATGGACTGAACCGCTCTGCAAGCATAAAATGTTCCAGGAGTTCTGGGCTGCCTTTGCTGACATTATCATTATGAGTAAGTGTTCCCCAGCTCTGGCAGCACCCCTAATCCTGGCTGCTTCTGTCTGCCCCCTGCAGGTCAGTGCCTTGCTGGTGAGCTGGAGACCTCGGACCTGGTGACCGTGGTGTTGGGCCAGGATGCCAAGCTGCCCTGCTTCTACCGAGGGGATCCGGGCGAGCAGGTGGAGCAGGTGGCATGGGCTCGCGTCGATGCGGGCGAGGGCGGCCGGGAACTGGCACTGCTGAACTCCAAATACGGGCTGCACGTGAGCTCAGCCTACGAGGGCCGCGTGGAGCAGCTGCCGCCCCCACGGAACCCCCTGGACGGGGCCGTCCTGCTGCGCAATGCGGTGCAGGCTGACGAGGGCGAGTACGAGTGTCGCGTCAGCACCTTCCCCGCCGGAAGCTTCCAGGCGCGGCTGCGGCTCCGCGTCCTGGGTAAGTCAGGCCAGCTGCCAGAGGCGCCAGAACCTCAGGCCCTGGTTCTTGGAGGGCAGAGCCAGAGGCCGGGGGATGCAGAGATGAATGGGGTGGGGTCGAAACAGGAAGAGGTGGGGCCCCGTGGGAATGAGAGAGCTGCATTTAGCCCATCCAACCCCCACCCCAATCCAGAAATTCTTTTCAGGTGACCCCAAAAGCTTGATACGGCTTGATCAGCCTTGGGGAAGAATCCATTCATTAGGCTGGTCTTCCTTCTGTGGACCTGAAATCTCCCTCTTGGTCACTTCCACCGTGTCCAGCAAGACGACACAGGCTTCTGGCTTCTGCAGAGCAGCCTCTCCACTAGCTGTGGAGCTCTGTCATACCTCACTCAAATCTCTTCTTCAAGCTACTGCAAGCTACTAGCTTCTGCAACAGTTCTACCAGAGACACTCATTCAGAGCCTCCCTCATCCTCCCGGGCTCCCTTTAAAGTACTGGGCCTGGACATGGCCACACAGGCCCAGCTCTGAGCAGAGTGGCTGTGCGTGGCCACTGGGGCTAACGCCTTCCCTGATCCTGACCTTCGGTGAATGCGGTTGGAAGCCACAGTTGCCTGGTAAACCACCACTTGGCACTGTGGGCTCTTGTGGTCAACGGATGCCCTGGACTTATGGTCAAGTCAAGTCTTTTCCATTCTGGGCTTGGACTGTTAATGTTATGAAGATAAAAATAAAGACCTTTATAGTTTTCCTTTATCCACATGAAATATAGTAATGCCAGCCATGGTAGAAAAACCCGAGTATGAATCTTGGCTTCACCACCCCATAGCTAATGATCTGGAATGAATCATTTAACCTCCCTGAGCTTTAGTTTCTTCAGCTATAAAATAAGGATAATAATACCTACTTCATGTTTGTTGATAGGATTAAAAGAAATAACATTCGTAAAGTGTTGAGCGCAGTCCTGGGCACATAGTCAGTGCTTTAAAAATTGTGGCTATTATTATTATATAGATGTTATCTGGTTAGTTTTAAAATTACCTCATTATTTTTATTTAAAAAATGACCTGTACTCATTGTAAATAATTCAAACAGTGGAGAAAGGTACAAAGTCAGTTGAAATTCTGCCGCTCATTTGACATCTCTGTTGATAATATAAAAGAAGAAAAAGCTAGACTGCACTGGGATGGGGTGGGGGCCTCCTAACAGGGGCTGTGCAGATGGTGATCTCCGCCTCCCCTCATCTGCAGTGCCTCCCTTGCCCTCGCTGAATCCTGGTCCGCCGCTAGAAGAGGGCCAGGGCCTGACACTGGCAGCCTCCTGCACGGCAGAGGGCAGCCCGGCCCCCAGCGTTACCTGGGACACAGAGGTCAAGGGCACGACGTCCCACCGCTCCTTCACACACTCCCGCTCAGCTGCCGTCACTTCAGAATTCCATCTGGTGCCCAGCCGCAGCATGAATGGACAGCCACTTACCTGCGTGGTGTCCCACCCTGGCCTACTCCAGGACCAACGGATCACCCACATCCTCCAAGTGGCCTGTGAGTACTTGGGTAGGGCACCCCCGTGGGCTCCAGGAAGACTGGTGAGATCCTGAGAGACCCTGAGGCCCGCCAGTCTGGCCAGCCTGGATCCTACAGGGCATGCTGTGTGGCCAAGAGAGCACTAGTCCAAGGTGTAAGACTTGGAGCCCATCCCAGATGACCTTGGCAAATCACTCCTTGACCTTCAGAGTCCTCCTGTTTACAAAGGAGCTTGTCCTGTTTTTCAGGTTCCAGGGAGGTCAGATATAAATATGGAATTGAAAGAATTGTATGAATTAGTTTAGGATTTGAAGACAGATGGACTTGGAATGCACCCTAGTTCTGCTATTTACCAGCTGTTGTTCAGTCAAGATTCATTTTCTTCATTAGCAGAAGGAGAGTAATTATATCAACTTCACAGGGTTCTGATGGGAATTAGAAACCACAAATGCAAAGCCTCTCACACGGTGCTTAGTGTATGGATGGTGCCAGGTCAATGGCAGATGTTGTTTTCCTGGCATTAGACTTCGAGCCTCTGTGAGGGATGGCACTGTTTTCTACTTATCCTAGCACAGCATTTGGCACAAAGCAGATCCTCAGCAGATGTTTGTTAAAGAAATGAACGAGCTGGAAATTCCCTGGTGGTCCAGTGGTTAGGCCTGCACGATTTCCCTGCTGAGGACCTGGGTTCGATCCCTGACCGGGAAAAGTAAGATCCCGCAAGCTGTGCTGCACAGTCAGGGGACAAAAAAAAAAGAAATGAGGGCACTAGGAGGATGGTTAAACCTTTGAAGAATCAGGGAGGGGTTTTGCTGAGCACCTGTTCTGTGACTAGCACTATGCTGGGGACCACACGGGATTCAAAAGGTGTTGCCACGCTGCTGTGCAGAGGAACGTACAGGCTCGCCGCACAGGTAAACCAGCGTGGACTCTCTGAACTCAGGGGACGGAGCTGTCAGCAGAGTGGGGCTGGGCTAGGTTGGGCTGCAGATGGGCAGGACAGGGAAGGGCAGGGAGCGGCCGTTCCAGGCAGGGTGAGACCTGGGACCGGGGGTCTTCTAGGAAGAGCATCACTCCCATTCTCTCACCTCCCACCTTTCATTCCAGTCCTTGCGGAAGCCTCTGTGAGGGGCCTTGAAGACCGAAAGCTGTGGCAGGTTGGCAGAGAAGGGGCTATGCTCAAGTGCCTGAGTGAAGGGCAGCCCCCTCCCTCGTACAACTGGACACGGTAAGGGCCAAGCTTGAGACTAGGATCCTTCCCTCGGGACCAACACATACTCATTATGAACTGGGACAGTATACTCTGGACCCCAAATAAATTGGGGCACATGTTCAGGCCAATACAAGAATATGCATGGTCACCAGACATTATTATTGGCTTACACCAGGGAGTGTGGCATACATGGTGATGGATAGGCAGTCAGCTAATAAGTGCTTGGCTTTTCTCCTTAACTTTAACATTATGAAACATAACATGGTATTTAAATGTTACCACTTTTTATGTAAGTGCCTGAAGTGGATAAGACAAAAAGATACAGCTGACTGTGACTGTTGTTAAAGCAACACTTTTATAACCACTGTCACATTGCCAGCACCTTAGAAGCACCCTCCCATCTCTGCCAGTTCTTTGGCTTTTTTCCAGGGTCTGAGATGTTCAGAGAATCAGGGAGGGCTTCAGGGGCACATGCGTGTGAGCCCATGACAGGCATGCTCTCACATATGAGCAGATGAGCCATGTATGTGGCCTTGTGCCTGGGGCTCTGTTCATGGATCCTACCATGCAATGTCATGGGTATTGCAGCATGCAGTCATGTTTTCCAAGTATGTCTGAGCCCAAATAGGAATGGAAAGTCCTGTCGTATGGACTTTATACCATGTGGACCTGGTACTTAGTGCTGGATGACGTGACGCCCATAGGAGCATGTGAGATGGTGTGCATGTGGATCTTCCCCGAGTGTGTGTGGGGGTGCCCAGGTCAGGCTGGGCGGCAGGGAGAAGGGGCCTCTGCCTAGACCTGCCTAGGGGAGGGAGGGGCACCGTGGGAACAGCCGGTGGCTCTGGGTGACGTCATGGGGGAGGGAGGCGGAGAGCTGCCTGGGCACGTTGGATGGTGGCAGCCTCAGCCCGCCCTGGCCGGTGCCCATCAGCTTCCCTGTCCTCCAGGCTGGACGGGCCTCTGCCCAGTGGGGTGCGAGCAGAAGGAGACACCCTGGGCTTCCCCACGCTGACCACTGAGCACAGTGGCACCTACGTCTGCCGCGTCAGCAATGAGCTGTCCTCGAGGGACTCTCAGGCGGTAGTGGACGTCCTTGGTAAGCGCTGGGGCAAAGGCTGGGACCTGGGTCAGGGGCCTGGGGGTGGGCGCTGGGGAGCCAGACAGAGAGGGAACTGGGAGAGTGCTTGTTCAGAGGGCGCGGGGTGACGTGTATTTCGCAGAGGGCCAGGCTGAGGGGCTGGTTTGGGATGTGTCTTGCGGGGACAGGGTGGGGCGGGCCAGCGACCTGGACGTCTGCCTTAGGCCGCGGCCTGTCCCCAGCAGACCCCGAGGACACCCCGGGGAAGCAGGTGGACCTGGTGTCGGCCTCCGTGGTGGTGGTGGGCGTGATCGCCGCGCTCTTGTTCTGCCTTCTGGTGGCGGTGGTGGTGCTTATGTCCCGATACCATCGGCGCAAGGCCCAGCAGATGACCCAGAAATAGTGAGTACCGGCCACTCCTGGGCGGGTGAGGAGACACGCAGGAGGCGGGCCAGGACCGAGGAGCGAGAGGAGGCGGGGTGGCCCCACACCTGAGGAGCTTGTGCCCCAGAGGTAGGCAGAGTCTCCTGGGAGGTGAGAGAGGCCTTGGGGCCTGGACCACAGCTGGGTGAGGGCAGATCCATGCGCGAGGGCGTCACGTGGGCGCACACATGGCACAAGGCGCACACACTCTGCGGCCGCACCGCCACCTGCAGCCGCGCACTCACACTTGCAGGGACGGCCTAGTGCCCACGCCCTCCAGCCCCAGCTCAGAGAGGCACCGCCAGGCTAGGTTCACCTTGGGAGGCCACCGCTACCCTCAGCTCCTGACGAGGGGGTGTCTTCTCAGTGAGGAGGAGCTGACCCTGACCAGGGAGAACTCCATCCGGAGGCTGCATTCCCATCACTCGGACCCCAGAAACCAGGTGTGTGTGCAGGGTCGGGTGTGTTCCTGGGGCCGGGGCCCCTCTGCAGGTCAGGAGCGTAGGAGGGTTGCACTGCGGGGAGGTGGAGGGGTGGGCAGTGCCTCTTTGGGTCTGCTGGCTCCTTTGGAAAGCCCACTTCATCACTGGCCTCGAGGTCGCTCTGGGAAGCCATCGTTAGCGCTGGTTTCAGGGTGGGATCAAGGTCAGGGTGGGGGAAACGAGGATGTCTGTGCGGAGGAGAGCACGGACAGGTGGGGCTGGGGGAAGGTGATTAGGGAGGAACCTGGGGGAGGACAGAGGTGAAGAGGCTGACGGGAGGCGCCTGAGCCCTGTTCTGACTCCTCCCCGTGTCCGGGCCCTGCAGCCGGAGGAGAGTGTAGGGCTGAGAGCCGAGGGCCACCCTGATAGTCTCAAGGACAACAGTAGCTGCTCTGTGATGGTGAGGCCCCCGGCCCCACCGGTGTCCCCACCACTCTGCTCAGGCCCCTCTCCTGGCCCCAGATGTGGTGCGTCAGCAGCCCCTCCACCAGCCCCTCTTGCCTGAGATTCGTGCTGCCCGCCTGCCTCCCCCCATTCCCCCAGCTATGCCTTGACGCCTTCGTTCTCTAGTCGCCCCTTCCCCACACCTAACATTCAATCCTGGTGCCCATCGCTGAGCTGCTGAGCAACCGTAACCCCTGCTTGTGCCTGACCTCTGACCCCACCGTGCCCCAGCCAGCCCCCTCACACGTGAGCGCCCTGCCCGGGCTCCTGACTTGCCCTCTGCCCTTGGTCTCCAGAGTGAAGAGCCGGAGGGCCGCAGTTACTCCACGCTGACCACAGTGAGGGAGATTGAAACGCAGACCGAGCTGCTGTCTCCAGGCTCTGGGCGGGCAGAGGAGGAGGAAGATCGGGATGAAGGCATCAAGCAGGCCATGAACCATTTTGTTCAGGAGAATGGGACCCTTCGGGCCAAGCCCACGGGCAATGGCATCTACATTAACGGGCGGGGGCATCTGGTCTGACCCAGGCTTGCCTCCGTCCCCTAAGCCTGGCTCCCTCTGCTGACAGGGAAGCCTTCAGCTCATCCCCAGGGGGCCTCCCTACACACTCTTTTCTTGAGGAAGATGCTCCCCACCCCACTGACTGCTTGATCTCCAGTCCTTCCGTTGGATAACGGAAGGGTTCTGCTGGTTGAGTCCCTCCCACAGTGTGTGCAGGTCACCGTGTGTGCATGTGTGCCTGTTTGAGTGTGTGCTGTGTGTGTGTGCAGGGGTGGACTGCGCCCGTGGTGTGCGTCATGCCGTCACAAGTGAACTGTGCTACGTGTGTCACCTGGTTCAGTGGCAACGTGGGAGGTACGTCACGGGGCTGGGCTTGTGTATCGTGCAGCTGTGGGACCTTTGCCTGTAAAATGCAGGTGTTTTCCTCAGACCCCAGAGCAGTATTAATGATGCAGAGGTTCGAGGCGGGAGGTGGAGACTTGGGCCAGATCCAGGTGTGCGGGCATAGCTGGAGCTGGAATCTGGCCTCCTGAGTTGGGGAGCAGGGCTCCCACCACTTGGGACCCGCTGGGGCAAGTGTGAAGCGGTGGGCCGGGGTCCGCCAGAAGCTCAATCTGCCCTCTGGTGGTCTCTGGCCCTTCTGCATGTACATATTTTCTGTAAAAAAGTCTGCACAGGGGAGCTTCTTTAAGGAATTGCCCCAAACTCATTAAGAGAAAAGACTTTTTAAAAAAGTTTGGATTCATCTGGATTTTTATCGTTACAAGGATTGCTTAAAGAGTCATCAGCCTACACAGGAATTCAGCAAAGCTAGACCTTGCTCGGGCCCGACCCCAGGAGGTTAATTCCTGTGGTTCAAGGTGCTCCTTCTGAGGCATCTTAATCTAGACAGCCTCATGGGAAGGAGACTAAGATCTGATGGAGTCTGAAGGAGGAGTGTGTGCCCCAGTTACTGGTAACGGAAGGACAAGTAAGGTCCTTGGCCCGAGCGGTTCCTCAGCTCTCCCCCAGGCTCATGTTTTCTTACCTGTGTGCACAGGTGTTTGTGGCCCCTTGGTGAGGGTCGATAGGACTTGGTGACAGGAGCTCCTGGTTTAGTCATGGTGGAGGGAAGAGAGAATAGTGATAATAGAACCAGGGAGGGTGGGCATTCAAGTGAGGTGAAGGAGCTTCTGGGAGCAAGAATATCCCCTTTTCCCCAGGGGTCTCAGGGTCACTAACTTGGGGCTCTTCCAGCAGTTTCGCTGGGTGGGGACTGGGATTAGATGAGGTCTGTTTTTGCCTGCCTGACCCAAATACATTCAACCAGGATACCTAGATTTAGTGCCAAACCCTGCTCAGCCCGAACTCTGCTGGATTTCTGACCAAAGGAGGGTCTCTCATCCCCTGCTCTCCAGCCAGCCAGGACTTTGCATGTGGAACCTGAAGATAATGGAATTCTAGTATGTACATTTTGTGTAAATATGTGTATAGGTGTACATAAATGATATTCTGTTTTTAAATAAACAGATAAAACCTGTTCTTTCCGGTTCCTGTCTTGCTCCCTGAACTGTGTAAATCCTTAACCTCAGTACTCTTCCGTCTCAGCACATCCTTCCTGTGCTTCCAAGTTGGGGAAGAGCTAGGATGCCTGGAACTGGGAGGGACAGAGGGACAGAAATGGTCTCCACAAGACCTTGAGCCATCTCTGAGAGTCCCCAGGTAGGACAGTGGAAGGGAAGACCCCTTCCAGGATAGGCAGTAACTCAGTTGGGCAGTATTTTATATCCTATCTTTTATTGGAGTCTTACTACAACAGGCCTGGAAAATGTTTATGGTCAAAGAACCCAAAACTCAGATGGGTTCCACAGGATATTAGAGTTGGAAGGATTTAAAGATCATCTTAGTCTACTCTTCATTTGTTTCATATGTGTGGAAACCGAGGCTTAGCGCAGTAATGTGACTCGAATGACACTACAGGCCTGTAAGAGTCGGAGGCTGGGCCTCCTCTCTACTTGGTGTGCCCTGCATAGCCCTGCGTTGCTCTGCTCCCAGGCAATCCCGGGGTATCAACCTCAGACCCCAGGATTCTGGTCTCTAAGAGTGCCAGTCACCTGCTTGTGCTCCAGGCGCTACCTCCCCACCCAAGGGCTCTGACATCACCTCCTCTTGACCAATGAGCAGAGGCCCAGCAATGGGTGAGGATGTGAATGTCAGCTACCTCCCCCACCCCAGCCCTGTGGTTGCAAAGATGCTCTAACAGGAAGCGGGTTTAAGGAGCTGCACGGCTTCCTGCCACCCCAGGGCTGAGCAGGGCGAGAAGGGCGAGTGCCAGTCCCGGCCACGAGACACAGCTTCTTGCCGGGGTCCTAGCAGCTTCCTCTTCCACAGCTACTTCCGTGTGGCCGGGGCCCCAGAGGCAGGAGCTGCTGCCCGTTGCCCAGGCCACCCTCCACCCCCAGTTCTGAGCCCTGCCCCTCTGGGGCCAGGCCAAGCCCAGAGGCTGGCTTGGGATCCCATGGGGGACTAGTAGGGCAAAGGTCTTGGGGGACAGAGGTGGCTAGGGCCAGGGCCCTGGGGCTCCGGCCATGAAGTCTCGGCAGAAAGGAAAGAAGAAGGGCAGCTCCAAGGAGCGGGTGTTTGGGTGTGACTTGCAGGAGCACCTGCAGCACTCAGGCCAGGAGGGTAAGGAGGCCAGCCCGGAGCTGCTGTTGCGTGGAGGGGGCGGCACGGGGCTCCTCCAGCCTGATTGAGTGTGAGGGTACAGAAGCAGTGTTTCTGGGAGCTCACGGAGAAGGGGCAGAGGTATGGGGTCACCCCCAGGAGGCTGATGCGCAGGCAGGGCAGGAAATGTGGCTCAGTGAAGAAGGCCGAGGAGCTCTTCGGTGGGACCGCCTGGGGCAAAGAGCCTGGGGATGAGAGTGAGGACACTTGAGAGGAGAGGATGGAAAGACTGGAAACCCGGGAGAGGGAGAAGAAGCAGAGGTGAGCAGCTGACAGCTGTGGGTCAGGAGAGGGAGGCTGAGGTGGCAGGGCCGGGAGATGAGCGGATGAGGAGCATGGACAGCCCTTGGGTCTGAATGAACGAAGACAGTAGAAGGGCCCCTGGAGAGCGCGACGGTGGTACCTGGGAAGGATGGGGGGGTTTCCTGGTTGGAGGAGAGCAGGTTACGGGGCTCTGGTCTCAGGCGAAGGTGTGGGGTAGGGGTGTCCCCTCCCCCAGTCTCCGTGGTTCTCTGGTTCTCCCTGTGCAAAGGAGAAGCAGGTTCAGAGTGGAGGGTAAGGCGAGAAACTGCTAAAATGGGGAACACCAGAAGAGTAAGAGGGACGGCTGCGCCTGGTTTGAAGGTGGGGGTGGAGGGTACAGAGGAAGGTGGGTGTGAGGACTGCCTTCGGACAGCACCCTCCCTGGATTACCTCGGAGGGGCTTGGGAACCAGCGGGGCCAGAACAACACTGGCCCCCGACTATGCTTGGTGTGCAGTAGACACTCAGAAACATTTCTTGATTTGACTTGGAGTTGAATGCATTTATTCTGACTTGCCCAGCCCAGCTTGTTTTCTGGTACTTTGAGCTCCTCCCAAAGAAGGACACGATTTCTATTGCCCCCCCAGCCCCACCCCAATCTGTCATTTCCTCTTTGTCCTCCGTCCTGGGCTGTGATGCCTCAGTGGAGGGCGGGTGACGGTGGGTCCCCGCTCATTTCCTGCTCTCAGCCCCGCCCCTGTGTCTCCAGACACCTCCTTCCCCTTTTCTCCTCCCCCAGGGGCCCCCATCCCCACAGGCCTCGCTTAAGGGAAAACCCGGGCCCCAGGGAAGGGTGTCCAACAGCTGAAGTGGTTTCTCTGTGCCTTTGTCTTCTCACCGGGCAGAGCCCGGCAGCCAGCGCAGGGCCGACAGGAGGAGTCACGATCTTGAGAAGGATGGCTCTCGGCCGAGGGGCACGTGCTTTAGCTGGGGCTGATGGTCTTCCACTTCTCTGCAAAACCCTCAGTTCAGCCTCCTCCTCCTGGCACTGTCCTTCCCTGTGGAGCCCCTGCCAACCTCATGTTGAAACACTGACCCCACAGCCAACCCAGATCCCACTCCTGTAACCTTCCTGGCCTCAGACGGTGCAGGGCATGTTCTCTGGAAGGGACAGACAGGTTGCTGGGTCCAGATCCTAATGAATCTCAGAGAGACAGAGAGAGAAAAGCACCTCCTGCCCTTCACCAAAGCCACGTCTGAATCCAAGGGTGGAGGAGAATCTTAGGCATCAGGGCAGCAGCGGCAGCCTTCTCCCCTTCCCCCAGCTCCTCCTAGCACAGACAGGTGGAAAGTTGAAGGACACAGAGAAACCATGACTGGCTTCTCTCTTTAAGCTAAGACCAGCGAAAGTGAAAGCCCAGGCCGGTGGAAAGCTGTGTTTCTGGTTAATTTATCCCGATTATCTTGGGTTCCCAAATCCTTGCTGCTCTGCTCCATTTCAGCAAGCTCTCCCAGCTGTTTGCCTCAGGTAGGTCTCGTCCTTCCTAAGCCCTTATGTGTGTTGAGTTCTTCCTTTTCCTAAACTTTAACTCTTTGAGATCTTGCTCAGGTTTCTAAGCTTCAGGCCCTCCTCCCTGACCCACCCTTAACTCTGACTCTACTGCCCCAACTCTGCATCTTTCATCTCTGACCCCATCTCTCTTATCTCTGTCCCCTTGACTCCTCCATCACTCTGATCCTCTTATCTCCTCTGCCATCTCCTTGACCCATTTCCTATATGGCTTTGACTCCGTAGGCTCTTGAATGTCTTCTTTCAAGGCCTCCTCTGGAGGTTCAAAAATCAACAGAGAAGTTTGGGGAAGACCTGACTTGGTTGCAGTTCATGGGAAGAGAGTTTGGGATTTAGGTGGCAGCAAACTATGTATGCGTTGACAGAGTGATGGCTAGAAGAGCTGGGGTGGCATTAGAGTAGGCAGCAGCTTGAATGCGGAGGGTCTGCCCCGTCTCTGCATTCAGTGCTGGCAACCTGAGGTTGGGAGACCCTGGCAAATGGGCCCAGATCCTAAAGTGATGGATGTCCAACTGTAGGGCCACGACTAAGATGAGGCAAGAGAGGTGACTAGGGCACAAAATTTAAGGAAGCTCTCACTCTCAGGGCCAGGCAAGTGCCCTAGGTGCCTCTTTCTTAAGGAGGCATTCACTCTCAAGATAATTCGTGTGCACAGCTGGCTCTGGCATGACCCTAAGAGGGAGTGCTTCCTTAAATTTTGCAGCCTTCAAAAAAAATTGTGCAGCCTTGGTGCTTTCCTTCTCCTACCCAAGTCCTCATTCTGGGGTGCGTGAGGGTAAAGGGTGTGGACACCAGGTCATACAAGGAGGGTTTAAAATAGTGTTTGATGGATTTATTATTTTCTTCATCTGTATTTCTAACTTACTTAATTCCACAACGAGCTTGGGATGGACGACTTCCAAAACGCCAAATAAAAAGAATACATGACTGAAGGAATGAAGTTGAAGGGAAAACAAGAAGGGTGAGCTCAGTGCCCAGAAATGCACTTCAAGTAGTTCTGTATGGTTCCAAGATATGGGCTTCCTGACTGTTAAAGTAAAGAGGTAAACATAATCAGATATAAAATTCATAAAGCCCACATGAAAAATATAGGTGGCTTAGGAGAAGCACATCTTTTTCTGACACACACAAGACAGGGTTTTCTCTGCTGAGTCTCAGTTAATTGGACCCAGTGTTTTGTCTTAGGCAATATTCTCTATTAAATTTCCAATTCATTGACTAATTCATTGAGTAATTTAATAAACATCTGTTGAGCACCTGCTCTGTTTCAACACCTTGCTAGATGCTGGGGAGGATGTTACTATTTGTCAGAAGGTATAGATACAAAATATAATAATCATAACAAAGTACAATAAGTACTATGGTACAGATATAAACAAAGGGCCGTGGGAACTATAATACAGATACAGCAAAGAGGGATTCACCAGGCAGAGACAGATAGGAAGGCATTCCAAGCAAGGGAAAACATGAGTGATGGTACCAAGGCTTGTTCAAGGAACAGCAAAGGGCTGGACCATAGCATTTATTTTGGGGGGGAGGGAAGCACGCAGAGAAGGGGCTGGCTGGAACTGGTAAGGCTGGATGGCAGTTGGATCTGGTTTGTGAAGGGTCTTATGCAGTATACCTGTTGAGGAGTTTTTACTTTATTCTGTGTTTGTAAGCTAAGTATTAAAGATTGGGGTGGAGCAGAGTGTATACGTAGCAAAGGCTTTCAAGCATGGAAGTGCTTTAGAGAAATAACTTTGTGGCCTTGCGGAGATGAGATTCAACGTGTGGTTTTCAGGGATTTCCCATGATTGAGATACCATGACAGATAAGGCGAGGGAAAGCAAGATGGGCCACACTCAGATCTCGTCCTTAAGGGGCTTACAGTCCAGTAACTGGGGAAGGCTCCAAGGCAGGGGGCGATGGCACAGGTTTTTGCATTCTTGGATTTGAATTCTGGCTCTTTCAGGTTGATACTGGGCACTCATTACTTCTTTGATCCTCTGTTTTCATGTCTAATGCACAGTGCTTGGCACATAGGTGCTTTTCTCATGAACAGACCAGTTTGAAGGTCTGTTACAATTTTGTGTACCTTCTTATGACAGATCTAACATCCATGCACTCACTAACCAGAGCAGGTGCTTCACAATAATGCCCACCAGCTCTGTTCCATTCTGGTTGGAAGAATTAATGTTCCTTTAACTTCTGTAGAGTGTTAATAAATGCACTTTAAAGACCAGTTTTTTACCTCTTCCAACTGCATTGCTGTCCCTCTAAAATTTTTGTAGTTCAGTTCAGTTCAGTTTAGTCGCTCAGTCGTGTCTGACTCTTTGCGACCCCATGAATCACAGCACGCCAGGCCTCCCTGTCCATCACCAACTCCCGGAGTTCACTCAAACTCATGTCCATCGAGTCAGGGATGCCATCCAGCCAACTCATTCTCTGTCGTCCCCTTCGCCTCCCGCCCCCAATCCCTCCCAGCATCAGAGTCTTTTCCAGTGAGTCAACTCATCGCATGAGGTGGCCAAAGTATTGGAGTTTCAGCTTTAGCATCAGTCCTTCCAATGAACACCCAGGATTGATCTCCTTTAGAATGGACTGGTTGGTTTTGTAGTAGCAACTAGTAATTACAGAGGGAGAAATTTCAGGTCAACAAAGGCAGAACTTTCTAATGGGAATGAGCAGTCTGGGGAGGCAGTGATCTCACTCTCACTGGGGGTATTTATGCCAAGACTCTAGACCCAATGGGCAGTGAGATTATAACAGGTTGACAGGCTGGGGTTGATGTCCTGCACGCATCTCCCTGACAGGCGTTTGTTCCGTGAGCCTCGCCTCCTCTCTCCCCAGCCCCCTCCCCTGACGTGTCCGTCTCTCAGATGCTCTGGGTCTCTCATCTCCCAAACCTGATTTTTCTCTGCGCCTTCTCTGTCGCCAGTGCCCCAGGTGCTACGGAGCTGCGCGGAGTTTGTGGAGGAGTATGGAGTGGTGGATGGGATCTACCGCCTCTCAGGGGTCTCTTCCAACATCCAGAAGCTCCGGTGAGTCAGGCAGTGAGGGGAGGGCTCTGCGGCCGTGAGGCCAGGAAGCCAGAGGGGCGAGGGGACCTGGGGAGAAGGAAACATAGGTGATAGGCACTGTCCGCGGGAGGAGTTCTAGTCTCCTCAGGAAAGGCTGACACCATGCCCCACAGTCCCCACAGGTTGGCCTGCACAGACGCACGTGTGTGCACACGCACAGGTACACATCCGCACGCTCCTCCACTCCCACAGAACCCACCCAGCTTCAAAGACAGACTTAGATACAATTCACAGGCCATAAAATTCACCATTTGAAAATGCATAATTCAATGGTTTTTAGTATATTTACAAGGTTGTGCAACCTCCACCACTGTCTAATTCCAGAGCATCAACTCCAGAGAAACCCTGTACCCACAGTCACTCCACATTTCTCTTCTCCCCCAGCCCCGAGTCTGCTTTCTGTCTATGGAGTTGCCTATTCTGGACATTTCACATAAGTGGGATCATATCATGGTGACTTTCTATGGCTGGCTTTTTTTCACTTAGTGTGTTTTCAGGGTTCATACACGTTGCATGCACCAGCACTTCATTTCTTTTCATGGCTGAAAAATATTCTATTGTGTGGTGTTATCACATTTTGTTTACCCATTTATCAGTTGATGGCTATTTGGGTTGTTCCTACCTTTTGGCTATTATGATTGATGCTGCTATAAACATTTTGTGTACGAGTATTTGTGTGGACATATGGTTTCAATTCTCTTGAGTATATACCTAAAAGTGGAATTGCTGGGTCATATGGTAACTCTATGTTGAACTTTTAAAGAAACTGTCAAACTATTTTCCACAGCAGTTGTATCATTTTACATTCCTACCAGCAATGTATGAGTGTTCCAATTTCTCCACATCCCTGCCAACATTTGTTAGAGTGTATCTTTTTGATTATAAGCCACCATAGTGGTGTGAAGTGATATTTCATCCATATTTGCATTTTCCTAATAGCTAATGATGTCAAATACTTTCTGTGTGCTTACTAGTCATTTGTATATCTTCTCTGGAGAAATGTCTATTCATAAACTTTGTTCATTAAAAAAATAGGTTATTTGTTTTGAGTTGTAGGAGTTCTTCATGAATTCTGAATATTAGATACTGATTAAATCTATGACTTGCAAGCATGTTCTCCCATTCTGTGGGTTTTCTTCATTTTCTTGATAGTGTCCTTTCTCACACAACAGCTTGTAACTTTGATGTTAAATGTATCTGTTTTCTTCCTTCCTTGCTTGTGTTTTTGGTGTCATAGCCAAGAAACTGTTGCCTAGGTCCAAGGTTGTGAAGATTTACACTTAGTTACCTTCTAAGACTTAGGCGCATCCATCTTTGCATGTAGCCAGAAACACACATTTTAGGCTCATTCCTCCACTTCTACTGACTCCTACAAAGCCCTGTACTGCCGCTCACACCTTCTCTACATCCTGACAGGTATCTGTGTTCATGCATAGGTCCACTCATCCACCTCACATCAACTCTGCACGCCGACAAGAACAATGCCTTAAGCTTGCTGCCTCACACGCCCCAACCTCTTGTACATACTGACCCTCGACCCTGCCTGGAGCCCATCTCTCCAGCTCCCCCTCTCCCCACATTGCCCCAGACCCCCACCACTCCTGACTACTCTGCACCTCCCCAGGCAGGAATTTGAGGCTGAACGGAAGCCAGACCTGCGGCGAGATGTTTACCTTCAGGACATTCACTGTGTCTCCTCCCTGTGCAAGGCCTACTTCAGAGAGCTGCCAGACCCCCTGCTCACGTACCGGCTCTATGACAAGTTTGCTGTGAGTTGAGTGGAAGGGGGGTGGAAGAGAAGGCTGAGGGTGGCCGCTCTGATGTGACATCCCTGATGAGTCTAATGCCAGACAGAGTCCTAGGGATCCCATGTGACAGAGACCACATGGACACAAGACCCTTCCCTACAAGTCTCCTAGTCCTGCCATCTCTGCCCTCCCCGTCTCTCCTTTCCACAAGGCCTGCAAACTGCACGCAGTGCAGGGTGAGGCTGGGGGAGAGCAGAAACTGGAAAGCCCTTGGAAATCACCTAGACCAGAGCTTCCCTACATTTCAGAGAACGAGAACACTTTCAGGAAGCCAAAAGTTTTTCAAACGTGCCCTTCTGTGAACTGTGATTTGTGCGTTGAACAACTCTTGAATGCAAAAATACATGACAGGACTTCCCAGGTGGGCCAGTGGCTAGGACTCCCACTCCCAGTGCAGGGGGCCAGGAGTCAATCCCTGGTCAAGGGCCTAGATCCCACATGTTGCAACTAAGATCCGGCACAGCCAAATACATAAATAATGTTTTAAAGAGAAAGAAAATACATGGCAGAAGCGCTATCTTGAATTGAGTAACATTTTTACTTATATTTTTAAAAGTATTTATTTACTTACTGGTTGCACCTTCTAGCTTATGGGATTTTAGTTCCCCGACCAGTGACTGGAACTGGCCCTCGACTGGGAGACCTTCCCAACCACTGAGACATGAGACTGCCAGGGAACTGCCTTGAGTAACACTTTTAAATTAAACTGCATTTTATTGAGCATGACATCATTTAGAGATCCTAAACAGCCAGGGCATGCCATTCAGCCCAAATAGACCAGGCTGGGTGGGCATAGGCCTTCCCGGACAGCCTGAAATAAACCACAGCCCCTGGCGCGCAAACAGGATGAAACCCCGAGTGTTTTCCAGGACCAGAGCACTGCTGATGAGAACGCTGAGGCAGAGAGGTGGCAGGGAGCTGCTCAGGGTCACAAAGCCCTAAGTGGCACAGCCAAGAGTCAGCAGCAGGTCTCTGTGGGACACAAGTTCTGTCTGCTAGTTCAGTGTGCTTCGAAGATCCAGGGTTGGGGGACGGCGTGGGGTTGAGCACAGACCGTTTCTGAGAGTTTCGCTCGGAGCTCCGGGGAGGATGCTGGGGCAGCGCTGGGTCACCGACTCCCGCCCCTTGCTCCCAACCAGGAGGCTGTGGCAGTACAGCTGGAGCCTGAGCGCTTGGTCAAGATCCTGGATGTGCTTCAGGAACTTCCGGTCCCCAACTACAGGTGTGTGGGGCTCCTCCCCGACCAAAGTCCCGGCCAACCCAGCTAAGCCCAGGCTCTCTCTTTAGCTGGGGCCTTGACTTGTCACTTCTCTTCTTGCTCCCGCCCTGTATGAGCTCTGCCCCGTGACGCCCCCCTTTCTGCAGGACCCTGGAGTTCCTCATGAGGCACCTGGTGCACATGGCCTCATTCAGCACCCAGACCAACATGCACGCGCGCAACCTGGCCATCGTCTGGGCCCCCAACCTGCTGAGGTGGGTGCGTGTGTGGATATCTTGGCGGAGCCTAGCCCCTGGGGAGCCGCTTGATGATGGAGTGTGGCTGTGTGGTGCTGGCGAGGGGTCTCACCCAGTGAGAACAGGAAGGCTCAAGATTACGCGGTGTGGTCTGGAGCTCACCTTTGGGAGCCTGAGTAAAGTCTGAGCTTGAGTAAAGTCCCTAAGGATGGGGCCTTTGTGTTTTCTTTTCTTTTTGGCCACACTGAGTAGCACGTAGGGTCCTTGTTCCCTGTCCAGGGATCAAATATGTGCCCTCTGCAGTGGAAGGGTAGAATCCTAACCACAGGAGCACCAGGGAATTTCTGGGCCTTTATGTTTCCTTACACTGTTGTCATTTAGCTCAGGGACTGGAGCAGGACAGGAGATGGGGGCGGTGCAGAGAGTGGGAGCTAGGGGGCTGTGGGGGGTTGGCGGAGGTGGGGTGGGATGGGTCTTGTCAAATGTTTGTTGCGCAAATATCTTGGAGAAGTGGCCTGCATGGCGCTCCCTGTGGTGCATGGTAGACTATGAGAAGTCCTGAGATGTGTTACACACAGGCACCCCGGTGGGCAGAGGAGGTAGAGACTAATATTCTGAGGAGGGTGTCCAAGAAGGCTTCCCAGAGGAAGTGGCCATTTGAGACCTGAATCATGCATGTTGATTAGAAGATGGGATGGGTTTAATGGCATTCAGAGGAAAGGGTATAAGGTATTTTTAGGGAGAATTTGAATGGGGAAATGAGGTGGGGCTGCGGGGCATAACTCCACACCTCCACAGGTCTAAGGACATAGAGGCCTCAGGCTTCAATGGGACGGCAGCCTTCATGGAGGTGCGTGTGCAGTCCATCGTCGTTGAGTTCATCCTCACACATGTGGACCAGCTTTTTGGGGGTGCTGCTCTCTCTGGTCAGTGTCCTTCCCACCCCCCCACATCACCGCTCTCTGCCTGGGGAGTCACATCAGAGTTAGAGAAGGCCTCCAAGATCATCCAGTTCAGTCTCCCCGCTTTGCAGACGACAGGACTGAGTCTCATAAGTTCTTACGGTCATGTGGAGAAGACCCTACAGAATGGTGCAGTCAGAACCTGAGCGGGCCTCTCCCACTCTCAGCCTAGGGCATAGCTTGACCTCTTAATCAACGCCCATCCCGGCTCTCGAGGCCAGTGACTGATCATTCCCACCCCCAGCCCACTGGGAGAATGTCCTGGGATCTCCTGGCCTCTTTGTCCCTGAGGACTTCCTCTTGAGCACAGAGGATCGATCTCCAGGTATATCCCCTACCTTGGTAGTTAGTCAGTGGGAGGATGCAGTGAGGAGGTGGGTACCCAAAGCCCTCTTTCTGTTCCGGCCTGGCCAATTCCTCTTTCTTTTCCTAGGTAGTGAAGTGGAAAGTGGATGGCGATCACTTGCAGGGGTCCGGGTGTCAGGCAGCCCTGAGGATGTTATGCCACGGTCCCTGCCCTACAATCTGCCGAGCATTCTGCAGGCTGGTGACGGACCCCCCCAGATGCGGCCCTACCACACCATCATAGAGATTGCAGAGCACAAGTAAGGCCTTCTTCCTGGGCCCTTCTCCCCTGCACTGGCCATCAGGCTCCAACTGCAGTGATTTCTCCACTCCCTCCAGGAGGAAGGGGTCTCTGAAGGTCAGGAAGTGGAGATCTATCTTCAATCTGGGTCGCTCTGGCCATGAGACCAAACGTAAAGCTCCACGGGGGGCTGAGGACAGGGGTAAGTCTGCGGAGATAGAGGGGGAGCTCTGCTGGGGGTGCACTTGGTCCCGGCTCTATGCACATCCCTGTCTTGCAGAGGACAAATCTGATAAGGGGACTCTGCGGCCAGCCAAGAGCATGGACTCGCTGAGTGCTGTGGCTGGGGTTAGTGATGGTGAGTATAGGTGTGCACTCGTGTGTGTGTGGGGGAAGGGTAGGGATGGCCAGTTACTCCATCTCCAGGGAGGGGAGGGCGTTCCTAAGTATGTGTTGGTGGGGTGACCTCTGCTCAGCTGGTTGTGAAGGGCTGGCAGTGGTGGCTAAGGGAAGCTGGGCCTGGTGCCTTCCAGGCTACAGACAAAACAGACGGCACTCTCCAGAGCCTTTCTGAGATGTGTTTCAGGCTCCTTGTGGCTGAGGTTACGGCCTACCTTTCTCTCCTCCACAGAACCAGAGGGGCTGGTCGGATCCAGCAGTCCTCGGCCAGGCCCACTGCTGACGGAAGGCCTGGAGAATGATTCCATGGAAGCGGCAGAGGGTGAGCAGGAGCCCGACCCAGAGGTGCTGGGTGGCGCGAGCTCCGAGCCCGGCACACCACGACCTGGGCGGTCAGCAGTCCGTGTTGGGGGCAGCAGCCACGCAGAGCGCCGTGCTGGCGTCCATATCTCAGAGCCCTACGACGTCAACCTCCCAGCACACATCAGCAATATGCTCAACATATCGCCAAACAACATCGCTAACATCTCCTTGGCGGGGTTTGCCCGTGGTCTTGAACGCCCTGCCCTACAGCCCCGGCCAAGCCCTGCCTCTGGCCCCGGTCCTGGCCCCGGCCTTGGCCCTGGCCCCCCAGGTGAGGACCCAAGGATTGCCCAGGACTATGAGAAGGGACTAGAACTCTAGGCTGAGGCTCTGAAGCTGGGAATCTGCCCTGGTCTGTGGGTGGTTATCTTTAGCTGCCTTTCCAAATTCAAGATTGAGGGAATCCAGTAATATTATTAGGTTGTATGAGCTTCACATAAAAAGGCTCTCTGGCAGCCTTAGATCACTGATACACCCAAGAATGGGGATTTGTGTCAGATATATACAGTAGGGATTACTAAGTACAAAGTAGGGAGATATAATAGTTGGCTACCCAGGTAGCTCAGTGGTAAAGAATCTGCCTGCCAATGCAGGAGAGGCAAGAGCCCTTGGTTCAATCCCTGGGTTGGGAAGATCCTCTGGAGAAGGAAATGGCAACCCACTCCAGTATTCTTGTTGGGAAAATTCCATGGGCAGAGGAGCCTGGAAGGCTACAGTCCACTGGGTTGCACAGAGTTGGACACGACTGAGCACAGACACATTAACAGGTGACACGGGTTCAATCCCTGCTCCAGAAAGATTCCACACGCCTCAGGGAAACTAAGCCCGTGCATCACAAAATTAATAATGACAACATGAATAAGAATAGCTAACATTAGCTGGGAGTTTATGACATGAAGGCATTAGCTCATTTCATTTTCTCATGGTGTTGACTCAGGTATTGTTATTGTCCATACATTACAGCAGCGGAACCTGAGACTTATGTTAAGCAATTTGGCAGGAGGTGGCACAGCTGGACTCTGACCTGTGCTCTGACTCCAGTTCCTAAGTGTCAGTAGTGAGAAGTGCTGAGGCAGCACTGGGTGGTGGGTAAGGATAATGGCTGCAGAGTAAAGTCGACTGGGATTCAGGTTTGGGCTGTACCACTTGTCTGTGTGACCCTGGACAAATTTCTCTGAGCCTCAGCTTGCTCGTATATATAATGGGGATACATGCTGCTGCTGCTGCTGCCAAGTCACTCAGTCGTGTCCGACTCTTTGCAACCCCATGGACTGCAGCCCACCAGGCTCCTCCGTCCAAGCGATTCTCCAGGCAAGAGTACTGCAGTGGGGTGCCATTGCCTTCTCCATGGGGATACATACTCGACATTATAAAGTTGTCTTGTGGAGAAAATAAAACACTGCATTATAAAGCATACAGCACAGTGCTTGGCACCTGGCAGGAGTTCTAACAGGTGGCTATAAGCCAAGAGTTAGGGGTATTGGTCAGAGAGGATGAGCCATGGAAGCATCTATGCTGGGAATACTGTAAGCAGTGCTAGGAAGACTGACCTCGGAAAGGGTCAGAGCTGGTCTTGACCTTAGTATTCCTTGGACTCTCTCTCTCTCAACAGATGAGAAGTTGGAGGGAAGTCCAGCCCCAGGTCCCTCGGCTGACTCGGGCCCAGTGGACGTGGCCCCTGCCCTGGAGGACTGCCTGTCCCAGGAGGTGCAGGATTCCTTCTCCTTCCTAGAGGACTCAAGCAGCTCGGAACCTGAGTGGGTGGGGGTGGAGGACGGGGAGGTGGCCAAGGCAGGACCAGCAGGAGCAGCCTTCTCCCCCGGGGAGGAAGACCCTGGGATGGGCTACTTGGAGGAGCTCCTGGGAGTTGGGCCTCAGGTAAGGAGGCGCTGTGCTGGGTTTGGGGGTGTTAAGGAACCCAGAGGGTGGACAGGGCTGCCTAGTCCTAAGCCATGATGCTGTATTTACAGGTGGAGGAGTTCTCTGTGGAGCCACCCCTGGATGACCTGTCCCTGGATGAGGCACAGTTTGTCCTGGCTCCCAGCTGCTGTTCCCTGGACTCTCCTGGCCCCAGGCCTGAAACAGAGGAGGAAAGCGGGGAGGAAGTCTTCCTGAGTGCCTATGATGACCTAAGTCCCCTTCTGGAGCCCAAACTCCCAACCTGGGAGGGTGCAGGCAGTGAAGAGGAAAAGGTGGCAGGGTCTGGAAGACAGGAGGCTTCAGGACAGGGACAGGCTGAGGGAGAGCAAGCCTTGTGTGAAGGTGGAGAGGACACAGAGGGGGAGCCTGGAAGCAGACGGGACACCAGGGTGGAGGCTGAGGGGAGGCCAGAAAGTGACGTGGAGGGCAGAGAGGCCACTGAGGAAGGAGCAGAAGCTGAGGGAAGCCAGAAGGTGATTGACAGTTTGAAAGAAGGATGTGGGAAAGAGACAGAGGAGACAGGGGCCAAGGCAGAGGAGTCCAAAGGTCAGCAGGAGGATGAGAGAACGGAGGAAGCGAAGGGTGTGGAAGAAACTGGAGGAGAGCAGGCTAAAGACAAGGGGAAGGAAAGAAATCCGGAGAGAGAGGAAGGCGCTGAGGAAGGAGACGAAACCCAGGTAGCAGTGGGAAAGGACTCAGAGCATGAGGCCCAGGAAAACCAAGTTGCTGAAGAGAGCTGGGAGGTTGTACACAAACAAGAGGCTGAAGGAGGCAGGGAAAATGAAGCCGAAGGACAAAGGGGAGAGGAGGGTCAAGAGGCAGGAGAAGACCAAGGAGGCGGCGAAGACAGCGGGATCCCAGAAGCAGCAGCTGAAGGAGGAGCAGGGGAGATCAGCAAGGAAGGGGAGTGTGGACATGGAGAAGCTGAGGGAGACCAGAGAGCTGGAGGGGAACGTGCACAAGAGGGTTCCCTCCCTGAAGGGTCACAGGTAGAGTCCCTGGAGGTTGACAGTGCCAAAGAGGGCAACTCCCAGTCCTCTGGGACAGCACAGGCAGCCCCACAGCCACCTCGGCCAGAAGAGACGGACCCTGAGGGGCAGCCCACCCCCCTCGGCTCAGCTGGCGGCGTGGGCATGCGCCTGGCTTCCACCCTCATTCAGGTCCAACAGGCCCGTTCCGTGCCCGTGGTGCCCCCCAAACCACAGTTTGCCAAGATGCCCAGTGCAATGTGTGGCAAGATCCACGTGGCACCAGCAAATCCATGCCCAAAGCCTGGCCGGCTCGATGGGGACAGGGCCTGGGGCTCCCGAGCCTCCCGCTCCTCTTGGAGGAATGGGGGTAGTCTTTCCTTTGATGCTGCTGTGGCCCTGGCCCGGGACCGCCAGAGGACTGAAGCTCAGGCAGTTCGGCGGACCCAGACCTGTACTGGTGCTGGGGACTACAGCCTCATCCCCAAAACCTCCCCCTATAGCATGATCCCTGCCTATGCTCCCCGGCCCCTTAGCTGCCTGGAGATCCCAGCTGAGGGCACAGAAGAGTCTGCACCCCGGAGTCGGTTTAGCCTGCCCCCCAGAGAGCCCCAACCTCCTGATCCCCTTACGTCCCCCCAGCGCCGATCGTATGCATTCGAAACACAGGCTAACTCTGGGAAAGCTGAGGGACTGTAATTAGGACCAGAGCACTGGGCACAAGGGACGGTAGTTGTCTCCAGGGTCCTGGACCGTTTCATCTGCAGCCTGAGCGGCTGTAGTGCCCACTCTATAGGTTTTGGCCCTCTAGCTTCTCTTTTTGACTGTGGGAAGCACTGTCTTGGTCTGTTTACCTGAGCTTGTCTCAGACACAAAGCACTTATCCCTTAGGAAATTCCTGAGAAAGTCACCAAGATCCTGTCCCCAGAGAGAGAGGTCAATGGCCAAAGGGAACAAAGAGTAGGTGGAAAACTTAACTGTTCCTCAAAGTGAAGAATGAAGGGGGAACTCCAGCCAAGGTCCTGCCTTCCTCTGAGGCAATGAACTCTTCATGGAAGTCCAGAGTAGAGGCGGGGTCAGGGCCACGTTGGAGCCTATTACACACAAACACTTTTAGAGGTTACCTATCCTTGTTCTACTCTTGGTCCCTTGGATACCTCCTGCTCCTATTAACTCCAGATTAGGAGAAAAATGTCCAGGAAACTCTTTGAATACACAATATTTGTTGGCAGGACTAGTTCCCTTCCCAGCTCCCCAACCCTCTGCCTCCCTGGATCTCTAGGAACCGAGGTCTTATATAGATCTTTCTGGCCTCTTCTTTCTCCTTTGGAATAACTTCCTATTTTAGGGAAGAGGGATGGCATCACTCAGGCTCTGGGATTGCTTCTCTGGACAGGTTGGGGCCACAGGTCCCAAGGGGCAATATCTCAGAATAAATGCTGTATTTTTACACATAAATAGTGTGGTTTCTTTTTACTCTTACTAAAGTCTTGAATGATAGATATCATATCTTCCAAGGTGGTGCTAGTAGTAAAGAACCCACCTGCCAATGCAGGATACGTAAGAGACAGGGGTTCCATCCCTGGGTTGGAAGATCCCTTGCAGGGGGAAATGGCAAACCACTCCAGTATTTCTACCTGGCAAATCCAACAGACTAAGGAGCCTGGCAGGCTACAGTCCACAGGGTCACAAAGTCAGACACGACTGGAGTGACTTAGCATGCATAGTTATCATATTTTCATGTTTGGTCAAACGTTGCGTTCTTCTGTTTTTATTGTCTGGGTGTTCTTCCTCAATTGCCGTGGAGGAGACCTATAGCTAGAAACTAGAGCTGGGTTCATGGTGGACAGGAAATGAGGAAGGGAAACTTATTTACATAAAGCTCTTTATATGCCAGTAATGCTAGGTATCTGACATGCGCAGAATCTCTGCTGTTAATTTTCAGTCCACCTAATAATTCTATAAGGTTGGTACTGGTATCTCCATTAAAAAAATGTTTTATTTGGCTGCACTGGGTCTTAATTGCAGCATGTGGGATTTTCCATCTTAGCTGCAGCCATGTGGTCTTTTTTTGTTGTTGTTGCTGCCTTCGAACGCATCCTTGTGGCATGTGAGATCTAGTTCCCTGACCAAGGATGGAACCTGGCATCCCCTGCTTTGGGAGCACAAAGTGTTAGCCACTGGACCACCAGGGAAGTCTCTAGTATCTCATTTTACAAAGTTAATTAGGTCGAAATGTTTGCCAAAGGTCTCAGAACTAACAAGTGGCAGAGGTAGGTCTGAGACCCGAATTTGTCTGGCTCAGGGTCTGAACTCTTCCCTTACACCACACTACTTCAAATCCATTAAGGTAGGTCCTGACTGAAAATAATCACAATTAAGATACCTTTCGGGCTTCCCTGGTGGCTCAGAGGTTAAAGCGTCCGCCTCCAATGCGGGAGACCCAGGTTCAATCCCTGGGTCGGGAAGATCCCCTGGAGAAGGAAACGGTAACCCACTCCAGTATTCTTGCCTGGAGAATCCCATGGACGGAGAAGCCTGGTAGGCTACAGTCCACGGGGCCGCAAAGAGTCGGACACGACTGAGCGACGGAACGGAACGGAAGATACCTTTCACAGAAACTGAGACTCACAAAAACTAGAAGCCTTCGGGGTCTTCGAGTGACTACAAAGGCTAATGTTGCTGTTTAGTCGCTAAGTGCTGTCAACCCCTTGCGATCCTCCAGGCTCCTCTGTCCCAAGCAAGAACACTTTCCTTCTCCAGGGGATCTTCTCAACCATGTGATGGAACTTACGTCTCCGGCACCGGCAGGAGGATTCATTACCACTGAGCCACCAGGGAAGCCTGGCTAACACTAACACACATGAGCACAGCCCGATTTATGTATGCCCATATGTATGCCCAGATATGTCCTGAAATCTCCAACTGGAAACTTCAAATAGGTGGCCTCATCCAAGATGCCCTCCGAAATAGCTCTTTTTAAAGACGGCGCCTCTGCCTCCATCTGATGTCCCTCTTTTGATATAAGCTCACTTCTCCTGGAACTAAAAAGGCCCTGGCCAGCAGAAACATGGCAGCACCAGGTTAATCGTCCTTCTCCCGTTCTTGCCTAAAGCCACTTGGACTTCAGCGTCCTTCTGCCAGGACCCCAGAAGGTTGTTGCTTCCCAGTACCAGCACCACCCTGCACGAGCGCGCACCCAAGCTCGGCGACAGGGCGGGAACGGAAGTGGCGGTCCGGAGGCAGAGACAGCCGGGCGGGGGCGAGTCACGCTTCCGCCCCGCACCAACAGGGCGGCGGGCCGGGAGTGCGCATGAGCGGCTGTCCCCGCAGACGCCCGAGTCCGGAGGGCCGGAGCACGGTCGCGGGAGGCCGGCGGCTGCGGCGGCGCGGGCTGGCGAGTGCAGCGCACGGCGGGAGTCTGGGGACTGGTGAGCCGGCGAGGCACGGCAGCTCTGATTTTGTTTCCGTCTTTCAGGTTCGGGAACTCCTGGGGCGGAAGTCTTTGTTTTGAGGGAGGGGGCCGTGCCCGGTTCTTTATCTCCTGCCCGCTTTGTGGGCCGAACTCACTCCCCGCCCCCGGGCGCGCACGTCCCCGCCCTCCTGCGCTGCCAGCCGCGGGCCGCTGGGCCGGAGCCCGCGGGGCCCGCTGAGCCCCCGGCGTCCTTCCCTACCCGCGAGGAGCAGCGCGGGCTGGGGGCGCGCCCGGCCGCGCTAGCCGGGTCACCGCGCGGGCCCCTGGGCTCGCGCCCGGCCGGCGCTCAGCTGCTGAGCGCCCGCTGGCTGGTGGGCCTGCAGGGAGACGCCGCGTTCTCAGGCGAGGTCTAGGTGCCTGACTTCTTTGCGGACTTGATTTTCCCCTTTGTGTCCAGACATAGCTAGCTCTCCCAGGGCCCTCCTTCTCGGAGCGTGCACGCCACAACATCCTAGCCCACTTTCCGTGTCGCATACCCCTAAAGCTCAGGAAATGCTTCCGGATGTCCAACTAAGATTTGAATAAGCAGCCTGACCCCGTTGCTGATTGTCCTCAGCGGCTGCTCCTGGCTGACAGCTGCGGGCCATAGGGACGCCTCCTGTACCCTGCCCTCTGATGGCTTCCTTTTGCTGTCAGTGCTGCGAGTCTCACAGGGGCACTTCCTCCGCAGGTTGGAGGGTGGAGCGGTAGGTGGTCTTGAAACACTGGTCCTACTTCCCCCTCAGGGACTGGGATCTTGCAGCGCTCCTTCCCCTGGACGGTTTCACTTTCACTTCCTTTTTTGGGGTTAACACTTTGGATACAAGCTTTCCATGACTCATCCGCCGAAGATAAAGGTTTGGGGGACCTTATGGGTAGAGAATTTACAAAAACCTTACCCCTGTCGAGATTATTTTATTGCTTTACACTGTATAGCTGTTTCCTTCTGGAGGCGCCTTCCTTTGTTTCTCCTGCCCACCTCCCGCCGCCCTCCAGCCGTTTTCCCCACCCCTTGCCCGTCCACCCCCCCCAGCTCCCACCCCCCTCACGACCCCCTACCCCGGTTAGGGTCTTAAGACAGGCACCTTCTTGATGGATTCCTCCCCCATTGTCTCCTCTTTCCGAACCCTGGAGTTTTCTCGGTTCTTGCTGGGTTCAGTTGATTTGGAGTTGTCATGGCAACATTTTAGCAACTATGTTGTTCTACAGGAAGGCTTGGTGAATAAAATAGTAGGGGCTTGACCTAACAGAAGCAGAAGATATTAAGAAGAGGTGGCAGGAATACACAGAAGAACTGTACAGAAAAGATCTTCACGACCAAGATAGTCACAATAACGTGATCACTGACCTAGAGCCAGACATCTTGGAATGTGAAGTCAAGTGGGCCTTAGAAAGCATCACTAGGAACAAAGCTAGTGGAGGTGATGGAATTCCAGTTGAGCTATTTCAAGTCTTGAAAGATGATGCTGTGAAAGTGCTGCACTCAATATGCCAGCAGATTTGGAAAACTCAGCAGTGGCCACAGGACTGGAAGAGGTCAGTCTTCATTCCAATCCCAAAGAAAGGGAATGCCAAAGAATGCTCAAACTACCGCACAATTGCACTCATCCCACACGCTAGTAAAGTCATGCTCAAAATTCTCCAAGCCAGGCTTCAGCAGTATGTAAACCGTGAACTCCCAGATGTTCAAGCAGGTTTTAGAAAAGGCAGAGGCACCAGAGATCAAATTGCCAACATCCGCTGGATCATGGAGAAAGCAAGAGAGTTTCAGAAAAATATCTATTTCTGCTTCATTGACTATGCCAAAGCCTTTGACTGTGTGGATCACAATAAACTGTGGAACATTCTGAAAGAGATGGGAATCCCAGACCACCTGACCTGCCTCTTGAGAAACCTGTATGCAGGTCAGGAAGCAACAGTTAGAACCAGTCATGGAACAACAGACTGGTTCCAAATAGGAAAAGGTGTACGTCAAGGTTGTATATTGTCACCTTGCTTATTTAACTTATATGCAGAGTACATCATGAGGAACGCTGGGCTGGAAGAAGCACAAGCTGGAATCAAGATTGCTGGGAGAAATATCAATAACCTCAGATATGCAGATGACACTACCCTTATGGCAGAAAGTGAAGAGGAACTCAAAAGCCTCTTGATGAAAGTGAAAGAGGAGAGTGAAAAGGTTGGCTTGAAGCTCAACATTCAGAAAACAAAGATCATGGCATCTGGTCCCATCACTTCATGGGAAATAGATGGAAAAACAGTGGAAACAGTGTCAGACTTTGTTTTTTTGGGCTCCAAAATCACTGCAGATGCTGATTGCAGCCATGAAATTAAAAGACGCTTGCTCCTTGGAAGGAAAGTTATGACCAACCTTGATAGTATATTAAAAAGCAGAGACATTACTTTGCCGACCAAGGTCCGTCTAGTCAAGGCAATGGTTTTTCCCGTGGTCATGTATGGATGTGAGAGTTGGACTGTGAAGAAAGCTGATCGCCGAAGAATCGATGCTTTTGAACTGTGGTGTTGGAGAAGACTCTTGAGAGTCCCTTATACTGCAAGGAGATCCAACCAGTCCATTCTAAAGGAGATCAATCCTGGATGTTCATTGGAGGGACTGATGCTAAAGCTGAAACTCCAGTACTTTGGCCACCTCATGAGACGAGTTGACTCACTGGAAAAGACTCTGATGCTGGGAAAGGTTGGGGGCGGTAGGAGAAGGGGACGACGGAGAATGAGATGGCTGGATGGCATCACCGATTCTGTGGACATGAGTTTGAGTGAACTCCGGGAGTTGGTGATGGACAGGGAGGCCTGGCGTGCTGTGATTCATGGGGTCGCGGAGAGTCGGACACGACTGAGCGACTGAACTGAACTGAACTGAACTGAAGATGATACACTAAGGCTTTAATAATGAATGACATATATCTGCTCTTCCCGAAACAACAGCTGGATCAGTAGAATGGGGTCCAAGGGCCAAGTCTGGCCTTTATGGTTCTGGAGGTTTTCTTTTCCTAGATCTGAGGACAGGAATTTCTTGGTGTTCAGTATGTGTGCCTGAGAAACTGGAATAAGCATCAGGGTCTATGGTCCTGTACTTTTTGATAGATGTGGTCTAAACATGGCCCTTCCTAATCCTGATATCCTGGGAGATCATAATAACTTTAATAATAATCTATCCAGAAATATGTTGTTTTTCAGTCTTTCAGTATAATTATCCCCTCTCCATCAGGAGATGGAGTGAGAATTGGAGAGGCGAGGAACATTATTTGTAGAATTGCTTTTTCAGTCACTGTAGGCCGCCTTCAGCATCAGAATGGAGAAAGCTGGTTGTCCCCTGCAGAAGATTGGTTATGTTCCTGGATGTGTCTTCATGGAGCCTAGGTTCTAGAAATAGGAGAGCTTTCAGTTTCCTGGACTCACTAGACTCCCTGATTTCTACCAGGACTTAGGACTCAGGCCTGTGAGGCAGGAGATACGAAGATTTCCAAAGAAGGCCCAGTTCCTCGGATGTGCCTCCTCACAGAGAGATGAAGGGGTGAGTGAAGAAGAGGTGGGACCTGGAATGGGAGATGGGAGGCCTGGGAGAATGGAGAATGGCTAGGAGCACTGGCTCTGGAGCCAGGCAGACCTCAGTTTAGGTCCCAGCTGTATCACCTAGCTATGTGATCTGG
Organism: Moschus berezovskii; assembly: GCF_049115385.1. Classification (NCBI taxonomy): domain Eukaryota; kingdom Metazoa; phylum Chordata; class Mammalia; order Artiodactyla; family Moschidae; genus Moschus; species Moschus berezovskii. The sequence goes on along the minus strand of NC_142463.1, from coordinate 116,471,907 downwards.
TTTTCTGTCTATAAAATGCAAATAGTGCTGCTGCTGCTGCTGCTAAGTCGCTTCAGTCGTGTCCGACTCTGTGCAACCCCGTAGACGGCAGCCGACCAGGCCGAGCCTGGGATTCTCCAGGCAAAAACACTGGAGTGGGTTGCCATTTCCTTCTCCAGTGTGTGAAAGTGAAAAGTGAAAGTGAAGTCGCTCAGTCGTGTCCGACTAGTAGCGACCCCATGGACTGCAGCCCACCAGGGTCCTCTGTCCATGCGATTTTCTAGGCAAGAGTACTGGAGTGGCTTGCCATTGCCTTCTCCCGCAAATAGTGCTACCTCCTCATAATTGCTGTTCTTAGTGCTGAATAAGATATTGCCTGTTAAATGCTTGGCTCAGTGCCAAGTAAATACCAGCTCTGGTTATTCTAACCTCCCCTAGCATCTGTTGGGAATGAGTTTGGGAGCCATATGTTACTGGGCCAGTGAGCTTTTCATTCACTTTTTCCCTTATTCTTCCTCTTGTCCCTTCACAAACAGGCAGCAGAAAACAGCAGAAACCGAAGAGGGGACCGTGCAGATTCAGGAAGGTGAGTTGGAGAAACAGAACTGAGTGGAGACCGACAGCCCACTGTGGTCTCGCCCCACGCCCCACGGGCCCATCACCTGTGTGCCCTTCTCCTTTTAAATGACACGCACGTGCAACAGAGGGAGAAAAGCAGTAACTCATAGACTTTTTCCTTTTAATTCAGGCGCAGTGGCAACTGGGGAGGACCCCACCAGTGTGGCTATAGCTAGCATCCAGTCAGCTGCCACTTTCCCTGACCCCAACGTCAAGTACGTCTTCCGCACTGAAAATGGGGGCCAGGTAAGGGAGGGGGCCAGGTGGCTGCAGATGTTACCTGGGGTGGCTGGGATTGAGGGAGGTGGTTGGACCTGTCATGGGGAGGCCTGGTTTGGAGGATGAGGTGAGGATGTGGACTAACTGGAGGGTGGGAGTTGGGGGTGGAATATGAGGTTTACAGCAGAGACTGGTATGGGGCGGGGGCTATGCTGAAACCACTGTATGGGAAAAGGAGGGGGAATGGCTCAATATACGTCTCTGAAGGATTCTTTCTGGGGGGCCCTATCCAGGAGCAGCTTTGCGAGGGGCTCTGGAGTCCCCAGCACTCACTCTCTTGTTCTCTCTTCCTCTCCTCCTTCCTTCCCTGAATCTAGGTGATGTACAGGGTGATCCAGGTGTCTGAAGGGCAGCTGGATGGCCAGACTGAGGGGACTGGTGCCATCAGTGGCTACCCTGCCACTCAATCCATGACCCAGGTACAGGGGCATGGGCTGCAGAGGGGACTTGAGCTCTGAGTAGTAAGATGAAGAAGGGAACCAATAGGATGGGCGTGGCTGGGGATAGTGAGACATCTGGGGCTGCCCTGACCCAAAGCACTAGACTCTTCCTCTCTGGATGTTTCTCCCTGTCTTCTCACAAGAGACAGGGCTGCAGAGTAGCTCATGGGAAGTAGCTGACTGTCACTTGTCTCTGTTCTCTTGCTCCCCATCCAGGCTGTGATCCAGGGTGCGTTCACGAGTGATGATGCAGTTGACACAGAGGGGACAGCTGCTGAGACGCACTATACTTACTTCCCCAGCACTGCAGTGGGAGATGGGGCAGGGGGTACCACATCGGGGAGTACAGCAGCTGTTGTTACTACCCAGGGCTCAGAGGCACTCCTGGGGCAGGCGACCCCTCCTGGCACTGGTGAGATATTATGTGAGGATGCTGGCTGGAGGGGCTAGGCTAGGCTGTGGGACATGGCTGGTGGGCAGTGGGCCTTTACTCATGATGCCTTAGTGATCACTAAGACCTGGGCAGGCAGTGAGTCTGGGGCTGCCCTTCCAGCAGGAGGCAGTATGTCTTGTTTTAGAGGAGGATCCCAGGGCCTTGTCCTTGGAGCTTGGTGAGGGTCCTAGTCCCGTGTCCTGACAGAACCTCCCCTGCATCTTCACAGGTCAGTTCTTTGTGATGATGTCACCACAAGAAGTGTTGCAGGGAGGAAGCCAGCGCTCTATTGCCCCCAGGACCCACCCTTATTCCCCGTGAGTAACCCTTATTTCTTCTCAGTTACCGGGAATAGTCTTCTTTCCAAAGATTTGGTGCGGTTCCTCACCCCAAACTCCAATCTCAGTTTTTGACCTTGCCTCACTCTGGCCGCCCTGGGCTCTATTGTTAGGAAGTCAGAAGCTCCCCGGACAACTCGGGATGAGAAACGCAGGGCTCAGCATAATGAAGGTAGGCGTGATCCGCATGTGAAGCCTGGAGCTGTCTGGTGGAATCGGGACCTCTCTGATGTTGAAGGGAGAGGTTAGGTGCTTTTACCCTGGGGCCTTTGGTGAGTTCTCCCCGAGTCACTGTGTCCTCTACTTGCCCCACAGTGGAGCGCCGCCGCCGAGACAAGATTAACAACTGGATCGTACAGCTGTCCAAGATCATCCCAGACTGCTCCATGGAGAGCACCAAGTCTGGCCAGGTCATGGAAAGACCCTGGTAGTGGGCAGGATGCCTGAATTCTGTCTCCTGGTATTGCTTCCAGAAATGGTAGAGAGTGGGCACACACAGCAGTAGTTTTTTCCTGTCTCTGAGGTTCCTGAATCCCTGGGAGATGTTATTCCACCATCCTTTAAGGGAAAACGAGGTCCAGAGTGTGAACATGCTTTTGGAAAGCAAGCCAGGTATTTTTATATCCTAGTCCTTATTGTGTTGGCTTTTTCTTAACAGAGTAAAGGTGGAATTCTATCCAAAGCCTGTGATTATATCCAGGAACTTCGGCAGAGTAACCACCGGTTGTCTGAAGAACTGCAGGGACTTGACCAACTACAGCTGGACAATGATGTGCTCCGACAGCAGGTTAGACCCCACTCCACCCCACCCCCCTCAGTATAGCTGTCCTCGACCTCCCTAGCCACCAACCCAACTCGGGACTCCCTATTTTGTTTTCCATAGAGAGAGCTTTATCTTTACCTTGTCACTGGTGGGTGTCTGCGTAAGTTCAGAGACTTGGGTGTGCTAACTTTTCTACCTGTTTCCCTTACTGCTCTTTCCCATGTCCAGGTAGAAGATCTTAAGAACAAGAATCTGCTGCTACGAGCTCAGCTGCGGCACCACGGAGTAGAGGTTGTCATCAAGAGTGACAGCAACTAACTCTGGGGACTCAGGGGCTCTAAGCTCTACAGCCCCTTTCTGAGAACTTCAGATCGCCCAGGAGCCACAGGCTAATAACCCCGTGCCCCTTTCCTTCACTGGCCACATTTGGCATGGGGCTGGGGGGAGTTCAGAAGGCGTATCTTTGAATTAAGGCCCTGTGATCTAGCAGCCTGCAGTGGTGTGAAACACACATGTGGGTGTGCACCGACAGTCTCGTCCAACCAACCCTACCATGCGGCCCCTGGGCCCTTGTGCTCCTCTTGCACAATGCATGTGCTGTCTCCATGCTGGACACTGGACACACTAAACTGGGGGGCTTGCCCTGTGCTTGCTTAAAGTACCAGCAGAGGGTCTGCTGACAAGCAGTGTTCTGACTTGGCCCAGGACTGGCGCTTCCACTGCTTCTTCCTTTCCCTGGAGCTCAGATGTGCTCCTCAGGACTCTGGGGAACAGGCTTTAGCAGGAAGTGGGGATCGGAGGCTTAGCTGTGGCTGCTGCCCCAGGAAGCGGAGATTGGCCAGCAGGCAGCTGAGGCCTATTCAGGTCTCTGGCACCAGGGAGAATAAGAGGCAGGGCCCAGTGGGGGCCTTACCCCATTGTGGGGACGGTTTTTTTTTTTTCTTTCCCCTTTTCTTTTTTTTTAAGATAAAATGTTCAGAGCCATGACTGTCTGTGGGTCTTCCTCCCTTTGTGGGCTCCAGGCTGGGAGGGAGGGAACACACTGCTTTGAACAGTAAGGGTTGGGTCAAGGTTGGGTGGGGTATCGGAGCTCCTATAGTTAGACAGTGAGTCCTACTACTTGGGCCAGGCCGATGTGTCGTTGGCCGTCCACGCCCACAATCGCGAGGATTTCTCTAGCGAATGTGTTGCGAGCACCGGGAACAGGTGCCGAGGGGGCTGTGCGGGAGGCGATGCCTTTGCTTCCGGTTCCGGGCGGTCTCAGCGCGGCTGCAGCTCCGGGAGGGCGGGGAGATGCTGCCCGCTGCCAGGGGGCGGGCCGGGGCCAAGTTCCTGGAGCTCGCGTTTGCGGTGCGCACCATGGCTGGAGGTACCTGCAGGGGAGCCCTGGGACCCGGTCTAGGCCAACTTGTGGCCTTAGGAGCTCTCGGAACGCCCCCGGTGGAGGTGTACGCGAAGGGGAGTAGCGGAGGGGTCCCCACGCATCCCCCGCCAGGTTGGGGCGCCGCCAGGTGAGGGGACCCGGAGGCAGGCGGGCGGGCGGCAGTCCTGCTTTCCTCAAGGCTCCCCTTTCCTCAGAGCCTACGGTCTCGCTCCCTGAACTCCGTTCGCTCCTGGCCTCTGGCGGGGCCCGGCTCTTTGACGTGAGATCCCGGGAGGAGGCGGCGGCTGGAACCATCCCTGGGGCTCTCAACATCCCGGGTACGGGGTTGAGGGGGGAAGCCCTGGTGGTGGATTGGAGACAGTTTAGGAGGGTCTTAGCCAATAGGACCTCATTTAGGATGATGTGGGAAGGCACTGGTTACAGGGGTCGGGTATTCCTGTGGCTCCCGCCCCCCAAATTTCCCTTAAGAAGGGTTGAGGAAGGGGCAGGCCAGATTCACACGCTTGACCTCCCCAAAGCTGGATGCCTGAGTTTGCCCGCGCCTCCTCACAAGCTAGGGAAGTGGCTTTCATTCAGAGGTGATTTGCCTGACCTCCTGTGCGGGTAGGACTTATCCTGTCCTTGAAGTGGGTGGGGGTGGGGGTGGGAGGAGTTGTCACCATATGTTGTTTCGGGGCCCCTTGGAGATTTGTTCGACCACAGGACCGGTCCTTCCAGACCCAACCACTGAACCTGAGATTGCCCAACTGCCGGCTTTCCATTGTATCCTCTCGACTCCTCCTCCCAGTGTCAGAGTTGGAAAGCGCCCTGCAGATGGAGCCAGCAGCTTTCAAGGCTTTGTACTCCGCTGAGAAGCCAAAGCTGGAAGAGAATCTCATTTTCTTCTGTCAGATGGGCAAGCGGGGCTTGCAGGCCACGCAGTTGGCCCGGAGCCTTGGATACAAAGGGTATGGGCTTGGTAACTGGGGGGGTGGTGGGGGCGGTGGTGACTGGGGACTGCCTCCTGGGCTCTGTCCTTCCCTCACCCCTATTTTTCTTCACAGGGCTCGGAACTATGAAGGGGCCTATAGAGAATGGCTCCAGAAAGAAGGTTAGGTAGAATGGCTTACTGAATGCTCCCTCCCCGCTGCCACGGGCCGCCTTAACTAAGAGTGATGAAGGGGCTGACCTGTTGGGTTGAGCAACTTCTTATAGCTGCTGTGCATGAAAGGCAGCAAATAAAGAGCATTTAATCAAAGTATTGGAAGCACTTAATTTGTCAGGTGGACTGAAAACAGATCTAATCATAACCAAGACTTCAATTCAGCCCTAGGTCCTTCTTCTTCCAGCATTCATCGGCCCCCCCAACCAAATCCAAAACACCCAGAAGTTTGCTGAAAGACTATAATCTAGAATCACCTGGTAGCTTAAAAAAAAACATTTGGGCCTCATCTCAGATTTTGTGGGACCTGGTTTTACAAGGCCCTCAAGTAATTCTAATATGCAGTCAGGAGCCAGAACTAGCCCAGAGGTCAGTAAACTATGGCCCCGCTTGGTCTTGCTACCATGACCATTTGTTTACACATTGTCTGTGACTACTGTGCCAAAATGGGAGAATAGTTGCAACAGAAACTATATGTTCTTTGAAGTATCTAGTCCTTTCTAGAAAGCTTGTGTACCCTTGCTCTAGGTCTTCAGGTCCCCAGCCCCAACCTCACTTCCCTCAGACTTTGTCACTGGGTTGAGGAAATGAAATGATTCTCCCAGGCAGTTGGGTGAAGGAATGGATGCCACCTCTAATCCCAAGCATAGATCACAGGTATGAGGAGCTCCTCCTGTGCCACCAGAAAGAGGTCCAAATTTTTACCAGCACAGTTCCTTGATCCCACGGTAGATTTAACAAAATTGAATTGGTTTAAAAGAAAAACAGAAACAGCACATACTCACTGAGGCAAAATGCAACACTATACAGTAGGTATGTAATTTCCCTCTGTCATGGTTCATGGCTTAATGCATATCCTTCCAGACCTATTAAATATTTCAATGTCAGAGTTTTTTATTTTTTTAAATAATTTATTTGGCTGTACTGAATCTTCATTGAGGCACGCAGGATCTTTAATTGAAGCATGCAAACTCTTAATTGGTACATGTGGGATCTAGTTCCCTAACCAAGGATCAAACCCAGACCCCCTGCATTGGGAGCCAGGAGTCTTAGCCACTGAATCACCAAGGAAGTCCCTGAGTTCTGACTTGTTAAGTCTGATTATAAACAATTTTACTCCTTAATTTGTGGAAGAGAAGGTAGAGTCAGAGATGGACCCAGTTTTCTGATTTTTCAAGTTTCTGGAGAAATTCCTTGGAGGCATTTCCTGTTTTCCTTGCTGTTCTCTCACCTTTCCTCTCCCCCTTCTGCTTTTGGGACTGTACCCAGCCCTTATACATCTTTTACCTCACAGTCTACACTGCACTCTGTATAAAATCTTCCATTCATCTGAGCTCTCCACCTCCTTTCACAAACCTGTTTCATTCTCTCCCTGAACTAGTCACAATACTGAATTTAGCTGGGCATTGTTGGGTTTAGAGATAAACTTGAAATATGTGAAAGAGTCTAGTCTAGGGTCTGGCAAATAATAGATGTCAGTTACTCTTTCCTCAAATACCAAAATTCCTTTGGTTCTCAGACTGGTTGGGAAGTTTTTCCTGGGCTTTAATTTTCTCTTTCGCGGTGTTTGGGCTCTTCTTGCTGGTGGCTTCTCTTGTTGCAGAGCACCGGCTCTAGAGTGCTCGAGTTTCGGTAGTTGCATCATGTGGGCTCAGTTGCCCTTTGGCATGTGGGATCTTCCCAGCGTGCATGTGTGCTAAGTCGCCTCAGTCACGTCCGACTCTTTGCGACCCCATGGGCTGTAGCCCACCAGGCTCTTTTGCCCATGGGGATTCTCCAGGCAAGAATACTGGGGTGGGTTGCTGTGCCCTCTTCAAAGGGATCTTCCCAACCCAGGGATAGACCCTGCGCCTCTTATATCTCCTGCATTGGCAGGTGGGTTCTTTACCACTAGTGTCACCTGGGAAGCCTGGGATCTTCCCGGATCAAACCCGTGTCCCCTGTATTGGCAGGCAGACTCTCAACCACTAGACTACCCGGGAAGTCCCAAATTTCCCTTATTGAGTCTCAACTGTTCTAGTCTTTTTATCCCTCCTCAAATTTTATAATTTGATTATAGCATTTCTTTTTTAGTGAAGCATAATTTACTTAGAATAAAATGCTTTTTTTTTTTTTGACATGGCATGTGAGATTTTATCTTCGCAACTAGGGGTCCAAACTGTGCTCTCTGCAGTGGAAGCATGGAGTTCCAACCACTGGATTGCCCCGGGATTCCCTAAAATCCAGTGTTCTTAAGTGTTCACTTCATTGAGTTTTGACAGTTATACACTTACTTGAAGCAAGCATCCTAACCAAGATATAGAACACTGAAGTCTCCAAAATTTCTCTGGGACCAGTCAGTTCCATCCTTAATCTCTTTTTAGGCAACCATTTTCTATCTTCTGTCACCTAGTTTTCTAGCTTCTTCCTGGCTTGCCAACCTACAATACTTGCTTTCTTCAGTTCAGCTGATGAGGGTTAGGGAGAATCCTGGAAGTAAACTGAGCTGACCCACTAAGTGACCATGCCCTCTGGCTTGATCATTGTTAAGAGAACATTCCTCTTTCCCCATCATTAACTGTGTGGGCCATAACCTTGTTGGGCTGTGCCAGCCTATCGCCTTGCCCTTTAACGTTCTCTTTCCCTTTCCGCGCGGCCGACTGTGTCAGCAGGTGAGGCCGAAGAGCTGGAGTGTGCCAGCTCTGTCTTCCCCTTGCCTTCTCTCCCCATGCTGCTTCGGGCTCCTCTCCCTCATCATACTGTACCTACCCTAAGCTTGTGATGAGTGTGCTGTCGTATCTATTGCATTACACTTTGGTTGTTTCTCTCTCAATTGATTATGAATTCCTCAGAGGTGGGAACTGGCTTTTGTTTCCTTGTCTCCACTGCGTGGGACTCAAGTTCTCAGTAGGTGTTTGTTGAGCTTTACTAGACTCCCAGCTTTCAGAATCTCCTAATTTCAGTCTTTCTGAAACATTGCTGCCTGAACAACCTTAAAATAACATTTTAATCTTATCAGTCAGAGTTGATCATTTACAATAGGTCCTTGTTGCCTAGTGGCTCAAGCATGTGTCTTGACCTAGCATTCCGAGCAGTCTTTAGTCTGGATCTGGCATCACCCTGACTTTTCAAACACATCTTTCAGTGCCAGCTCCCATCAGGCTAGTTTCTTTAGTGGCCTAAGTAGATCCTCCTCCCTTCTGACCCTGGCCTTTACTCACCATTTACCCTGTTTGGGAAGCTTCCAGCCTCTTCTGTGCCACTCTGAATTTCACAAAAATTAGAAGAATGTATTTGGCAGGATGCTTGCTATCTTCATCCAGACGGCTTTTAAACTGAAGGAAAAGGAAGAAAAATAACCCGATAAAATTATGTAACTGATTCATGAAGGTCAGGGGGAACAGAAGAATGGTGGAGAAGGTACACGCTTCTAGGTAGCAGTTATCACACATTATAATTTAGGTGGTTCTTCCCCTTGGACCTAGCTCTTTTATTTTTATTTTTGGCTGTGCTGGGTCTTCGTTGCTGCGTGGGCTTCTCACTGCGGTGGCTCCTCTTTCTGCAGAGCACGGTCTCTCAGGCTCACAAGTTCAGTAGTTGTGGCGCACAGGCTGAGTTGCCCTGAGGCATGTGGAATCTTCCTGGACCAGAGATGGAAACTATGTCCTTTGCTTTGACAGGTGGACTCCTAACCACTGGACCACCAGGGAAGTCCTGGACTGAGCTTTTTAAGGGGAGGGACTGTTTATTTCATTTCTGTATGGCCAACAATGAACCCAGAGCTGCATAAAGTAGGTATTCAATAGATGCTGAATTTTTACTGAGGTGTTTAATAATCCAGGGAGGGAAATGCAAGGGGAGAAAGTTGGGAATAATACTCATGAAAGGTATTACAGCATGTTACGTAAAGAACCAAGGCTATGACTCAGAGTTCCACGTTCCAGTTCTGACTCAGCACTACTTAGTGGTCACTGCAAGTTACTCTCCAGTTCTCACTTTCCTCATCTATAAAAGGGGGGTTAAAGACTCATCAGTTTGGGTGGTTCTGAAAGTTTACTGGAATAGCGTATGTAAACATATGAAAAACGCCTGCCATTCAAAATGTGTAGATTTAGAGACGTGTGTGTGAGTAAACACAAGAAGGTAAATCAAATAGCATAGATATAACTGAAACTTGATGGAAGGGAATTTATGACTGGCAGTGGAAAAGTGTTTTTCTTTTTAATATATTTAATGCAAGAGTCAGATAACATAAATGTGCAGCTTGATGATTTTTTACATACTCATTTAACCACTGCTTCTGCTCAGAAAACATATACTGAGATTTGAATCACTTAAGGCAATGGCAAGCCACTCCAGTACTCTTGCCTAGAAAATCCCATAGATGGAGGAGCCTGGTAGGCTGCAGTCCATGGGGTCACTCAGTTGGACATGACTGAGCGACCTCACTTTCACTTTTCACTTTCACTCATTGGAAAAGGAAATGGCAACCCACTCCAGTGTTCTTGCCTGGAGAATCCCAGGGATGGGAGAGCCTGGTGGGCTGCCGTCTATGGGGTCGCACAGAGTCGGGCACGACTGAAGCGACCTAGCAGCAGCAGCAGCAAACCATGTTGAAACTTGCTTTATAGCCAAGTGTGTGGATGATTTTTGCATATGTTCCATGAACACTTGAAAGGATATATTTTACAGTTTTGAGGTGCAGTGTTCTATATATTAATATATCAGTCCCAGTTTATTAATTATTTAGTTCAAATCTATAACTCTGCTGATTTTTCTTTTTTTGCCTGCTTATTCTATTAGCTACTTACAGAGTTATGTTTAAATCTTTCATCGTGATTTGGATTTGTCTCTTCTCTCTTTTTTTCTGGCATTTTTATTTATATATTTGGAGATGATGTTATTAGATGTTCCAGATTTAGAACTGCTATACTTCCTCCGGAATGGATCCTTTTCTTATTGCATCCTTCTTTATCTCTGATGATGCGTTCTACCTTAGAGTCTATTTTATCTGCTGTTATTGCAACTGTATCAGCTTCATTTCAGTTAATGTTTACATGGCAATAATAGGCCATGTCTCCTGGAATTCATATTAACCAAAGAAGAGAACACTGGGCACAACTGGACACAAGAAATGGACTCTAGGAAAGCACATTTTCTAAGTTAAAAGAAAAGACCCGTTAAACAGCTGAAGCCTCTAAGGCGAGCAGAGTCAGGAAAGCTGGGTCTCAAGAACCTAGACTTGATAGCATTTCCCAGTGGGAAGTCCTTCCAGCTCATTCATTCCCTTAGTTTTTCCAGTCCCAGTCATATTCCTCAACCTGTCAAGTCCTCCAATTAATTGACCTTATCTCAGTTTCACTATTATTTTCCTCATGCCCTTATTTTCCTCCTTCTCCAGTTGACCCCATGTGTGTCTGTTATTATCATCATTATTCTGCATAATTGGGACTAAACTTACAAAGAAAATTCAAAACATATTGGAGAAAATGAAAACCTTAAAAGAAGACCTGTATGAAAGAAAAAACAGAAGATTCTCGGATAGGAAGACTCAACTCCATAAATGTATCAATTTAGTTGAAATTAAGAACTGCCAGAAAAAAAAAAAAAAGAACATGAGCCGGAGCAAGTTCTACCAGCTATTACAATATATAATAAGGTGGTTGTTTGCAATTAGATAGATGGGTTCCAAACTTCACAATCTATACCAAGATAAGTTTCAAATTGATCAAAAATTTAAAGTAAAAATGGAAACTATCAAGAAGAATTATTTCATTATCTAAAAGTGGGGAAGCTCAGTGTTCATTGCAACACTTTACAATAGTCAGGATGTGGAAGTAACCTCCTGTCTAACAACAGAGGAATGGATAAAGATGTGGCAAATATATACAATGGAATATTACTCAGCCATAAAAAGGAAATTGTGCCATTTGTGGAGATGTGGATGGACCTAGAGACTGTCATACAGAGTGAAGTAAGGCAGAAAGAGAAAAATATCATAAAATATCACTTATATGTGGAATCCAGAAAAATGGTACAGATGAACTTATCTGCAAAGCAGAAAATAGAGACACAGGTGTAGAGAACAAATGTACGGATACCGAAGGGGGAGAGGGAGGTGGGATGAACTGGAGATCGGGACTGACACATATGCACTGCTGTGTATAAAACAGGTAACTAATGAGAACCTACTCACAGCAGAGGGAACGCTGTTCAGTGCTCTCTGGTGACCTAAATGGGAAGGAAATTTAAAAAGAGAGGATGTAGGTATATAGATAGCTGATTCACTTTGCTGCACAGCAGAAAAAGTTTTAACACAGTGTTTTAACACAACATTGTAAAACAACTCTATTCCAAAAGAAATTAAAGTGATGGGAATGTAGTGTACAGCATGGGGACTCTTAGTTGATAATACTGCACTGTGTACGTGAGAGTTGCTGAGAGAATACATAGTAAAGGTTTTCATGATAAGAAAACAAATTGCAGAAATAAGAGTGAGGAAGATCTCTAACTCTGAGTAAAAATTTAGAACCTATGAAAGAAAAGACTGATAAAATAAAAAACAACACAAAACAAGCAAGCTTATGAGTGGAAAAAAAACCCCAAAACAAATAGGGACTTCCCCTTTAGTCGACTTCAGGGGGCGCAGTTTCTACCTCTGGTCTGGTAACAGATCCTGCCTGCTGTGTGTCACAGCCAAAAAAGAAAATCAAAATGCAAAACAGAAGGAAAAAAGCCCCCCAAACAAACAAACATCACACAAGTCAAAAGACAAAGGGAAAATTCAAGTCATTGCATACACAAAAGGCTAATTCCTGGACTGTATAAAGAGCCCTTAGAAGTGTAAAGTGTAAGTCACTCAGTCATGTCAGATTCTTTGCGACCCCATGGACTGGAGCCTGCCAAACTCCACTTTCCATGGGATTCTCCAGGCAAGAATACTGGAGTGGGTTGCTATTTCCTTCTCCAGGGGATCTTCCTGACCCAGGGATCAAAGCCGTGTCTCCTGCACTGCAGCAGATTCTTCACTGTCTGAGCCACCAGTCAGTCAGTTCAGTCGCTCAGTCGTGTCCGGCTCTTTGCGACCCCATGAATCACAGCACGCCAGGCCTCTCTGTCCATCACCAACTCCCAGAGTTCACTCAAACTCACGTCCATCGAGTCGGGGATGCCATCCAGCCATCTCATTCTCTGTCGTCCCCTTCTCCTGCCCACAATCCCTCCCAGCATCAGAATCTTTTCCAATGAGCCAACTCTTCGCAAGAGGTGACCAAAGGATTGGAGTTTCAGCTTCAGCATCAGTCCTTCCAATGAACACCCAGGATTGATCTTCTTTAAAATGGACTGGTTGGCTCTCTCCTCGCAGTCCAAGGAACTCTCAAGAGTCTTCTCCAGCACCACAGTTCAAAAGCATCAATTCTTCGGCGATCAGCTTTTTCACAGTCCAACTCTCACATCCATACATGACCACTGGAAAAACCATAGCCTTGACTAACAAAAACCCAAAAAAACTCTCTGGGAAAACACAGAATTAAGTAAACTGCCACTCCCTTAAATACCACTTTAACATCCTTGATGCTTCTCCATCCATTTGTTTAGGAAAATCCCAACTATGGTCACATCCAACTAACCACTTACTGTTTTTCTACAGTCAAAGAGCTGGAGTAAAAGTCACACCAGCTTGACTGGTCTCTCTTCAAATTTATGTCTAAAATATCTTGAAGGCCCTTGTTACTGCTCACCAGTCCTAATACACTTCCCTAGTACATACGTTTCTGTCTCTACTTCTCCCCACTCTTCAGTCTCCTAAACTTTCCTTTTTTCTCTGTACTTTTGGCTAATGACTTTACCTCATACTCCAGAGAACAAAAGTTAGACTGAATTTTTATCATCTTCCCACCACAAATGTTCCAATGGTACCAAACACTTCCTGCTAGTCATAGTGGGTGTCTCTGCTCTCTTTTGAGCCTTAGCTTGTGGATTCCATCTCCTCTCTCCTCAAGAACATAGTACTGCAACTACCCGCTCTTTCATACAGCATTTCTTTCTACTGGACCACTGCCATTGGCAAACAGTCCTTTCCCTGTAAACAAAATACCTACTTTGCCTTCATCCAGCGCCCTTCCAGCTGCTGCTTCTTTTATCCGCTGCCCTTCTCAGCAAAATCTCTCTTGAACTGTCTGTGGTTATAGTCTATATTTTCTCAGTTTACATTCTCTCCTCAGCCTACTCCATACAGGTTTTATTGCCTATTCCACTACTCTATTGAAACTTCTTTCAAGGTGACTCAGGAGCGATATACAGGAATTAAAGTAGATATAGGCTGCCCTGGAAAGAGGCTTCCTTGGTAGCTCAGTTGGTAAAGAATCCATTTGCTATGCAGGAGACCTGGGTTCCATCCCTGGGTTGGGAAGATGCCCTGGAAAAAGAAATGGCAACCCACTCCAGTATTCTTGCCTGGGAAATCCCATGGACAGAGGAGCCCAGCAGGCTATAGTCTCTGGGGTTGAAAGAGTTGGACAAGACTAACCCACCCTGGGAAGGGGGCACACCTTTGTGTGAGTCTCTTGGGTGAAAGTAGTTCCCAAAGAGGCCAACAGCTGGGAAAATCATCCTTCATTTTTGAAGGGGAGTCTGAATAGCACATCACAGCATCACTATAGTATGTTTGTATGTATAGAAAACCCTACATTCCAAAAAGGACAGAAGGGGAAGGAAATCTCAGGGCAGAGAAAATTGAATAACATAGATGAAGTCAGGATAAAGTCAGAAGAAATGAGGAATGCATGTCAATATTTGAATTTGGATTGCAAATTTGGGCTTGCTCTTCCTAGAGATTAAAGGAAAATGACTAACAAGATCAATTATAAATGTAAGGTATCTATACAATCAATATGTGACAGAAGCACAGCATTTCTCAACAGGAACCTCTGGAAATAATCAATAGCTAGAGTGTGATCAGTGTACTCTGCCAGCTTGGAAAGAGGTCACTGAGGATTCTGTTTTCAACTCTGCCTTTGTTTCATATTTTTTAAAAAACTTTTTGAACTGGGTCAGAGAGAGCATGCTTATGAAACTGGCCTATAATACAGATTCAGGTTCAACTGCTAATATACTGGATGACAAATCAAGATTTATATTTAATATTTCCTTCCAGAATTTTCCACTTTGCAAACAAACTCACCAATCTGAAGATTACAAAATCTATTTTTTCTTAAAAGACTACAGAAAACAAATGTTAATGATAACAAAAATTTAAAATTATTTATTTCATCAATTTATGGGAAAAAGAAGCTGGTGAATAAAAAATTATTTGGGACTTCTCTGGTGGTAACACTGAAGAAGCTGAAGTTGAATGGTTCTATGAACCTACAAGACCTTCTAGAACTAATACCCAAAAAAGATGTCCTTTTCATTATAGGGGACTGGAATGAAAAAGTAGGAAGTCAAGAAACACCTGGAGTAACAGGCAAATTTGGCCTTGAAGTACAGAATGAAGCAGGGCAAAGGCTAATAGAGTTTTGCCAAGAGAACGCACTGGTCATAGCAAACACCCTCTTCCAACAACACAAAAGAAGACTGTACATGGACATCACCAGATGGTCAACACCGAAATCAGATTGATTACATTCTGTGCAGCCAAAGATGGAGAAGCTGTATACAGTTAGCAAAAACAAGACCAGGAACTGACTGTGGCTCAGATCATGAACTTCTTATTGCCAAATTCAGACCTAAATTGAAGAAGGTAGGGAAAACCACTAGACCATTCAGTTGTGACCTAAATCCAATCCCTTATGATTATACAGTAGAAGTGAGAAATAGATTTAAGGGACTAGATCTGATAGATAGAGTGCCTGATGAACTCTGGACGGAGGTTCGTGACATTGTACAGGCGACAGGGACCAAGACCATCCCCACGGAAAAGAAATGCAAAAAAGCCAAATGGCTGTCTGAGGAGGGCTTACAAATAGCTGAGAAAAGAAGAGAAGTGAAATGCAAAGGAGAAAAGGAAAGATACACCCATTTGAATGCAGAGTTCCAAAGAATAGCAAGGAGAGATAAGAAAGCCTTCCTCAGGGTCAGTGCAAATAGAGGAAAACAATAGAATGGGAAAGACTAGAGATCTCTTCAAGAAAATTAGAGATACCAAGGGAACATTACATGCAAAGATAGGCTTAATACAGGACAGAAATGGTATAGACCTAACAGAAGCAGAAGATATTAAGAAGAGGTGGCAAGAATACACAGAAGAACTTTACAAAAAAGATCTTCATGACCCAGATAATCATGATGGTGTGATCACTCACACTCACCTAGAGCCAGACATCCTGGAATGTGAAGTCAAGTGGGCCTTAGGAAGCATAACTATGAACAAAGCTAGTGGAGGTGATGGAATTCCAGTTGAGCTGTTTCAAATCCTGAAAGATGATGCTGTGAAAGTGCTGCACTCAATATGTCAGCAAATTTGGAAAACTCAGCGGTGGCCACAGGACTGGAAAAGGTCAGTCTTCATTCCAATCCCAAAGAAAGGCAATGCCAAAGAATGCTCAAACTGCCGCACAATTGCACTTATTTCACATGCTAGTAAAGTCATGCTCAAAATTCTCCAAGCCAGGCTTCAGCAATACGTGAACCGTGAACTTCCAGATGTTCAAGCTGGTTTTAGAAAAGGCAGAGGAACCAGAGATCAAATTGACAACATCCGCTGGATCATGGAAAAGGCAAGAGAGTTCCAGAAAAACATCTTTTTCTGCTTTATTGACTATGCCAAAGCCTTTGACTGTGTGTATAACAATAAACTGTGGAAAATTCTGAAAGAGATGGGAATACCAGACCACTTGACCTGCGTCTTGAGAAACCTGTGTGCAGGTCAGGAAGCAATAGTTAGAACTGGACATGGAACAACAGACTGGTTCCAAATAGGTAAAGGAGTACGTCAAGGCTGTATGTTGTCACCTTGCTTATTTAACTTATATTCACAGTACATCATGAGAAACGCTGGGCTGGAGGAACCACAAGCTGGAATCAAGATTGCTGGGAGAAATATCAATAACCTCAGATAAGCAGATGACACCACCCTTATGGCAGAAAATGAAGAAGAACTAAAGAGGCTCTTGATGAAAGTGAAAGAGGGGAATGAAAAAGTTGGCTTAAACCTCAACATTCAGAAAACTAAGATCATGGCATCTGGTCCCATCACTTCAAGCAAACAGATGGGGAAACAGTGGAAACAGTGGCTGACTTTATTTTTGGGGGCTCCAAAATCACTGCAGATGGTGATTGTAGCCATGAAATTAAAGGACGCTTACTCCTTGGAAGGAAAGTTAAGACCAACCTAGACAGCATATTAAAAAGCAGAGACATTACTTTGCCAACAAAGGTCCGTCTAGTCAAAGCTGTGGTTTTTCCCATGGTCATGTATGGATGTGAGAGTTGGCCTGTGAAGAAAACTGATCGCCGAAGAATTGATGCTTTTGAACTGTGGTGCTGGAGAAGACTCTTGAGAGGCCCTTGGACTGCAAGGAGATCCAACCAGTCCATTCTAAAGGAGATCAATCCTGGGTGTTCATTGGAAGGACTGATGCTAAAGCTGAAACTCCAATAACTTGGCCACCTCATGGGACGAGTTGACTCACTGGAAAAGACTCTGATGCTGGGAGGGATGGGGGCGGGAGGAGAAGGGGATGACAGAGGATGAGATGGCTAGATGGCATCACCGACTCGATGGACATGAGTCTGAGTGAAGTCCGGGAGTTGGTGATGGACAGGAAGGCCTGGCGTGCTGTGATTCATGGGGTTGCAAAGAGTCGGACCCGACTGAGTGACTGAACTGAACTGAACTGATATACAATATTGTATTAGTTTTAGATGTACAGCATAGTGGTTCAATATTTTTATAGACTATACTCCACTTAAGGTTATTATAAGAAAATGGCTGTATTTCTCTGTGCTGCGCAATATATCTTTATTGCTTATCTATTTTATACATAATAATTTGCATCTCTTAATCCTATGCCCCTTATCTTGACCGTCTTCCCTCTCCCCACTAGTATCTTCTAGTTTGTTTTCTATATCTGTGAGTCTGTTTTGTTACATGTGCTTAGTTGCTCAGTCATGTCTAACTCTTTGTGACCCCATGGACTGCAGCCCACCAGGCTCCTCTGTCCATGGGGATTCTCTAGGTAAGAATACTGGACTGGGTTGCCATGCCACCTTCTAGAGGATCTTCCCAATCCAGGGAAGGAACCCAGGTCTCCCACATTACAGGCAGATTCTTTACCATCTGATCCACCAGGGAAGCCCAAGAATACTGGAGTGGGTAGCCTATCCCTTTTCCAGGGGAATCTTCCCAACCCAGGAATTGAACGGGGTCTCCTGCATTGCAGGTGGATTCTTTATCAGCTGATTCACCAGGGAAGCCCTTATGTTTTGTTACATACATTTGTTTTTTCAGATTCCATATATAATGAGATCAAACTGTTAACTCTAAAGGAAATCAATCCCGACTATTCATTGGAGGGACTGATGCTGAGGCTGAAGCTCCAATACTTTGGCCACCTGATATGAAGAGCTGACTCATTGGAAAAGATCCTGATGCTGGAAAGATTGAAGGCAGGAGAAGGGGACGACAGAGGATGAGATGGTTGGATGGCATCACCGACTCAATGGACATGAGTTTGAGCAAGCTCCGGGAGATGGTCAAGGACAGGGAAGCCTGTTATGCTGCAGTCCATGGGGCTGCAAAGAGTTGGACATGACTGAAAAACTGAACAACAACAATAGAATGATAACATACAGTATTTGTCTTTCTAAGTTATTTCATTAAGCTTAATACTCTCTGTGTCCACCAAGATGTTGCAAATGGCAGAATTTCATTATTTTTCATGGTTTAATTTAAATTTAATTTCATTCTTTCCCCTGTGTGCATGTGTGTGTGTGTGTGAGTGTATCAGTCACATCTGCTTTATCCACTCACCTGTTGGTGGATGCTTCAGTTCAGTTCAGTCTTCTATATGTTGGCTGTTGTAAATAATGCAACTGTGAATATTGGGATGCATGTATCTTTTCAAATTAGGTTTTTTGTTTTTGTGGCTAAACACTCAGGAGTGGAATTGTTGGATCATATGGTAGTTCTACTTTTAGTTTTTTGAGGAACTTCCATACTGGCTGCACCAATTCACATTACCACCAACAGCATACAAGGGTTCCCTTCCCTGCAATTCCTTGCCAACATTTACTGTTTATAGACATTATGATAATCATTATGACAGGTGTGAGGTGATCTCATTGTGATTTTGAATTGCATTTCTCTAATACTTAGTGAACTATTAGAACTAAAAATCCTCTTTATGAAAGTGAAAGAGGAGAGTGAAAAAGTTGGCTTAAAGCTCAACATTCAGAAAACTAAGATCATGGCATCTGGCCCCATTACTTCATGGGAAATAGATGGAGAAACGTGGAAAAAGTGTCAGACTTTGGTTTTTTGGGCTCCAAAATCACTGCAGATGGTGACTGCAGCCATGAAATTAAAAGACACTCCTTGGAAGGAAAGTTATGACCAACCTAGATAGCATATTAAAAAGCAGAGACATTACTCTGTCAATAAAGATCCATCTAGTCAAGGCTATGGAGAAGGCAATGGCAAGCCACTCCAGTACTCTTGCCTAGAAAATCCCATGGATGGAGGAGCCTGGTAGGCTGCAGTCCGTGGGGTCGCTAAGGGTCGGACACGACTGAGCATCTTCACTTTCACTTTTCACTTTCACACATTGGAGAAGGAAATGGCAACCCACTCCAGTGTTCTTGCCTGGAGAATCCCAGGGATGGGGGAGCCTGGTGGGCTTCCGTCTATGGGGTCACATAGAGTCGGACACGACTGAAGTGACTCAGCAGCAGCAGCAGCAGTCAAGGCTATGGTTTTTCACGTGGTCATGTATGGATGTGAGAGTTGGACTGTGAAGAAAGCTGATCGCCAAAGGATTGATGCTTTTGAACTGTGGTGTTGGAGAAGACTCTTGAGAGTCCCTTGGACTGCAAGGAGATCCAAGCAGTTCATCCTAAAGGAGATCAGTCCTGGGTGTTCATTGGAAGGACTGATGCTGAGGCTGAAACTCCAATACTTTGGCCACCTCATGCGAAGATTTGACTCATTGGAAAAGACTCTGATGCTGGGAGGGACTGGGGGCAGGACGAGAAGGGGATGACAGAGGATGAGTTGGCTGGATGGCATCACCGACTCGATGCACATGAGTTTGGTTAAACTCCGAGAGTTGGTGATGGACAGATTTATGGGGTCACAAAGAGTCAGACACAACTGAGCGACTGAACTGAACTGAACTGAATACTTAGTGATGTTGAGCGTCTTCTCATGTGCTTATTAGCCATGAGTATATCTTCTTTGGAAGGTTGTCTATCTGGGCTGTTTTAAAACCCGGGTGTAGGGAGTTCAGCCTGGTGCTCTGTGACAACCTAGAAGGGTGGGATGGTGGATTAGGGAGGGGGGTTCAAGAGGGAGGGGATGTATATATACCTATGGCTGATTTACATTGTTGTATGGCAGAAACCAACACAACATTTTAAAGCAATTATCCTCCAATTAAAAATAAATTTAAAAATAAGGACTTTCTTGGTGGTCCAGTGGTTAAGAATCAGCCTTCCAAAGCAGGGACATGGACCTGGTGGAGCAGCTAAGACCCAATGTGCTGGGGGCAACTAAGCCCACATGCTACCCAGTGCAGCCAAAAAGATAAATAAAACTGGGTTGTTTATTGATATTAAGTTATATGAGCTGTTTATATATTTTGGCTATTAACCCCTTATTGATCATATCATCAGCAAGTATTTTCTCTCATTCAGTAGATTGTCTTTTACTTTTCTGTGTAAAGGCTTTTAAGTTTAGTTAGGTCCCATTTGTTTATTTTTGGTTTTATTTCTTTTGCCTTAGGAGACTGATCTAAAATATATTGCTATGATTTACATCAAAAAGTGTTCTGCCTATGTTCTCTTCTAAGTCTAATGTTTAGGTCTTTAATCCATTTTGAGTTTATTTTTGAATACGGTGTGAGGAAATGTTCTAATCTCATTCTTTTATGTGTAGCTGTCCAGTTTTCTCTATACCATTTATTGAAGAGATTGTCTTTTCTCCATCATATGTTCTTGCCTCCTTTGTTGTAGATTAACTGACATAGTTATGGGGTTGAAAATGTGTTCTTAGACTGAAAATAAGAGTGATGAAAATAACTACCATTGCATTTCTTAAAATGTACCAGGCCTTGTGCTAAGTAAGCATAGTTCAGTTCAGTTCAGTCGCTCAGTCGTGTCCGACTCTCCGCGACCCCATGAATCACAGCACGCCAGGCCTCCCTGTCCATCACCAACTCCCGGAGTTCACTCAAACTCATGTCCACAGCGTTGGTGATGCCATCCAGCCATCTCATTCTCTGTTGTCCCCTTCTCCTCCTGCCCCCAACCTTTCCTAGCATCAGAGTCTTTTCCAGTGAGTCAACTCGTCGCATGAGGTGGCCAAAGTATTGCAGTTTCAGCTTTAGCATCAGTCCTTCCAATGAACACCCAGGATTGATCTCCTTTAGAATGGACTGGTTGGATCTCCCTGCAGTCCAAGGGACTTCAAGAGTCTTCTCCAACATAGTACATCTATTATATTATTTAATTCTTATTTTGCCATTGTCGTTGTTCAGTTGCTCAGTTGTATCTGATTCTTTGCGACCCCATGGACTGCAGCATGACAGCTTCCCTGTCCTAAGGTAAGTCATATTGTTAAGAGGTTAGAATAGAAAAAGGACAATATTGCCATCATCATAACTGCCTTCTGAATGGAGAACATTTCAGAGAAATGTGAGCTGGCCAAGGACAGATAGTTAGATTGGGGAACTGGGTTTTAACTGAGATCTGTCTATCCCTTAGAGAGACAGTTTCTCTAGCGCCTGGTTCAGTTCTTGGTAAAATAATAAACAAGGGGTTATCCAGAGGAGTGAGATTAACTGGGGGACATGTGAATCTGTGCCATTTTGTAAGCAGGTAAGTTAGGGGAATCTCTGGAGAAAGAGAACAATTAATGGCTTTCTTATTATAAGAGAAGTCATCTTGGCCTAAGACGTTTTGTGATCTAAGCCTGGAGCTATGCTTACCCTTGAACAGGTCTCAGTGATTAATGATCTTAAGGAACAAAGAAATGCACTAACACAGAAAAGGCAAACAATAGAACAAGGAAAGAGCAGAGTTCCAGCTCCTCCTCAAGGGGTGTACAGAATAACAGGTCCTGTGTGGAACTAACACCTCCACACAGGTGGAGGGTGGAGTGATGCTGCTGACCCTTTAGACTCCAATCAACTAAAGTTTGGCTGACTCTGTCAGCCTTTGCCCCAATTCTATGCTAAGTTCTCTCCTCAAGCCCCTTCCTGAATATATGTGTACTTTTAGCTTAAAAGTTCCCCAGTTTTGCTTTTCAGGGAGATGCTGCTTTGGGAAAAATCCCCAGTGTTCTCCTTACTTACTGCTGGTGATCATAAATTCTTCCTTCTCCTGATCATTGGCTTTGCTGTCTATTGGTATGATACCAAGAGGCGAACCCAGTTTTAGGGTAACAATATGAAGACTATCCGAAATGAAACAGGAAGGAAGGGGGCAGGGAACAACCTTTAAAAGAATGATATAGACATCGGCCCTGACAAAAACTGATTAGAACCCACAAGGTCCAAGATGGAAAATTTGACTTCCAGTGGACCTTGAGCCCCATTACAGACAGACGGACAGTGCTCAGTCATTCAGTCATCTCCGACTCTTGGTGGCTTCATGGACTGTAGTTCCCCAGGCTCCTCTGTTCATGGAATTTCCCAGGCAAGAATTCTGGAGTGGGGCGCCATTTCCTACTCCAGGGGAACTTCCTGACCCAGGGATGGAATTTGCATCTCTTGTGTCTCCTCATTGGCAGGCAGATTCTTTAATGCTAGCACCACCTGGGAAAGATTGAAGGCAGGAGAAGGGGATGACAGAGGATGAGATGGTTGGATTGAAGGAGGAAACAGAACAGGCTCTATCTTGAAAGCAGGACTCTAGCTTGGGCCGGACTGTGGACTTTGAGTTATAAGCCCAATATTGATGGAAATGACATACCACTGGAAAACCAGGCCCCCAGAAGGAAGAGCCCCAGGGCTCTCTATCACCTAAAAGAATACCCTAATTATCTGTGTAACCAAATAGAATCATACATTCTATTATGCTTATTAGGGTATGACCACAAGCCTATTGATAATTGTCCACTGTTAACTACCTAGGCTTAAGGCTTATGAATCACAGGTTAAATCTTTTTAATTTCCTTTGTTCAGACTAGTTTCAGGGAATTTGGGGAGGTGGATTTGGGCAGGATGCTTAGGGTATATAAGGTTTTCACAAAAACTGGTGGGGGTCCTTGGCTAAGAGGAGACTCTTCCTTGGGCCCACAGGTGTAATAAACTGCACTCCACTATCTGCATTGTCCTTCTGAGTGAGTCTGTTTCCCAGAACATGTGGCTACAACAGGATGGCATCACCAACTCAATGTACATGAGTTTGAGCAAGCTCCGGGAGTTGGTGTTGGACAGGGAAGCCTGGCGTGCTGCAGTCCATGGGGTCAAAAAGAGTCGGACACGACTGAGCAATTGAACTGACTGAGCACCACCTGGGAAGCCCTTGAGCCCCATTATACATTCTTTGTAATATGAAATGAAGTCGCTCAGTTGTGTCCAACTCTTTGCGACCCTATGGACTGCAAAGTAGCCTGCCAGGCTCCTCTACCCATGCGGTTTTCCAGGCAAGAATACTGGAGTGGGTTGCCATTTCCTTCTCCAGGGGAATCTAACCGACCCAGGGATTGAACCCTGGTCTCCCGCATTGTGGGCAGGCTCTTTATGGTCTGAGCCACCAAGGAAGCCTTTGTAATATATTAGCATTTAAATGACACACCCACCATGAGAGTTCTGAGGTTAACCATCAAAGGCCAAAAAAGAGGGCAGCGGCCTAATTTCTGGAAATCCCTGCCCTTTCCTTGAAATAGTTGAAATAATCCTCCTGGTCATTAGCCTATGAAATTACCCAGCCCATAAAAACTAACCACATTTTATTTCAGAGCCTCTTCTGAGATGGCCCATATACTGTGGAGTGTTTCTCCCTAAATAGATCTACTACCTATTACTTTGTCTGAATTCCTTTCTGAGAAGGGTGAGAAAGTGACCTAAATGACCTTTAAGACATTTCTTCTACCTAAAGACTGATCAGTTCCAGAGTTCCTTTAAATCCCTGCTTCAGGGTCTCCTTTGCCCAGTGGCTATGAATCTGCTTGCCAATGCAGGGGACACAGGTTTAGTCCCTGGGGACGGAGTATTCCACATGCCGCAGAGCAACTAAGCTGGTGAGCTGCAGTACTGAGCCCACGCTCTAGAGCCCTCATGATGCAACAACTGAAGCTTGTGTGCCTAGAGCCTGTGCTCCAAGACAGGAGAGGCTGCTGCAGTGAGAAGCCCACTGGCTGCAACTAGTGAGTAGCCCCTGCTCTTTGCAACTAGAGAAAGCCTGTGTGCAACAAGGACACAGCACAGCCAAAAATAAATAAATAAAGCACTGTTAGGGCTTCCCTGATGGCTCTGTGGTAAAGAATCTGCCTGCAAATACAGGCAACACAGCTTCGATCCCTCGGTCAGGACAGTCCCCTGAAAAAGGAAATGGTAACCCACTCCAGTATTCTTGCTTGGGAAATCCCATGGACAGGGGAGCCTGATGGGCTCTATATAGTCCACGGGGTCACAAAAGAGCAGGACACAACTCAGGGGTTAAACAACAACAAAACAGTGTGTACATGTAAATAGATAAAATCCCTGCTTAAGTTAGCCCATCTTAAAATTTTCTCTGACAATCACAGTCCAGAGTGCCTGGTCCCTTTTCTAAGCTCTTCTCTCTTCTCTTTACTGTCGTATTTAACTTCATGGGAAATGGGAACCCACTCCAGTGTTCTTGCCTGGAGAATCCCAGGGACGGGGGAGCCTGGTGGGCTGCCGTCTATGGGGTTGCACAGAGTCGGACACGACTGAAGCGACTTAGCAGCAGTAGTATGTTCCCTGGTGGCTCAGACAGTAAAGTGTCTGTTTACAGTGCCGGAGACCCGGTCTTGATCCCTGGGTGGGGAAGATCCCCTGGAGAAGGAAATGGCAACCCACTCCAGTACTCTTGCCTGGAAAATCACATGGATGGAGGAGCTGGTAGGCTACAATCCATGGGGTCACAAAGAGTCGGACACGACTGAGCAACTTCACTTCACTACGGACTTCTTACTTGCAGTGAGATAAAGTTCAGGAAGTTTTCCCACAGGCAACCTGGATATACTAAGAAAAAAATAGGGACTTTCCCTATTTTTTTTCCTGCAGAGGGCGTGGGTTTAATTCCTGATCTGGAAGTAAGATCCCGAACGCAGCCTTGCGCAGCCAAAAAATTAAAAAAAAAAAAAAAAAAAGTATTACGATCACAATGTAAAATCATTGTAAAACATTAGAAACTAGAAATAGTAAAGGTGTTGAGAATGGGTTTCAAATAAAAAGGATGTAACTATAAATATTAACAGTATCAACATAGCCTATAGAAAGAGGATTTAGCAGGCACGCAATTATCCACAGTGAGAAGATAAGTAATGCTGAAATGCAGGCCTCTGCTGACTGATTAAACATGTGTAAAGGACATACCCACAGTCACTCACAGTGATGTTTATAGAGCGTCTGTAGGTCAGTTTGCATTATCTGGGTGTGTTTGGTGCTTCGATTCTGCCCTTCCCACTACTGAACTGAGGGCTTCATTCCCACTCTTTTCCCTTTCCTCCTCTAGCGCAGCCTTGAATCCTGCGAATGGAGTGGACAGAGGAACACACTTTGAGGGGCTTCTCTCCCGACCCTCACGTTTTAATATACGTGGTTTTCACTTGACAAAGGACTGGACCAACTTACATGCCAAATAAACAAACAAACCACTACAAACGAACAAACAAAACCAGGCCTATCTCTCTCGAGTCCCACAGAACAACTGCCATTCGACCACCTCCTTTAAGGTGTTCCTCTAATCTTCCGGCTCCAGTTCAGAACCTAGCCAGTCAAAAAGTCCCTACTTCAGGAACGCCGCCCAATCAGAGAGTCCTCACCTGCAGAAGGTGAGGCCTGGGTCTCCGTACGCGACAGTCTCCTGGCCCAATCAGGGGCGGATCGGGCTTGGAAAGGCTCCAATCCGCCTTCCGGGGAGTAGTGGGCGGGACTGCACCTGGCGACGGTGAGTCATTCAGAGGAGCGGCGGCTCCCTCCACCAATCGGAAAGTGCAGAGGGGCGGTGCCGACCAATCGGGCGTGAAGGGAAGGGCCGGGCTGGGCTCAACCTGGCGTCTGGAGTTTAGTCCCCGCGCTGCTGTGGGCGAAGCTGTGTCTGTTTCTAGGGTCGCAGTGACTGCTGTCGCATCGGGATCTTGATCGTGATGGGTGCAAAGGCGAAAGTGGGCAGTACAGAGTTGCTTCTCTTCACGTCGATGATCCTGTGTAAGTTCCCGGAGTTTTCGGAGTAATCTGTGCGTCTGATCAGAGGTTGGAGGGAGGCGCTCCCCACACCTCTGGCTCGCGAGAGGGGAGGGGTTCTGAAATCAGTCCGCCTCACCCTCCTAGTCCTCTCTTTTCCACCCTAGACTCGTCCCTCTTTTTTCCCTTCCCCCTTCCCCTGGTGGGTGGCTGGCTCCCCTCCCCCACATTTATGAATAAGGATTCCCTCTTACATCCTCCCGGAGGGAGCTGCCTCTTCCGCACTTTTACCAAAAATAACGGGGAAAGGTTGGTTCCCCTCTCCTCCATTCTCACTTTCTGCTGAGTGCTGGTGGGCTCGGGGGCTCTGCCCAGCCGGGATAACTCATCTGGGAATGGCCATCCTGCCCCTCCAACATCCACGAACCATCCGAGATCAGTCGGGAGCCTCCCGTCCCCTGACTCTCTTGGGATGTTTTACTCCTGAAGGCTCCTCGGAGAAAATCTAATGGAGGCCGACTGGAGTGCAAGTCCCTTTCCCTGGTTGTTGCTGAAATGTCGTTTTAGCTTTCCCTGAATCTTTGGGTTGCATGGTTGCTCCAGGAAAAGTGTTCAGTTGCAAAACTTTTTTTTTTTTTAAGGAAATACATGAAATTGAAATCTAAAATTTCTTAGCACAGCATTCAAAATTCTTTTCTAGCATAACGTACTTCAGGAGTCCTTAATAAATGTTGACTGAGAGACCATTCCCAGGGGAAGGTCCTGTTTTTTGGTTGGCTGGTTCCTTCTCAGAGCCAGAACTCTGCCCGCCCCCCTGGCCATGTTTGAGAGTTTTTGTGTCCTTTGTAAACTCCCTTTCCTGTGGAACAATGAGGCTCACTTGCTAGGGCAAGCCTCTGTCTATAGTTGTGTTTGTGACTGAGCTTATGGTTTGTGCCTTAGTCTACCCGTGTCAGCACCTGTACACTTATCTGATTCTTGAGTGTCTGTGTGTGCTACTGTGAATAGTTGTGTTGGCAGGGGGTCTGTAAGAATCTCCACTTCCTCCTCAAGATCCCTATTTTAGGAAATGTAGAAGAGATGAACAATTAAGACCAATATTGGTGGTTACAAGATAATTCACTTTTTTTTTTTTGATAATTCACTTTGCTTAGTGTGAAGGGTGCTCTTAGACAGATGGACGACTGAGGTCTCCTTTTTTTCTTATCACGAAAACATTAACCCTTGGGATGGACTGGACCAGTAACAAGTCAGATCCTCCCTCCCCCTATTGTACAGATCAGGAAACAGGTACAAAGAGGGGAAATGACTTGATAAGACTGACAAAAGGACCTGGGACTGGAACCAAATTCTCCTGACTCACTTCTCCTTTTTCTACTCCTGGGCCCATCTCAGGCACCCTGTGACACAGGAACCAGCATATCAAAACACCAGTTTGGGATGATGCTCCAGAGTCCGCTATCTCACCTGCCTTTTTCAATTTTTCTTTCTCACTAAAGTTTTCCTTTTCTCACTTCTGCCTTTCGATCCACTCCTCTGTTTCCCCCCTTCAGTTTCCGTTCTTTCCCTCCCATTCTTCTCCACTTCTGTCTGTAGGAAATGGCAACCCTTTCCAGTGTTCTTGCCTGGAGAATCTGGCGGAGCCTGGTCGGCTGCTGTCTGTGGGGTCGCACAGAGTTGGATATGACTGCAGCGACGTAGCAGCAGCAGCAGTACCTTAGAACTGCTGTTGATACCCATAGTCATTTTCTTGTCTGTGGTACCAGTCCCGTCAACCCTCGTACTCATCGCCCCACCGCCCAACCTAGAAATTTCTGAGTCAGAACTGTATTGGTGACAGTATTTGTCAGGCTTGTAAGACTCCTAGAACTGCATCCTTCTCCCTTTTCCGCTTTCCCCCTCATTTTCTATAATAACCCCACAATATATTATCACAGATTGACACTGAAAGCCTTGTGATGTCACCCTTCTGAGCTTGGGAATGTCCTCTAGTCTGCTCAGGGAACCCCGAAACAGTGTTTTAGAGGGAACATGAGATGATATTGTATTATCTTGACAGGACAGTGGATCCTGGGAAGTAACATGTCCAGGAGATGGAGGAATTGACCTTGTCATATGTAAATAGGGCTAGACCTGGGAGATTTTATTTGGTTAGCACAGTGAGAATGGAAATAACAACCAGGTCACCCCCTACCTGGGTTCTAGGTTGACTTTCTGGCTTACTTGTGATCATTGTCTAGTAACTCAAGTCTTTTTATCTGTAATACAAGAGTATTACAGGAGTAATAATACTTGTCCTAACCTCATCCTGAGGATCAACTGGGATAATAGCTACATGACATACATGAAAGCAATTATTAGTGGGCAGCTATTACCCCCCTTCGGATTTTGTGAGGGTGAAAGAATGCTGCCCGTAGTAGAGCAGGTCAGAGAAAGCAGGGAGAGACCCTGCAAGATTCCAAATGGCTAGAGCAAAAAAGTAGGGGCTTTCGTGCCTGTCTAGTCTGTCCTCTGCCCTTGGGATATTGGAAGCTTATATAGGATGCCTGCATGTCCTTGCTCCTCATGTGGACTCTGTCATCAGTGAGGAAGAAGAAAAGATCAATTAGTGGCCCAGCCTCTGCCTGGGGAATCTAGTGGAGAAGGCCTGAACCTGCCAGGACAGGGTTGGAGACTAAACACCGGGAGAACTGGGCCTGGGAAAAGAAAAACTGGTGACCAAGAATACTAGCCTCCCACCCCCTAGAGAGCCCGTGCTTAAAAAAGTTTCCAGCTGTCTCCTAGGGAGGAAGAGGCATTTCTGTTTAGCAAGATGGTGTGTGTCTAGGATGACTTTTGCTGTGACCGCAGGGGAAGTGGAAACCTGGTTGAAACCCTGGTGTTTGCACACACACCCCTTCATGAAGTGTCTGCACTGAGGCATTCCAGGAGGGAGAAACTGCTGACCTCTGGGTCAACCTGTGAGTCTGGCTGTTTCATATCGATATTTTGGACTCAAGCCTTTCTAGCTTTCCTATTTGGGGTTAGACTTACCTTAAGCTGTAGGTTGGTGAGTCACTCCTTTCCCCTCCCTCTGCGGGGGGTTGAAAGAATTGTTCCCTCGAAACCAGAGCCTAGAAACTAGTGACGCTGCAAGGTGAAACAAGGAAGTGAGTGGTGGTGGAATTCCAGTGTCTTATTAGTTTTTCTCTCCTTGCTCCAGAACACTTCCACTTTGTGACATTTCTCTTCAGTTTCCTGTGATCTGGGCTTGCTTGGCCTCTCCAGCCTAGTCTTGGCTTGGGGTGGAGCTGCTGTAATTAAAAAGCAAACAACAATGTTTGTTTAGAAGAGGTTAATACATTAACGTGGTTCGAGAATCAAAATAATATTAAACGAGGGGGTTATCACTCCCACCTGGTTCCTGTTCATTCCACACCTCCCCTAGTTTCCTGTGTATTTTTCCAGTGGTTTGTTATACAGATATCAGTATATATAAATATATATTGCTTTCTTTTCCCTTTCCTTACACAAAAGGAGGC
Organism: Moschus berezovskii; assembly: GCF_049115385.1. Classification (NCBI taxonomy): domain Eukaryota; kingdom Metazoa; phylum Chordata; class Mammalia; order Artiodactyla; family Moschidae; genus Moschus; species Moschus berezovskii. The sequence continues at coordinate 116,442,495 of NC_142463.1, read as the reverse complement.
ACCCTCTATACATTCTGTTCTATCCTATATCTTGTTTATTTCATTTGATATGCCCTGGAGTTCTTTTCATATTGTTGGTGTGGCCTTGGCTCTTAGAATATTCCACCCCTCTCCCCACCTCCTCCCCAAGTCCTCTGGGTTAAGGAGTATCAATTCTGTGGGTTCAGAAGTGACTGACACTCCTGCTCAGGGATAGATCTAAAAGCTACGTCCATTTTATTTGAGAGATTAGGAAAAAAACTGGGCTTGTTTTTCACTTCTGTTAGCATTGAGGGCAGACCTTGGGGAACTCTAAACTCAGCCCAGCTTCCTCTCTAGAGGTTCAGGAAAGAGCTGCATGGCCACTTGTCAAATATAACTGTGGAAGAGGTTTCAGTGTTGTCAGAGGGCTGTGGGAAATAAAGTGAGTGGATGCACACTGGGGTTTTCCAGGCATTGAAAACTCAGAGTTCATCTGCCTGGGACTCCCTGATAAGCAGGGTTTCTGTCTAAAGTCCGTCTGGTGTCATTCGTTTTACAGTGTGAGGGTCAGATGGGAGGAAGCAGCTGGCTGGCCAGAAGTCTGATGCCAGGCCCTTGGAGTGAGCCCTGGGTAGGCAGGCACAGCCTGCTCTGTAATGAGTAGATGGGTGCGGGGAGGAGAGCCGAGCTGGTAGAACTGGAAATTCTGCTGAGATAGGGCTGGAGGGAGCAATGGAGTGAAAGCTCTCCTGTCCTGCAGAGCCATCACCACTTTCTGCTGCACTCAGAGGGCTGTGTCAGTTGACCCACGTCATTGAAGGTACAGCCAAGCCTGACTGTTTAGACTTAGCCTAGCCAGTCTTTGGGTCACACAGACTTCCTCTTGCCCACACATTCCTTATCTGTCCCACCTCAACCCCCAAGAGTGAGTTCAGTCTCTACAGGGTGAGTGGTGGGAAGGAAAGAGCAAACCGGGGGTGGAAACCCTGGGTCCAGGTTCTAATTGCACTGTAATGTCAAATTCAATGGTTAATCCAACAAGCATTGGTGTTTACTATGTTCTGAGCACTGTGCTGAGATTAGGGATTAAAAAATGAATAACCTCTGCTATTAAGAAACTCTGAGGGCAGTCAGGTATTTGTAACCATTAGCCAACAGCTGGTGTTAGGTAAACTGAGCATGCTGTGTCTGGGGGCTTTCCGAGGCTTTGGCTTATTCTGAGGCTGGTGGGTCCTGTGAGGCTCATCTGCCTAGAGGGGAAGTTTGGCTGAATTCTTAGAGAAAACCAGAGGCTGGCTGGCTGGCTTCCTGCTTCCCTCCTTTTCCGTCCTTCCTGTGTTTGTTTGTTTTTAAATGGATCAAAACAAAGTCAGTGCATGAAAACACCGTAAGGAAAATTCTAATTATTAACAGGATCGCATAGCGAAAACAAGGTTTTCTTAATACAGCGGTAGAAGGAAGTAGCTCTTCAGTTGCGGGCTTGACCTATGTTTTCAGGGACGGGTTGGTGGGTTCTGTCAGATATCTGGATGCCTCCACCCTCTGTGACCACCTTCTTATTAACACAGCACTGCTTTGGTGGCAAAGCACAGCTCTAAGAACAGGGGAGGATACAAATGTGTCTTCTTTTCTCTGTTTCTAAGGAGCTATAGACATGTATTTACTAAGTAGAATACAGAGCACCGTGTGTCAGGGGCTGTCATTGAAGTACAGAATGTGTGGGGAATGTAGGAAAAGAGTTACTTTTCGAAATGATAAATTCTTTATTAAGAAATGATAGATATTCAGTGCAGAAAATGGGAAAACAGAAGGATATAGAGGAAATAAAATCACATGCCATCCTGTTCTCTAGCGATAACACTGATTGCTGGTTTTATTCTAATCTTTCCTCTATGATTAATATGTGGTATAGCTGAACTGTGCAAAATCTATTGGAAAAAAATGAAATGGCTGTTTGATGCCATTGACTTTTCCTTAAGCCTTGGCCCTGTGGGCAGATATTCATTTAGGTCACACCAGCTCAACAGAAATCCATACATACCAGTGTTTAAGCCAAGTTGTGTACTAAACTACTTTGAGCTATGGCCAGTTTGTCAGATTAGGTAGGAATTCCAGTGGGAATAAACAAAACTGTATTATAGATCCTTTCTCATTTAGATTATTAATGACTGAATATCAGTTTTAAATGAAATGGGTGACTACCTCCATGACAGAGGACAGGAACATAAATGTTCTATGTGTTCTGTGATGGTAGTGTATTTATTTCAAACCATGGCCATATATGTATTTTTTCTTTCTTCCTTTTTTTTTTCCAAGCAAGCAATGCTTTAAATAAAATCCATTCGATAGTATTATACTGTATGACTATCCTGTAATTTACTTAATTGTTCACTTTTTGCTGAGCACTTATTTTTTTTGCTGTATAACATTAAATTGTCTTTGAATATACATCTTTAAGCTTACCTTTGATTATTTTCTTAGGTTATATTCCTAGAATTGGAGAGAGATTGACTGGGGAAAGGTATAATGGATCAAGGGACACTGGACCAGAATCTTGAAGGATGAATGGTGTTTTCTGGCTTCTCTGCTGGAGACACTGTAGTACAGTAGTTTCGGAGACTCAGAATCAGGCAGACTGATTTGGACAGCTATGAAAAAGCCTCGGTATTCTCATCTATAAAGTAGGATGATAACAATAATACTTGCCTTTCAAGGTTGTTTTCTTTCTCTTCGAAACATTTTTAATGAGACAGTCCAATGCATGTTCTCCCATTTCTTCCTGCCTTTTTTCTGTCCTTGAAATGTATCAGACTCATGTACCGGATCTTCCTGTGGTCTCCTGTTTCTTGCTCATCTGCCGCTTCATTTCACCTTCGCAGTTTTCTTTCATCATCCTGGGCTTCCTAGTGTGTTCTTATTACTCTTGATCATTCTTCCTTTGTTTTTGCCTTTGCTTTTGCCTCCCCTTTCTGGCTATGTTTTATTTTTCTTTGCTTCTTGTGATCTGATTTTTTTTTTTTTCCTTTTAAACTCCCATTTCCCATTTTTTTTTCTTTAACTTAAAATATTTAATACATACTTGGCCATTACACAAATGTAGAACATAGAAAAGTTGCCTGTGTTCTCACCTCTCAGATAATATGCACTGTCAAGGGTTTGGAATCTATTCTTGGAGATACATTTACGTGTATACTAGGATTATTTTTCTGAATAAATTGATCTACCTTAACTTTTGGCATGGCAATATGGTTAGTTTTATTTGTTTGTTTTTACTTAGTTGTATAATTTATTGTACCCTGGAGCCAGGTTACCTGGTTAGAATCCTAGCTCTACATACTAGCTTTGAGACCTTGAGCAAATTACTTATTTCTGTGCTCCAGTTATGCATATGTAAGGTGGGAGCAATAATGAAATTTATTTCATAGCATTGTTACAAGGATTAAATGGAACCTGTAAAGGGCTCAGATCTGGTGCATAGTATTCAAGAAATATTAGCTTCTCTTATCTTATTATTCATGCTATTTTTAAAAATTTATTTGGTCATGCTCAGTAACATGTGTCTAGAATTTGGATATAATTAATTAAAGCTTTCAGAGGACAAACCTTGCAGAGGTCTTGTTTAGTTTTGTTGGGCTTCCCTGGTGACTCAGTAGTAAAGAATCCACCTGCCAATGCAGGAGACCCAGATTTGATCCCTGTTCTGGGAAGATCCTACATGCCATGGGGCAGCTAGGTCCAGGGGCTACAACTTCTGAGTCTGAGCACCCTAGAGCCTGTGCTCCACAAAATAGCCCCTGCTCACCGAGACTAGAAAAGAGCATATGCAGCAATGAAGACCCAGAACAGCCAAAAGTAAATAAAATTATGTATTTAGAAAAGGATGGGATAGAGGGTCCCCTTGGGTCCCTTCCAAAACAAAGTTCTGTTGGTTTTTTAAAAAAATATTATTTTACTGAGGTATATTTTGCATAAAACATTATTTTAGTTTCAGATGTGCAAAATAATAATAGAGCAATTATATTTATTGAAGAGTGATCATCACAATAAATGTACATCTGTCATCATACATAGTTATGGAATTTTTTTCTCTTGTGATAGAATTTTTAAGATTTACTCTCTTAGCAACTTCTAAATATGCAATACAGCATTATTCACTATAGTTACCGTGTTGTGCATCATATCCCCATGACTTAGTTATTTTCTAACTGGAAGTTAGTACCTTTTGATCCTCTTCACTCATTTTTGCCCCCAACCCTCTCCTTGCCTCTGGCAAGCACCCAGTCTGTTTTCTGTGTCTGTGAGCTTGGAGTATATATAAGTAACATCATATGATATTTGGACTTTCTCTGATTGGCTTAATTCACTTCACATAATGCCCTTAAAGTCCATCCCTGTTGTCACAAATGGCAAGATTTCATTCTTTTTAATGACTCGATGATATTCCATTGTGTGTTATGTGCGCGCTCAAGCCTCAGCTGACTCTGTGCTGGCCCCAGTGTGAAGGGAGAAAGGGGATGTCTGTACTGGAGGCAGGTGCCGCTGAGGCTCAGACGAGGTCTGTGAGCGCGGGAGCCTGGATTCCAGCTCAGAGTTGTCTGCAGGATAAGGAATCCTTAGCCTTTGAGTCTTCGTAGGACTGGGCAGGAATTGGGGGCAGAGACTGAGAGGAAACCAACTGTCAGCGTCTTGTTTTCTCCTTAGATTTTGTTGTTAGTCGCTAAGTCATGTCTGATTCTTGCGACCCCATGGACTGTAGCCCGTCAGGCTCTTCTGTCCATGGATTCTTAAGCAAGAACAGCTGGAGTGGGCTGCCCTTTCCTACTCCAGGGGATCTTCCCAACCCAGGGGTCACAGCTGCGTCTCTTGCGTCTCCCGCATCTCCTGCATCGGCAGGCGGATTCTTCTCTGCCACCTGGGTAGAGAGAGCCCCAGATCATATGATACGTCTACATTTACCTTTTTGAAGAACCCCACACTGTTTTCTATAGTGACTGTATCCATTTACAGTCCCACCAGCATGAGGTTTGCATGAGGGTTCCCTTTTCTCCACGTCTTCATCAGCATCTGCTGTTTCTTGTCTTTTCTGGGGTTGGGGAGCGTGCTGGTGCAGCTTGTGGAATTTTAGTTCTTTGATCAGGAATCAAACCCATGCCCCCTGCAGTGGAGGCAAGGATCTCTACTGGACCACCAGGAAATCTCCTATTTCTTGTCTTTTTTGATAACAGCCATTCTAACAAGTGTGAGGTGTTATCTCATTATGGTTTTTGATTTGCATTCCCTGATAATGATGTTGAGCATCTTTTCATGTACCTGTTTGCCATCTGTATGTCTGGCTTCCTTGGAAAAATGTCTATGCAGATCCTCTGACAGTTTTTAAAATAGATTAGTTAGGTGTGGTTTGTTTGGTTTTTTAAACTATTATTTGCATGAATTCTTTATACATTTTAGATATTAATCCCTTATCAGTTAGGTGAGTTGCAAATATTTTATCCCATTCTCTAGGTTGCATTTTTAGCTTTTTTTTTTTTTTTAACAAATTTAAATTTTATTTATTTATTTGGGTATGCTGTGTGGTATGTGGGCTCTTAGTTCCTGGACCAGGGATCAAACCCTTACCTCCTGTCTTAGAAGCGGGAGTCTTATGCTGCAGGCAAGACCCACCTTTTCATTTAGTTGGTGGTTTCCTTTGCTGTGCAGCATGTTGATTCTTTCACTGTTCATGTCATCATGCATGCTTGAGTCAAGGCTATAGTGACTGGGGATTCAACCAGAATGCCCATTGCTGATGTCCAATTTGAACCTTTGTATTGGTCTGCTTGGGACGCCATAACAAAATACCAAAGACTAGGTAGCTTGAACAACACTAATTTATTTTCTCACAGTTGTGGAGCCCAGAAGTCCAAGGTCACGGTGCTGGTGGGGATGGTTTCCTCTGAAACCTCTCTTTGACTTAAGTGGCCGCCCTCTTGCTGCTACCTGGTCATTCCCTCTATGGCATGAGCACTCTTAGTGTCTCTTTGTAGAATACCACCAATCAGATTGGATTAGGGAATGTCCTAAGGGCCTCATTTTAACAATTATATCATCCTTAAAGGGCTTGTCTCCAAATACAGTTACTTTCTGAAGCTTTCATATATGAATCTTGAGGGAATACAATCCTTATACACCAGAAACCATTTTGAAGGTTTGGCAGAAAGAGCAACGATCTAGCCAGGTGTCTCTTCTGATGACTTGGGCTTGGGCTTACTTGGGTTGCTCTTGTGATCTTGAAATAAATAGGTTTTTTTGTTTGTTTAACAACTGGTTATCAATATTTAGAAAAATGTTAATTTAAGTTTCTGCAATGGTGACTTCAACCTTGACTCTTAGCTCTGTACTGATGGAAGAGATCTGCTTGGCAGTCCCAGGACTGTGGAGGTCATTGAGTTGCGTATGGATCCTCCTCTGGAATCAATCTCAAGTATTAGAACTTTCATCACAAGGAGTTTTCCTTGTAGTTATTCTCAGGGTTTTGGTAGGTGTCCGAACCCGTCCTTACACTTTGAGATTCTTTCCCTTTGGGCCTCTGATCAGGTCAGCACATACCTTCTCCAAAGACTTCACGTTGCAACTGGTGAGGGTGATTCTAATCCTGTGAATTGTCAGCTCTGGCTCCACAGGAATCTTTCTGTATCTTTAAAAGCCATGACTGTGGCTGTGGGGCTTCCTGCAGGCTAGTTCCTTGGCGAGAGCAAACAGTGAGTCAGGGAGCAGGAGCAGGTAACTTCAGGCTCTGCTTCAGCAGCAGCCAAGTTTTCCTCAAAGAGCTGGGGGTGTGTTAAATGGATTCACATCTTTTGTCCATTTCCCCACATTTTAGACCTTGCATTAGAAAACTTTCTGGCGCTTCTTCCACTTTTGGCTCTTCACACTTCTGGATGCGGGAAACCAGCCTCTACCATTGCGCAGGCTGATACCTACAGCTTTAAAGCTAGTGTTTTGAATCAAGTTGTTTTTGAAGTGGGGAGGTGTGCCTCATCTGTCAGTTTGGAACATGGTCTTATCTTAACAAGTAGATGTTATAGTGAATGATTTGCTCTGACCTGATTTGTTAAGGCTCTGTGTTGTTCAGTGTCAATTTGTACTTATGCTAAGTGATGAGAAAGAATGATAGATTAACATATAGTTCCTGCTCCTTTGGGAGTTTACTGCTTGATAGGGGAGACCCACAGGCACATAGATGGTGTCATTATAATATGGGAAGTGCTTTGACAGTGTTTTGCATGATGTAGTGGAAGCCTAGCAAGGAGACGGAAGAAGGATTGGGAGTGGAGTAAGTCATTTTCCAGAAAATAATGTGGATGAATATCTGCTGGCCAGATGAAGAAAGAGGGGAAAGGGTATTCTGCGTGGCAGAAATAGCATGAGCAAAAACCGAGGTTGTGAAACTCTTTGCTGGGAATTTTAAGTAGTTTTGTATTGCTGGGGGGTAAATTGCAAGAGTAGAGAGGGTGATGAAGATGATAAACTTATCACCAGGTTGGGTTTTTCTAGAACTATTGCCTGGCTGAAAAATTTTATCTTATAGGCAATGTGGAATCACTGGAAGCTTGAAGCAAGTGTGGGATCTGGACTTTCCAGAGGGCTGTATAGTGTAGCCCAGCCTCTGGAACTGGACTGCTTTGGTTTCAATCTGTAGCTCTGGGCCTCAGTTTACCCATGTAGAAAAGAAATGATAATAACAATATCATCCAACTCCTAAGGTTGTTGTAGGGATTACATGGTAGTCCATGTAATGTTCTTCTAGCAGTGCCTGGCATATAGTACATGCTCATAAATGTTAACTCTTTCTCCAGCAGTGGGGTGGAGGATGGATGTGAGTGGGTCAAGATTAAACAAGGCAGAGAAAACAACTGAAAGACTAAATGCAATTCCCCAGATGATGATTTTGAGTTCTGGTGCTGGAGAAGATTCTTGAGAGTCCCTTGGATTGCAAGGAAATCAAACCAGTCAATCCTAAAGGAAATCAATCCTGAATATTCATTGGAAGGACTGGGGCTGAAGCTGAAGCTCCAGTACTTTGCCACCTGATATGAAGAGCAGACTCATTGGAAAAGACCTTGATTCTGGGAAAATTTGAGGGCAAGAAGAGAAGGGGGCGACAGAGCGTAAGATGATTTGATGGCATTGTCAACTCAATGGACATGAGTTTGAACAAACTCCAAGAGATAGTGAAGGACAGGGAGGCCTGGCGTGCTGCTGATAGTGGAACTGCAGTCAGAACACAACTTAGTGACTGAACAACCAACAACAGGTGATGATGATGGTACTAAAAAATGGCGGAGGGGCCAAATTTGGGGAGGTTTGGGAGATGACATTGTAGTGCTTGGTGCTTGATTGACTAGAATGAAGGAAAGATGGTGATGACTTAAAAGTGGAGTAGTTAGCAGGATCAAACATCTTAACCAAAAGCACAGAAGGTAACTGAAAAAGCAAATACTGGATATTTTAATTCTAAGGCTATTTTAATGTTTTAGAAATTGGGATGTGACTTACAGTCAATATAAGTCTATTGTATATATTTAATTTTCCCCCAAGAAGTTTTTACTAAATCAGTGTTTCATCTTATAATCAGAGTATCGTAAAATTGAGGAATACAATGATTGGTGCCCTTAGTAAAAGCAATTTTAATTTCAGGTTGAGAGCCACAGATGTACTGAAGTAGGCTGAGCAGTGAACACGTATGTTGGGTTGCAAACAGTATGTGTAGACTCCTTCTTTAAGAAGTTTGGGGAAGAAGGGAGGAAAAAATTGTAACCAGAGAGGGGTGCAAGATTAAGTGAAGGTTTTCTGTACAGGAAGGCACCAAAAATCTATTGATACCTTTGACTCTGTAACTTTTCATGTTGTGAACTTAAGGGTAAATTAAACATCACGATGGAAAAGGTGAAATTTTCTTCTGTTTTGGTTTACCGTGTCAATTATCAATAGTAGGACATTTGTATGTATGTACATTGTGCCAAGTATACTCAGATGGTAACGGATCTGCCTGCAATTTGGGAGACCCAGATTTGATCCCTGGGTTGGGAAGATCCCCTGGAGAAGCAAATGGCTGCTAACTCCAATATTCTTGTCTGTAAAATTCCATGGACAGAGGAGCCTGGCAGGCTGTAGTCCGTGGGGTCACAAAGAGTTGACATGACTGAGTGACTAACACACATACAGTATGCCAAGTATAGGTCCAAGGTTAAATACAAAAGGGAGGTCGTGATGAGGTAAGGGAAAATATAAAATAGATGAGGAGAATGGATGTGGAAATCGTGGGTGTTGTGATATAGCTGGGGTGTGATGAGGGAAAGCCCTCAACTCTGCTGGTCTATACATGGTGGTTCTAGAAAAGAGTCAGTCTTTCTAAGGCTAAGTCACAGTTACAGAGGAGAGATTGTTTGGTGGGCTGGAATGTAAACATTTTTTCAGAAGTATTTACATTTACGCCTTACTTTGAAGTCAGAAAAAGAAGTGTGTACAGAAGGACCTATGCGCAGATGATAATGATAGTAAGGGATAATACCTATTGGGTGCTTCCTGTTGGTCAGACACTCTTATAAGCCCTTTATTTGTAGTAACTTAACTCTCAATAACAGCCCTTTGATGTTGAAACTGTTATTATCCCCATTTTACAAATGGGCAAACTGAGGTTCAAAGTGGCTTGCCCGGGTCACACAGATTATAAATAACAGAGCTGGGATTTGAATGCAGGCAGGCTGGAACGAGAAGGGGACCATGGATCAGGATGACTGGGGTGTCCTGCAGTCATTAGGAAGGAAGGACACGGTGGCTGGACTTGACTCATGGTGCAATACGCAGTCACAGTAGAACTCTGAGCATTGCAGTCAGGTCGTGGGGAAGTCATCAGCAGTGCCTGCATCAGAGGAAGGTGGGAAGGGCATGAGGTAAAGGGCCCTGTATTTTAATAAAAGAAGAGAAGCCTGGACTAGGTAATAGCAGTCGGATTTCATGAGAAGGGGAAGATGCCTGTCCAGTATGTTTGTGAATCTTTGTGGTGTTGTCATTCTTGAACATGCTGTAGATCTGATGATCCGAGAGGACTCAAAAAAGAACTTTACCTAAAGTTAGAAGTAAGGTGGAAATAATCATCAAATTCATATGCTGTGATTTATTTATTTGTCTTCTTTTAGGTGGTCTTTTATTTCAAGGACTAGTTTTTAGCTTAATTAGAAGCTGTTCTTTATTTGGGTGGTGTCATAGGTTGGCTTCTTGGGAAGCTGACTCTGAGATGTCAATTACAGTACTAAGACATTTATTAGGGAGTGCTGTTGGGATCCACACCTATGGAGAGGAAACAGGATTGGGCAGAAGGAGAAGTTGAGCTGTGCTGTAGTCCCAACAAGGCCTCACCTTCTGCACAGGGAACTTTGAAGCAGGAATAGCCGTTCATTGTTGTCCCAAGTTGGGAAGGTAGGACAATAGAACTGGGGCTTTATATGTCCTTCCTTCACCCCACTTTTTTTTGATCACATGGCATGTGGGATCTTAGTTCCCTTACCAGGGACTGAACCCGCTTCCCCTGTATTGGAAGCACAGTGTCTTAACCACTGGACCACCAGGGAAGTTTCTAAAAGTCATTTCTTGCTGGTTCTCTCTCTCTCTGTTTGGCCACAGGACTGGCTGGATCTCAGTTTCCCGGTCGTGTATTGAATCCAAGCTACAGCAGTGAAAGTCCAGAATCCTAACTGCCCCCTCCTCTCCATCAGGCGTTGGATGCTGCTGGTACCCTGACCCTGTTTTGCCTGGTAGGAGGCATGCCCCTGGGCAAGTGTTCTGGTTACCCTCAGAGAGGGATGAGAGCTGCAGGCTTTCTTCTGGTAGTAGTCCAGCAGCCAGGACGAGTCTTTCATTCCTGAAGAGAGATCTGGTTTTGAGTATCTCAGTGCACATCACAGGTACCAAATTGTAAAATTTGAGAATCTTAAAAAAAACAAACAAACAAAATTCCCATCATCAAAGCAGAGAAATTTGACTTGGGCAAAAAATCAAAACATTTCATTATCAGCATTCTTGAGGAGAGCTGAATCAGAATTTCTGTGTTCTCAGATTTCAATTTGCTAAAGGTTATTTGCTCTAATTTCTGTGTCTGTCATTACATTTGATTATAGATTTGACTTTGAAATGTAGTGCCAGATACACAGACACAAAATAATATGATTAGAAGTAATTTAGAGATAAAATGGACCTGACTTTTAAAAGAATCATATTTTAGTGCACAGTTTGCCTCCATTAAGTTGTGTGTGCTCAGTCGTGTCTGACTCTTTGCAACCCCACGGACTGTAGCCCTCCAGGCTCCTCTGTCCATGGGATTTCCTAGGCTAGAATACTTGAGTGGTCTGCCGAACCCGTGTCTTCTGCATTGGCAGGCAGCTTCTTTACCACTGAGCTGCCTGGGAAGCACTGCCTCCGTTAAACCAGTGGCTTTTCTGAAAAGCAGCATGATGTATGAAAGTATGGTATAATAAGGGAGGAAAGAAGGTATAGGAGTAACGTGTATGCTAATCACAGCTCTGTCATTTCCTAGCTATGAAAACTTGGATCTTCCACTTAACCTTTTAGACATTCAGTTCTTTCATCTATAAAATGGGTGAGAGAACACTTCAGTTCAGTTCAGTTCAGTTCAGTCGCTCAGTCGTGTCCGACTCTCCGCGACCCCATGAATCACAGCACGCCAGGCCTCCCTGTCCATCACCAACTCCCGGAGTACACTCAAACTCATGTCCACAGAATCGGTGACGCCATCCAGCCATCTCATTCTCCGTCGTCCCCTTCTCCTCCCGCCCCCAACCTTTCCCAGCATCAGAGTCTTTTCCAGTGAGTCAACTCGTCGCATGAGGTGGCCAAAGTATTGCAGTTTCAGCTTTAGCATCAGTCCTTCCAATGAACATCCAGGATTGATCTCCTTTAGAATGGACTGGTTGGATCTCCTTGCAGTATAAGGGACTCGCCTGGCTAATTCAGTGTTGTTGTATCAAATTGAAATCAATTACTTAAAAATCCTCTCTAAATATTTGAGCTAGAAAAGAAGGGAAGAAAGAAAGAGGGAGTCCCTTGGTTGTACAATGGATACGAATCCTCCTGCCAAGAGAGGGGACATTGATTTGATCCCTGGTCTGGAAAGATTCCAAATGCTGTGGAGCAACTGAGCCCATGTGCCCCAACTACGGAGCCGGTGCTCTTGAGGCTGCGCTGCACATCAGGAGAAGCCTGTGCACTGAACAATGAAGGGCAGCCCCAAGTCACGGCAATTAGAAAAAGCCACATGCAGCAACAAAGACCCAGCGCAACCAAATATAAATACCTTTATTATAAAAAAGAGACAGAAACAAGAAAAAGAACCTAGAGGACTTCAGAAAATATCTAGTTGAAACCCTTCACGTTTCAGATGAGAAAAGGGAGCCTCTGGGGTCAAGAGACTATATTCACTAATCAGTTCAGTTCAGTCTCTCAGTTGTATCCAACTCTGCAACTCCATGGACTGCAGCATGCAAGGCTTCCCTGTCCATCACCAATTCCTGGAGCTTGCTCAAACTCATGTCCATCGAGTCGGTGATGCCATCCAACCATCTCATCCTCTGTCGTCCCCTTCTCCTCCTGCCTTCAATCTTTTCCACCATCAGGGTCTTTTCCAATGAGTCAGTTCTTCACATCAAGTGGCCAAAGTATTGGAGTTTCAGCTTCAGCATCAGTCCTTCCCATGAATATTCAGGACTGATTCCTTTAGGATTGACTGGTTTGATCTCCTTGCAGTCCAAGGGATTCTCAAGAGTCTTCTCCAACACCACAGTTCAAAAGCATCAATTCTTCAAGCACTCAGCTTTCTTTAAGATCCAACTGTCACACCCATACATGACTACTGGAAAAGCCATAGGTTTGACTAGACGGACCTTTGTTGGCAAAGTAATTTCTCTGTTTTTTAATAAGCTATCTAGGTTGATCATAGCTTTTCTTCCAAGGAGCAAGTGTCTTTTAATTTCGTGCCTGCAGTCAGCATCTGCAGTGATTTCGGAGCCCCCAAAAATAGTCTCTCACTGTTTCCACTCTTTCCCCATCTATTTGCCATGAAGTGATGGGACCAGGTGCCATGATCTCAGTTTTCTGAATGTTGAGTTTTAAGCCAACTTTTTCACTCTTCTCTTTTACTTTCATCAAGAGGCTCTTTAGTTCTTCTTTGCTTTCTGCCATGAGGGTGGTTTCATCTGCATATCTGAGTTATTGATATTTCTCCCAGCAATCTTGATTTCAGCTTGTGCTTCAACCAGCCTGGCATTTCTTGTGGTGTACTCTGCATATAAGCTAAATAAGCAGGGTGACAATATATAGCCTTGAAATACTCCTTTCTCGATTTGGAACCAGTCTGCTGTTCCATGTCTGGATCTAACTATTTCTTCTTAACCTGCATACAGATTTCTCAGGAGGCAGGTCAGGTGGTCTGGTAGTCCCATCTCTTTAAGAATTTTGCACAGTTTATTGTGATTCACACAGTCAAAGTCTTTGGCATAGTCGATAAAGCAGAAGTAGATGTTTTTCTGGAACTCTCTTGCTTTTTCGATGATCCAGCAGATGTTGGCAATTTGATCTCTGGTTCCTCTGCCTTTTCTAAATCCAGCTTGAACATCTGGTAGTTCACAGTTCATGTATTGCTGAAGCCTGGCTTGGAGAATTTTGATCATTACTTTACTAGCGTGTGAGATGAGTGCAATTGTGCAGTAGTTTGAGCATTCTTTGGATTTGCCTTTCTTTGGGATTGGGATGAAGACTGACCTTTTCCAGTCCTGTGGCCACTGCTGAGTTTTCCAAACTTGCTGGCACACTGAATGCAGCACTTTCACAGCATCATCTTTCAGGATTTGAAATAACTCAACTGGAATTCCATCACCTCCACTAGCTTTGTTCATAGTGATGCTTCCTAAGGCCCACTTTACTTCACATTCCAGGATGTTTGGCTCTAAGTGAGTAATCACACCATTGTGGTTATCTGAATCAGGAAGATCTTTTTTGTACAGTTCTTCTGTGTATTCTTGCCACCTCTTCTTAATATCTTCTGCTTCTGTTAGGTCCATACCATTTCTGTCCTTTATCGTGCCCATCTTTGCATGAAAAGTTCCCTTGGTATCTCTAATTTTCTTGACGAGATCTCTCATCTTTTCCATTCTATTGTTTTCCTCTATTTCTTTGCATTGATCGCTGAGGAAGGCTTTCTTGTCTCTCCTTGCTATTCTTTGGAACTCTGCATTCACATGCTTATATCTTTCCTTTTGTCCTTTGCCTTTCGCTTCTCTTCTTTTCTCAGCTATTTGTAAGGCCTCCTCAGTCAACCATTTTGCCTTCTTGCATTTCTTTTTCTTGGGGATGGTCTTGATCACTGACTCCTGTACAGTGTCATGAACCTCCATCCATAGTTCTTCAGGCACTCTGTTTATCAGATCTAATCTTTTGAATCTATTTGTCATTTTCACTGTATAATCATAAGGGATTTGATTTAGGTCATACCTGAATGGTCTAGTGGTTTTCCCTACTTTCTTCAGTTTAAGTCTGAATTTTGCAATAAGAAGTTCATGATCTGAGCCACAGTCAGCTCCCAACCTTGTTTTTGCTGACTGTATAGAGCTTCTCCATCCTTGGCTGCAAAGAATATAATCAATCTGATTTTGGTGTTGGCCATCTGGTGATGTCCATGCGTAGAGTCGTCTCTTGTGTTGTTGGAGCAGGGTGTTTGCTATGACCAGTGTGTTCTCTTGGTAAAACTCTGTTAGCCTTTGCCCTGCTTCATTTTGTACTCCAAGGCAAACTTGCCTGTTACTTCCAAGTAGCTCTTGATGTCCTCCTACTTTTGCATACTCAGTTATATGTGTAATTTAATAAAGGAAAAATATACTTGCATTGAACAGATGTGCTTGCATTTATCTAAGAAAGACAGGGTTTTGACTAAAGCATCCTTCATCAGTTTGGGCTTGGAAAGCATAATTGAGAGTAACTGCAAACGCGGGTTGGTAACTGTATCACACTGCCCCAGAGGCCTCGTGCTGGCGCTTGTTTTGGAGTGTGTTGGCCCCTCCTGTGAACCTGCTGCCCCTCTCCCACCATGTTATTTAATTAGCCTGTCTCTCACCTCCTCTCCCAACCCCACCACACACACCACCTTTTCTTTCCCTTTTCCTTTGGGCAGAAGTGAAAGTGAAGTTGCTCAGTCGTGTCTGACTTTGCAACCCTATGGACTATAGCCCACCAGGGTCCTCTGACCGTGGGATTTTCCAAGGAATAATACTGGAGTGGGTTGCCATTTCCTTCTCCAGGGGATCTTCCCGACCCAGTGATTGAGATTCTATTGAGGTGATCTGGTCCAGAACCATCTGTGTCATCTTAGACACGTTTCTTTACTTTAGTTCCTCGTGTAAAACTGGTATGATAATACTTGTCCTGCTGATCTGTCATGCTTGTTTCAAGGATCAAACCAAGTAATGTATGTGAAAACACCTTAAAAAGCACAACATGCCCTCAAAATGCCAAGTATTATTACCCTATTACTGCTCCTTTCTTTCCTTCCCTCCCTTGCCTCCAGCTTTCTGGCTTCCTGCCAGGATTGTCTGACAAACGACAACAATTATTTGCTTTCAGAGAAGCTTTCTCTGAACGAAGAAACCATGAACAGTTTTGGGAAACTGTTCTTGGACTGGTAGGAACTAATTAGATTATTGGTAGTCACAGAGGGAAATCTTTTTTTAAAAAATGAAGGACATTGCCTCAGAAATAAATGTTTTATTTCCATTGATTAAACAAGTGTTGGTCTGCAGTTTAGCAAAAAACATTTGAAGAAGATGGTGAGAGGGTGTGAAATCTGAGAGGAGTTTGGATCTCTTGAATCCCTTGACCTAGAGATCTCATGACAGAGGGTCCCAGCTCCAGATGCTCCATCAGCTGGGACTGCTCTTCCCTCTCCATGGCATTTCTCTGTCCACTCCTGATGGACCTACTTCTCTTCCTCTCAGGCTTCCTGGCATTGGGCAGGGGTGCGGTGCAAACCTATGAACCGGTAGTCAAAGTTCCTGAGAATAAACGTGAGTTGGGAGGGGCAGTGGGCGATGGTGGGGGCTGGGGTGAGAGGGAGGCGAGCAGGGGCAGACCTTTGGGGAACGTCCAACCCACGTGGTGCTTTGGGTTCATTTACTGCTGCTCCTTCCTCCAACTCACTTGGATTCTGCCTGCAGCTGCCAAGCTGTCCTGCTCCTACTCGGGCTTCTCCTCGCCCCGTGTGGAGTGGAAGTTTACCCATGGTGATATCAGAGGTCTCGTTTGCTATAACAACAAAATCACAGGTGGGTCGCTCCATCTCCTTGCTGACTGCCTACTTGTAGAGGGATTGGTTGTGCTTGGATTCCAGGGGAGGGGCGCACCTTGGGGCTCAAGTCTCCAGGGCCTTCCCGTCGCCCTTGCTGGGGGGAGGAAGAGCACCCCGGTGCCGTGGTGCTACTGTCAGCAGCTGCGCTCAGCTTTCCAGCTCACTCTGCCCCTGCTTTCTCTCTCCTGCAGCTTCCTATGAGGACCGAGTTACCTTCTCGGACAGTGGCATCACCTTCCATTCGGTGACCCGGAAAGACACGGGGATGTATACTTGTATGGTCTCTGACGAAGGCGGCAACACCTATGGGGAGGTCACCGTCCAGCTCATCGTGCTCGGTATGTGCCACAGGTCTTCTGTGTGGGTTTGCAGTCGGTTGCTTCCCTAAACCCTTAGCAGGCTCTGCTAAGCTTCAGAGCGCACTGATAGTGAGCATGCGCATGGCAGGTTGTGGGTGGGGCAGGGAGGATGGTATTCAGCGTCCTGGTGCTGCCAGAGAGCGATAAGCGCCTGCTGAGGGGGAAACTAAGGGCACAGTAAGGGCGGAAGGCTAGAGCTGGTGGATGGGGGTGTCATGCTATTGTGCCTGCAGGCAGCCCTCCCACTCTTGTGACCAGCACCTTCTCTCCCTCCCCAGTGCCTCCATCCAAGCCTACGATCAACGTCCCCTCCTCTGTTACCATTGGATCCCGAGCAGTGCTGACCTGCTCAGAGAAAGATGGTTCCCCGCCGTCTGAATACAAGTGGTTCAAGGATGGGGTAGAGATGCCTGTGGAACCCAAGAGCAACCGTGCCTTCAGCAATTCTTCCTATACCCTGAACCACAAGACAGGGGAGTTGGTACGGATGTGTGTGTGTGTTAGTTGCTCAGTCGTGTCCGACTCTTTGCGACCCCATGGACTGTAGCCTGCCAGGCTCCTTTGTCCGTGGAATTCTCCAGCCAAGAATACTGGAGTGGATTGCCATTTCCCTCTCCAGGGGATCTTCCCGACCCAGGGATCAAACCTTGGTCTCCTGCATTGCAGGCAGTGCAGATGGGGTTGGGGTAAAAGGTATGTGTGATGGGGGGCAGGGTTATAGAAGCTCTGAAGGTGGGGAAAAAACGTGCAACAAGGTAACTTTGGCATGAGGGTCAGGAGACATAAAAGAGAGGTAAGTGGCTTCTTCAAGCAGGAGCCAGTTCATTTTCTGCCCTCTAGATCTTTGATCCCGTGTCGGCCTCTGATACTGGAGATTTCACCTGCGAGGCACAGAATGGCTATGAGTCACCTGTGAGGTCAGATACTGTGCACATGGACGCTGGTGAGTGGGGGTGTGGCTGGGGCTTGAGCTCAGACCTGCAGCAGGGATTGGGGTCTGCTCTCCATCCTGGCTTTGGTGGTGCTGTCAGTGCTGTGAAGGTGTATTCAGGTGCCTGACCTTTCATTTGTGTCCCACAGTGGAGCTCAATGTCGGGGGCATCGTGGCAGCTGTCCTTGTAACACTCATTCTCCTGGGAGCCTTGATTTTTGGCATCTGGTTCGCCTATAGCCGAGGCTACTTTGACAGTAAGTATTTGCCCTCAGAAGTGGATCCTCCCTGTTTCAGGGCTTGATTCTTGAGTGCTGACCTGGTACTGAGCCTTTGTGTGCTGGGTTACCTCCCGGGAAGCATGGGTCACCCGTGTCTCAGGGCCATACACTGGGTTCCCTATCTTCCTATGCCATGCTGTCTTCTACTCTGCTGTCTGACACTCATGGTCCCATTTCTTGTCTTTCAGGAGCAAAGAAAGGGTGAGTGAACTGCTGTCCAGGGGCTCTCTGAGGTTGAGAACGTGGTTGTGTATGGTTTGAAGCTGAGATGTGCCGGGGAAGAGGTTGGAGGGGGAGGCGACCAGCCTGGCAGGGAGAACATCTGGATTCCTACCATTGTCCACTGCGGTCCTGTGCTTGTCCTTTCTCCCTCCACCCAAACCTCCCTACCGAGAGCTCCATGCACCCGTGAAGTTCCCAGGCCTGGCCTCTAACGTTAGTGAGCTGCGGTGAAGGAGAGGGACTGGGGGACTGAGTGTCTCCATCTCTGGCTTGTCTTTAGGACCTCCAGTAAGAAGGTAATTTACAGCCAGCCCAGTGCTCGAAGTGAAGTGAGTATGCCTGCCCTGGGGTGGAGAGGGCCCCCTGGCTGGAGTCGGGGTTTCCAGCCCATGTTTGCATGTGTTCTGGGGATTATCTAGCAGCTAGAGAAGACCGCAGAGAGCTGACTTGGATGTTTTCTTCCTTCAGGGGGAGTTCAGGCAGACCTCGTCCTTCTTGGTGTGACCCCGGCCAGCCTCTCTGCTCTCCTCAGTGCGTGCCTTACTCAGGAGCTCCCAGACTCTGGCCCCTGAGGTCTGCAGTTCCATAGGACACCTTATTTGTCTTTGCGCCCCCTCAGGGGCCCCCACTTTTATCTTAGGTTGTGTTTTGTGATAATTTCAGCCTTGTGCACCTTCCTGCCTCCCTTACATTCCCACCACTGCTGAGTGGCCTGGGACTTGTTTAAAGCCTTCTTGTCCCAGCCCTACAAGGGATCAGAGAGAAGTCCTGACTGATGTCTGCTGACCACAAGTAGACCACAAGATCTGTGGGGTCCTCACCGCCCCCTGCATGTAGTGGTTCTCAGATAGGAATCTGGAGCCTGGCTTCTTGACTCTTTCCTGCCGTGCTGAGGGCTGGTACAGCTGTTCTAGAGTGGGGACTGGAGACTGGAGCAGCTGAAATGGTTGTTTGGAAACGATGTCAAGTCTCTTCCGCCTCTGCAGCCCACTTTCTTCTGTCTTCCATGGGAAGTGCCACTGGGATCCTCCTGCACCATCCTCTTCCCGAACACAAGCCGACTGACAACTATGTCTGTAGGGAAAACAGGACACTGATCTGCAGAAAAGAAAGCTGGAGTGGGTAGCTCAGGCTATCAGCCTTCTCTTGGTTGGAACACCTCGACCTGCCCTTTTAAGATATGTCTGCAGGGTTATGGAAATTTGTGTAGCAGTCAGTTCTGCTGAGCCTGTGAGTGTGTGTGTGTGTTTGTGGTCTTAGCTCTGTTGAGATTGAATGTTCCAGAGTCCTCTTGGGGCGGGAGGAGAGCACCTGGGCGCAGTGATGCTGTGCTCCAGGTTCTACTTGACCTGACTCACCCTCCCACCTCTGCCAACCCAGATGCACTAGTACACTTCCCAGACGCCACAGGAAAAGCTGCTCCAGAGCCTGAGGCAGGATTTCTCAAGTCCCATGGAGAACCACTTCTTTAGTAGTAGTTTAAAGTGGTACTACTGCTTTATTTAGAGGACAGGTGTAAGAGCAGGAGTGAGCGGGGTAGACACGCCTGTCCCTGCTTTCCTCGTCCCAGCTGGACCCTTCTTTGCCCTTGAATCTGTTTCTCCCTTTCCCCCAGTAGTCTATTTATTAACTAGCAAGAGGGCAAATAAGGGATCTTCCAGGATTGATTTTGCTAATTTTGTGGGGGATACTGAGCACCATTTCACCATATTCTGTACCTTTATCTGACAATCCCTCCCAGAACTGAGTTTTATTTTCATCCAGGGTCCAGAAGGAAAAACAGAAAACAAATCATATTGTCACACACCAATAAAAAATAAGCTTTCCAGATGGAAATAAAATCTAATTAGGCAATAAAAGTAGAGATTGTGAAACGGTTCAGTAAGAATGAAATTTTCAAAGTATGTTTCGGTTTCCTGGTTGGGAGACAGGGTGGGAAGGATGGGGAGTAAAGGGCACAGGGAGGCAGAGGTGAATCACTGCTCTTGCAAGTCTGGAGCAAATGGTTCCTCACTCCCTAGGTCACTTGTGAGGAGTATGAGTCAGTGATTACCAGCCTTGGAATTTACTTCTCCAGCTAACAACAGCCCCTTTGAGTTGGAAAACACCTCGTCTGCTTTCATTTTAGAATGTTAAAACTAATTTTTGTAATAAATGTTTATTTTTCACATTGAGTTTGTTTAAATCCTGAAGTTCTAGCTTTAAAGAATTGGGACTCCCAGAGTGACTTCGACATTCAATAATCTTCCCTGTAGTCTTTTATTTAAGAGATCAGGAATATCCTTCTACAGAATCTGGTGGTTAGATTTCAGTTTAACTTACCATTGGAGAAGGAAGTGGCAACCCACTCCAGTATTCTTGCTTGGAAAATCCCATGGATGGAGGAGCCTCACAGACTACAGTCCATGGGGTTTCAAAGAGTCGGACCCAACTGAGCCACTTCATTTTCACTTTAACTTACCATTAGACTGTACTTGAATGGTTATGCTTCAAATGCATATAATCTATATTAAAAGGAGACTTGGGGTTGGAGAACAGGGTGATTCTGTAGAGATGAGTGTTATAGACAGGGACCCAACCTGATTAGAGATAAAATGATTGAACATTAAGGATGGTGTTGTCCCTGTGTTAATAGGATTTGCGGATCAAGGTGGGGGTGGGAAAAGTGGGAAATGGATTGGTCCACTTCTGCATGCTGGGGCGTGGGACAGATCAATAAAGGAGATAAATGAAGAAAGTACAACTTGCACTTTAAAAATCTCTAGTTTTGT
The DNA here is from genome assembly GCF_049115385.1 of Moschus berezovskii. NCBI lineage: Eukaryota > Metazoa > Chordata > Mammalia > Artiodactyla > Moschidae > Moschus > Moschus berezovskii. The sequence goes on along the minus strand of NC_142463.1, from coordinate 116,421,583 downwards.
AGGTCTTGCAATTTATTGTCCCTTCCTTGGTACTAGCTGTAAAAATCTACTATGAAATGGAACTTTTGTAATTTTTTTCTAGTTTTGGCCACACTGGAGCTTGTGGAATCTTAGTTCCCCGACCGGGGATTGAACCCTCCACCCGTGGCAGTGAAAGCCTGAGCCCTAACCACTGGACTGCCAGGGAATTCCCCAGTGGCTTGTTGAATAATTACTCTCATTCATAAAGGTAGTGTATATTACTACTCTCCCCATTTCACAGATTCGGAAAAAGAGGCACAGAAATGCTGAGGAATCTAGGCAAGTATAGATCTGGGATTCAGGACAGCTTCATAAGAGGCTGGGCAGCATATGTTCTGCTCACAGTGACCCCGCATGAGAAAGGGCAGGAGGAGCTGGAGACAAAATTTAACTTTCCCTGGAGAGGTGTGTACGTGAGGATTAGGAGAGAGCAGTGACCCTTGGGATTTTCTCTGAATTGTGACACCCCAACAGTACCTACAGTACAGATTGAGACTAGCAACTATGAAGCTCTTGGTAAAAAGTAGGGCTTGTGAGTGCCACCTTCTGGAATGGAAGATAATGTCACTGTGCCTGTGACCCAGGTGGCAAACAAGGCATGGATAACAAGGAGCTAGGACAGCAACTTCATTAGTTAGCAAAATGAGAATACAAAAAGATCTCAATAGACAGGAATGATAAACCATCTTAGAAGTTCAATAGTAGTAAGTGTAAGATTGTATCTTTGAGTTGCAAAACCAATTCATGTATAAAGTTGGAAAAATGTAGAATTTTCTACAATCTCTGTCTAGAAGCAGAGAGATACTTGTTGCTGATAGTGCTAAAACCCTATCTGAAGTCCTGTTTTAGGTGTCTAACTTTTTAAGACGATTACAGACAAATAGAATATGTTCATAAAAAGTGATTTGGATGGTGAAGGGACTTAAAACTTTCATATAGAAACTTTTAAAACCATGTCAAACCCAAAGAATCAAAGACTCAGGCAAGACAAAGTTAGATATTTGAAGATTACTGGATGGATGGCCTCAAGGGAGAAAATTAGGATGAATGGATGATGTCCAAGAAAGAAGACTGGTTATGATTCAGAATGTGCCCTTCAGAGCTTTAAGGAAGGGGTGTTGTATGGTGGAAAGAATGTGCATGTGACTGCTCGGTTGTGTCTAACTGTGACCCCATGGACTGTAGCCCGCCAGGTTCCTTTGCCTATGGGATTTTCCAGGTGAGAATCCTGGAGTGGGTTGCCATTTCCTTCTCCAGGAGATATTCCTGATCCAAGGGTTGAACCTGTGTCTCCTGCATTGCAGGTGGATTCTTTACCTTTTGAGTCATTGGGGTTTCCCAGGTGGAAGGAAGAGCAGTTTTTAAAAAGTTTGGAAAGAAAATATACACAATCTGATTTTTATGTCCTAGCAAAACATGCTGGAGAGGGGACGTGAAGAAGCCATCAGTTTCTCTGGTGAACACTGCAACGTGAGCGCTGGAAGTCTTCCAACAAGATGATGCTATCCGTGTTACCCCATTCTGAGACCGTTCTGTTGCCCCCTAGTTGCCATTCACACATTCATCTACTTCAAGAATCAAAGGGATCAAATCTCTGCAATGTTTTTTGGACATGTCTGCCACGGTTTAATTTCAATGATAACTTTCATAAATTTTTTTTTTTACAAATCAGAAAGGTGAACTTGGCTCATAGAGTCTACTCAGTCAGCTCAAAGATACCTCCAGAGAATAAAATTTATAGTTTTGTGACCCCGTGGACTGTAGCTCGCCAAGCTCCTCTGTCCATGGAATTCTCCAGGCAAGGATGCGGTAGTGGGTTGCCATTTCCTTCTAAAGGGGATCTTCCTGACCCAGGGGTTGAACTCCTTGCATTGCAGCCAGATTCTTTACCATCTGAGCCACCAGAGAAGCCCTATTTTACCCATAAAAGTGAAAGAGTCGGACTCAGTTGTGTCCGACTCTTTGTGACCCCATGGACTACAGACCATGGAATTCTCCAGGCCAGAATACTGGAGTGGGTAGCTTATCTCTTCTCCAGTGGATCTTCCCAATCTAGGAATCTCTGCATTTCAGGTGGATTTGAGCTATCATAAAAGAAGCTAAAGCACCTAACCTCATTTGATTTTGAATATAGACTTTAACATTTCTTTGGTCCAGGTCTGTGACATCCCTGTGGAGAAAGAAACTCAGACAACAAAGTGGGAACATCTGGATTAGAATAAGGGCTAAATCCCTGGAGTCTGCAGAAAAGGAGTGAACGGAAAGCCAGGTTTTTTAAATGTTGAATTTTAAGACAGATTTTTCACCAACATTCTTTTTAAAAAATTTTTTTTATTGAAGGATAATTGTTTTACAGAATTTTGTTGATTTCTGTCAAACCTCAGCATGAATCAGCCATAGGTATACACACATCCTCTTTGACCAACGTTCTCACCTCTTGAGTTTTAAGTGCCAGCCAAATGAAAATAAGCAGAGAGATGGGGGACAGAGGATCCCAGGCCCTGAAGCGTGCATTTTGTTCTTGGCGTGTGGGCAGTAGAGGCAGTGGAGCAGGGTTCGGGACTGAGAAGACGATGAGCAGCCTCATTCACTTCCTCTGGTGTGTGGAGTCCTTCCCAGGGGGCTGGGCTCCTGGGTTTTCAGCGTTTTTCCTATCTCTGAGCCCAGCTCACAGTTTAAGCGTGGAGGTGGCTGGGAAGGAGCACATTGAAGCCTTCCTTGGGGAGGCATCATCCTATACAGGAAAGGCTGAATGCTGAGAATGAGGTCCATTTATCCTGGCCTGGAAGGAGCCTGGCAACAGCGGTGTGGCCAGAGGGATAAACAAGGGGCAGGGACAACTCCTAAGGCTCCAGGCATCTCTCACTTTTTTCCACCAATATTTTGACAACACTCCTAAGAGACTTGTGACCTAAGTCTGTTTACACACAGAACGCTTGAAGTCTACCTTGTAGTGGAAGAAAAATCATTTCCCCACTACCCTCCTAGGTTCTTCAGTTGGGGTCCTGTCATTAGATTGACAAAAGACAATTTGGGCATATACGGCATAACAAAAGAATGATAAAGTTTTAGTGAAATGACAAGACAAAAGGAAAAAGACTTTCCAGGATTGGCAAATTGTAGGGAAATAAGTATATGGGAGTGGAGAAGGCAATGGCAACCCACTCCAATACTCTTGCCTGGAAAATTCCATGGGCAAAGGAGCCTGGTAGGCTGCAGTCCATGGGGTCGCGAAGAGTTGGACACGACTGAATGACTTCACTTTTCACTTTCATACATTGGAGAAGGAAATGGCAACCCAGTCCAGTGTTCTTGCCTGGAGAATCCCAGGGATGGCCGAGCCTGGTGGGCTGCCGTCTATGGGGTCACACAGAGCCGGACACGACTGAAGCGACTTAGCAGCAACAAGTATATGGAAGAAACTAATGGGACGTGAATGTTAGGTTTGTTATATAGATTTTTTCTTGTGCTGTCTCTGGGCTAAAGGCTAGAGCTGTCTCTGGTGATTAACTTCTGTCCTTTCTGGTAAAGGTGGAGGGGCACCTTAATAAATTTATGTCCTGCTTTTAGGCAAATAGGGAAAGGGCAGAGGGCTTTTCCTGTATCCACTACTCATTCTCTTCAGTTTGAAATAAGCAATATGCCAAAGTGGCATGTTTTGGGGTGGCATATTCTGCTACCCATCAGTATTTTTGGAGGGGAGTCACTGATGTTCAGTTGCTCAGTCATGTCTCACTCTGCAACTTCGTCTACTGCAGCATATCAAGCCTCCCTGTCCTTCACTATCTCCTGGAGTTTGCTCAAACTCATGTCCATTAAATCCATAATGCCATCCAACCATCTCATCCTCTGCCCTTTTTCCTCCAGCCTTCCATCTTTCCCATCATCAGGGTCTTTTCCAATGAGTCAGCTCTTTGTATAGGTGGCCAAAGGATTGGCTTCAGCATCAATCCTTCCAACGAATATTCAAGGCTGATTTTCTTTAGGATTAGCTGGTTTGGTCTCTCTGCTGTCCAAGGGACTCTCAAGAGTCTTCTCAGCACCACAGTTCAAAAGCATCAATTCTTCAGGGCTCAGCTTTCTTTATGGTCCAACTCTCACATCCATACATGACTACTATGGAAAAACCATAGCTTTGACTATTAGAACCTTTGTCAGCAAAGTGATATCTCTGCTTTAAGTTCATGGTTGCAGTCACCATCTGGAGTGATTTTGAAGCCTGAGAAAATAAAGTCTGTCATTGTTTCCATTTTCCCCCATCTATTTGCCATGAAGTGATGGAACTGGATACCACGATCTTAGTTTTTTGAGTGTTGAGTTTTAAGCCAGCTTTTTTACTCTCTTCTTTCACCTTCATCAGGAGACTCTTCTGTTCCTCTTCACTTTCTGCCATTAGGGTGGTGTCATCTGCGTCTCCAAGAAACAGGCTGAAATTTTTAAAGATGTCCAGGCTGAAAAGGGATGTCACTGTTGGCAGAAACATCACAGATTTTTTACAAAAGTGTGAGAAAGAGGAGCATTCTTTAGAGTTTGAGATAAGCAGATTTAGGTGGAAAACAGCCTTACGTTTTCCCTCATGGAGCGTTTACACATTTAGGAATCGTAGGAGAGCTGATGCGGCTGAAGTTGTTCCCTGCTGCTGCTGCTAAGTCACGCCAGGCGTGTCCAACTCCGTGCGACCCCGTTGACGGCAGCCCACCAGGCTCTGCCATCCCTGGGGTTGCCCTTTCCTTCTCCAGAAGTTGTTCCCTAGGGAGCAGCAATCTGGTTGGAAGGCAGGAGCTAAAGCTGTAGCTGCCTAGTGCTTTACATAATAATAGTTGGCCTGGAATCCTCATTAGAGCCAGGCATTGTTCTAAAACAATTAAATGTACTACCTCATTTAATCCTCACCCCTAAAAGGAAGGTGCTCTGTCATTCATATTTGCAGATGAGGAATTGAGGCAGGAAGCAGTTAAGTGCCTCGCTCATATAGGGGTAAGGAGTGGAGCCAGAAGGCAGACCCAGATATCCAGAGCCCAAATTCTAAAGACTCACTATTCTGCCTCTACCAACGTTATAGAAATGTAATTATCTATATGAGAAAGAGCTATTGGAAAGTTTCCCTAAACCACACCAGCACTGTCACTCTACACAACTCCAGAGGCTTTTTGGAAAATTCAAGAATACGAGATGCCTTGTTGGGAGGCATGGCAGGCCAGAGGTGCCACTCTTGTGGAATTAAATGTAAGCAATGCCAGGAGGATACAACCTGGGGCTCTTGCCTGTAGCTCCCTGTGGTGCCTGCAGAATCCAGGCCTGGATCTGAGGTCAATTTCAACAAAACATTCTTATGTATGCAGGTCAAATTTCCCTATACACTGAAAACTTTTTTAGTCCTGAGACAGGGCCTTATGGTGTCACATTTAGGCCTTGATCATGTAGATGAGAGAAGGAAAAGGAGAAAAGAAGAAATAAAAAGAAAATAGAATGAGGGGAAAGAAGCTGGCTAGTGTGAGAAGCAGGGGATGACAACCTCTAGCCTTCAATGTTAGAACACAGCCTAAGGTCCAGGTAGTCTAAAGGTTGCCCTCTGCTACTGTCTGAACGTTTGAGTTCCACCCAAATTCATATGCTGAAATCCTAACCCTCAAAGGTATTAAGAGGTGAAGTCTTTAGCAGAAGCTTAAGTCATGAGGGTGGGGCCTTCACTAATGGGATTGGTGTGCTTATAAAAGAAGCTCCACAACACTCCCTGGCTCCTTCCACCATGGAGGATACCAGGAGAAGTGGCAATTTGGAAGAGAGCCCTCATCCAACCATACTGGCATCCTATTCTCAGACTTCCAGCTTCCAAAACTGAAGAAATAAATTAGCATTGTTCATAAGCTACCCAGTCAACAGTATTTTGTTATAGCGGCCTAAATGAACCAAGGGATCCTCTAATATTTTAAAGGGTCTCAGTGGGTGAAAAGACAAGATAGAAGGTATACTTGTGAAAAAAGCTGGGAAAAGGGTTAAGCCTATCAACTACAAATTGGCACTTGCCAAGGGCATTTGCCAGCAACTGAATACCAACAAGAAGGGTGGTTGCCATCTACCCATGCTATTACAGCTGCTGACCTTCAAAACTCCCTGAAGGGAATTCAGGGTGGAGAGTGAGTCTCTCTGTGTTCCAGGGAAACTGGTGGAACAGGTCTTTAGATAGGTATTTTCAGGAACTGATTTCATGATCCCAGCTCCTCCTGACTAGCAGAAAATCTAGTAAAGAAAGTACTTGACTGCTGAAATCTCCCTTCTCCAAAATCTTACATATTGACCTTCCCTCACTACTTCTTCAGTGCAGTCTCTCAGAGCTATTTGAGGTGCTGTCTCCAAGGCTGCCCCAAATAATACTTAACTTGCAACTCTCACTTTATGCATCTTTTAATTGGCTAGCCCCACGTCTGTTAAATTTTATCTGGGGCAAAATGAGGACTGCAGCCCAGGAGACAGCAACTCAGATATCTCTGAGAAGCTGTTCCAAAGAGGAAGGTGATATATGTGATTTTGGTGAAGGGGAAATACTTGCAATCAAGCACATATTTTTTTCCATAGTTTCTACTAGTCTTGTGTGAAGTGACTATATCGGAGAAGGCAATGGCAAGCCACTCCAGTACTCTTGCCTGGAAAACCCCATGGATGGAGGAGCTTGGTAGGCTGCAGTCCGTGGGGTTGCTAAGGGTCGGACACGACTGAGCGACTTCACTTTCACTTTTCACTTTCACACACTGGAGAAGGAAATGGCAACCCACTGCAGTGTTCTTGCCCGGAGAATCCCAGGGATGGGGGACCCTGGTGGGCTTCCGTCTATGGGGTCACACAGAGTCGGACACGACTGAAGTGACGCAGCAGCAGCAGCAGTCTTGTGAAGATTTTGCTAGTCATGAGGAACAATCATCACCCTGAAGGATTTTACTGTTCTTCTGGCTATGAAGAGATACAAGAATTGGGCTCATTAAATCAGCTCGTGAAATAGCTAACTATCTGAACACCTGTCCTGCCAGTTTTCTCCCAAACAAAGTGTCTCATTTCTGCTATCCACCCTGAACTCCTTTCAGGGGGTGTTGAAAGTCAGCAGTTGCAGCTGCTGTGCTGCTAATCACTTCAGTCGTGTCCGACTCTGTGCGACCCCATAAACGGCACTCCACCAGGCTCCCCCCGTCCCTGGGATTCTCCAGGCAAGAACACTGCAGTGGGTTGCCATTTCCTTCTCCAGTGCATGAAAGTGAAAAGTGAAAGTGAAGTCGCTTAGTCGTATCCGACTCTTGGCGACCCCATGGATTGGAGCCTACCAGGCTCCTCCATCCATGGGATTTTCCAGACAAGAGTACTGGAGTGGGGTGCCATTGCCTTCTCCAGCAGTTGCAGCAGTACATGATTTAATCCTTGTAGAGGTAAATGGCAAGCACCCATGGCAAGTGCCAATTTGTGGTTGACAGAAGTAGGCAAAAATACAAAGGCACAAATAGCCCTGAAGAAAAGTTACAGTACCTTTCCTGCAGCTAGACATGGTACCACCAGGTGGAGCTAGACCCTTCTGTCATGGCTATTTTTCCTAACATGATGCTATGTTAAAAGCATGATTTCCTGGATGTAGAGTTAAGTTTGAGGAATTAAAAATAGTTAACTTCCCTTATCAGATTGGCAAAATTTTAAAATCCTGTACAGGGGAGGAAAAAGAATCCACCCTTCTAAATTTTGCATCCACCCTTCTAAATTCTTGGTTAAGGAACTGTCCCTTTCTCCCCATCCGCCCCCCGCCCCCCTGTAATTTCTCTTTGAAAGGTTGACTTCTACTTGGTTTTCAGAGCATTTCCTATGTTTGTTGTTTTTATATATTTATCTATTTATCTTTGTTTGCTCCTTTTAAAAAGTAATCAACTCAGGATACTCCTTATGTCATCATAGGGGAGCAGAATTTGCCCCCCTAAAATATGTCTCTTTGGCATGCTGTGCTGTGCTTAGTCGCTCAGTCATGTCCGACCCTTTGCGACCCCATGGACTGTAGTCCACCAGGCTCCTCTGTCCATGGGGATTCTCCAGGCAAGAAGACTGGAGTGAATAGCCTGTCCCTTCTCTGGGGGATCTTCCAGTCTCAGGAATCGAACTGGGGTCTCCTGCATTACAGGCAGACTCTTTTACCAGCTGAGTTACCAGGGAAGCCCCTCTCCTTGGCATAGTCATTGTTTTAAGCTGGTTATTCTCTGAGAAACAGCAGACATGGTGAAGTGAAAGTGAAAATTGCTCAGTCGTGTCCAACTCTTTGTGACCCCATGGACTATACAGTCCATGGAATTCTCCCGGCTGGAACACTGGAGTGGGTAGCCTTTCCCTTCTCCAGCCGGGGCTCTGTAAACCAAGCAGGAATTGCCTTTTTGTAAGAAATGATTACATTTGTGAGGGAAATCTCCATTAGGTCCGTCTAGTCAAGGCTATGGTTTTTCCCGTGGTCATGTATGAATGTGAGAGTTGGACTGTGAAGAAAGCTGATCGCCGAAGAATTGATGCTTTTGAACTGTGGTGCTGGAGAAGACTCTTGAGAGTCCCTTGGACTGCAAGGAGATCCAACCAGTCCATTCTAAAGGAGATCAATCCTGGGTGTTCATTGGAAGGACTGATGCTAAAGCTGAAACTCCAATACTTTGGCCACCTCATGCGACAAGTTGACTCACTGGAAAAGACTCTGATGCTGGGAGGGATTGGGGGCAGGAGGAGAAGGGGACGACAGAGAATGAGATGGCTGGATGGCATCCCCGACTCGATGGAGGTGGGTTTGAGTGAACTCCGGGAGTTGGTGATGGACAGGGAGGCCTGGCGTGCTGTGATTCATGGGGTCGCGGAGAGTCGGATACGACTGAGTGACTGAACTGAACTGAACTGAACTGAACTGAACTTTCTCTGTACCTGTAAGAGGAAGATGACCAAATCTCTGGAAACTTACCAATAGAGAAGGCAATGACCTAAATCTGCATCACAATTAACCTTCTTTACTGCGCTTTTCCTGGTAACTTCCCATAATGCACTGCCCCCATTCTCAACATTCTCTTTTGTCTTTAGCTGAGAATGATATTTAAGGTGAAGAGTCTGGCCATTTTGTTGAGTTTCCTGAGTCAGTTACCCAGTTTTCTGGGTCTCTCCCCTGGATACATGTTATTAATTAAATTTTGCTTTTCTCGTGTTAATCTGGTTCATGTCAATTTATTTCTTAAACTAGCCAATAAAAGCTAAAAGGGGAGAGGAAAATTTCTTCCTCCTCATTACCAAAAGGGCATATGCTGGGGTGGCATATTCTGCCCCCCTTCACTTGACAATGCACTTGATCATTGAGGCTGAGGGAAACAAACACCTATTTTGCTGATGTGAATATAAAAGAGGGGCAGTTTGTTGTCGACTACAAACTGGCACTTGCCAGCAACTGAATAACAGCAACAGCAAGGCGGGCGCCTGCCACCTGCTTCTGTGGACAGAATCCTGTGCTGCTGCAGCTGTTGGCCTTCAACACTCCCTGAGGGGGTTCAGGGTGGAGAATAAGAGGCACCTTGCACTCCAGCGAAACTGGTGGAACAGGTCTGTAGGTAGATATTTTCAGGAAATGATTTCATGATCTCAGTCCTTGCATCTCATTTCTAGAAAAGCACTAAATCCCTTCATGATGACATCAGCTCCTTGTGACTAGTAGAAAACCTTTTGTAAGATAAGTGCTTGATTGCTTTGAACTCTCCCTTCCCCCAAATCATATATATTGACTTTCCTTCACTATCTCTTTGGAACCGTTTCTCAGCGATCTGAGGTGCTGTCTCCTGAGTTGCAGTCCTTATTTTGCCCCGAATCAAAATCAACTTGTAACTCCCACATTGTGCATGTTTTTTTGGTTGACATTGTCAATATCCTAATAAAACTACATACACATTTAAAATATGACCTGGCCAACACGTTATCAAACAAAACTTGTCTGCTCACCTGCCACGCAGCAAAGCCAGTCTACTGATCACACAGTGTGGCGGAGGAAAGAACAGCATTTATTGATGTTTCAGGAATCTTTTTTTTTGGGCCATATCAAGTGGCTTGCAGGATCCTAATTCCCCAACGAAGGAATCTAACCTGTGCCCTGTGCAGTGGAAGTGCAGAGTCCTAACCACTGAACCGCTAGAAAATGCCTGATGTTTCAGGAATCTTGATCATCAGCCTTCTCGTTCCAACCAGTCTGGGGTCTATGGACTTGTGGTCAGCATGAAGTCATAGCTGTCCACCTGGGTAGGGGTCTTAGTTTCTGCAAAACAACTCAAATACATTCGTTTATTTATTACTTGTGTTCCATGAGGAGAAACTAGAACTCTGTTTTATGGCTGAAATACTGTTAAGCCATCATTACTTTTCTTGCTTGACTGCTTTTCCTGTACGCTCTCACTTCCCTAATTAGTAACTGCTCCAGTCTGCTCTTTGGAACTCAGAGAAGGCTTCAGTTCAGTTCAGTTCAGTTCAGTCGCTCAGTCGTGTGCGACTCTTTGCGACCCCATGAATCACAGCACGCCAGGCTTCCCTGTCCATCACCAACTCCCGGAGTTCACTCAAACTCATGTCCATCGAGTCGGTGATGCCATCCAGCCATCTCATTCTCTGTCATCCCCATCTCCTCCCGCCCCCAATCACTCCCAGCATCAGAGTCTTTTCCAGTGAGTCAACTTAGGAGACTAAAACTTTTTTCTCCAGATAAGAAGCACGGGACATGGAGCAGCTTTTGTACCAGGGACGTCCTTGCAGGTTCCTGCTCATTTTTAATCCCCTTTTCTTTGATAGTTCTCAATTCTGACAGAACAAGGATGGGACAAGAAAGTGAAGGTGACGGGGTGACAGTTTGATCCCTGGTAGAGGAAGTAAGATCATGCATGCTGCTCATCACAATAAAAAAATCTGGAAAAAAAAAAAAAGGTTCAGTAAGCTATGGTGTATTCACACAATGAAATACCATGCAAATGTCAGCTGAAAAACACACAGTGTAGACGTTGTGAGTGGTACAGGGGATGGGAACCTGCCTGCCAATAGCAGGGGACACGGGTTGGATCCCTGGTCCAGGAAGGCTGCATGTGCTTTGGGGAAGCTAGGTCCCTGCGCCACAATTACTGGAGCCCACGTGCTCTAGACCCCTCAAACCTGAGTGCTGCAACTACACAAACCTGCATGTCTAGAGTCTGTGCTCTGCAACTAGAGAAACCACTGCAGTAAGAAGCCTGCACACCGCCACAAAGAGAAAGCGCACACGGAGCAGTGAAGACCTGGTGTAAAAAATAAATACATAGATAAATAATTAAAAAAAGAAATCGTGAGTTAAGTTTTGTTTGGGAACCTTATAGAGCACAAGAGAACATCTCAGATAGCTCTGAAGAACTTCTCTAAAGAGGTAATGGAAGAACTAGGATATATATGAACTTTTTCTTTCTCTAGGAAGAACATGTAGTCAAACATCAAAATATTACTGCTAATCACAAAGAACAGACATCTCAAGTTAAAGGTTTTAGTGCTTTCGTGTTGATGAGAAGATGCAAGAATCTGGAGTCTTTTGAAAATTTTCCTTAGATAGGGAACCTAGCTATCTCGTGCCAAAGCACAGAATGTTTCCTGTTTTTTTTTTCCCACCCTGAATATCTGAGCATCCTTTCAGTGGAAGATGGCAGTGGCTAATGGCTTGATCCTTGTAGAACTGGAATGGCAGGCAACATTTTTTTCTTTACACAATTACTAAAAACAGAGAAAGATTTCTATAAATTAATTTGAATATATAGTTTTATATATTTATGATATATCTAAGATATGTTTTAAGAAAATTCTTCAAAGACTGAATTTTTTAAAATTTGAAAATTATTATTTTTTTACTTTGGCTACACTAGGTCTTCGCCGTGGTGTGTGGGCTCTCCAGCTGGGGCTCACAGGCCCAGCTGCCCCTGACTTATGGGTTCATAGTTCCCTGACCAAGGATTGAATTCATGTCTCCTGCATTGGAAGGCGCATTCTTAACCCCTGAACCACCAGGGAAGTCCCCGGGATATGTTTTTTAAATGAATAAAAAGCAAGGTTTCTTTTTTGGTAAAAAGTGATGAGAAATAAGACAGCATATTATATTTATTTTTGCAGAAACAAACAGAAAGAAAAATAGTTAATGAAATTGTTTATCATTAAAACAATTGGTGGGAAAGACAAGGGTGAAAGAGAAGGATGATGGAGTGTGGCTCTGAGCATACCACTTTCTATTGTTTTGAATTTGGGGATCATAATTATGTTTTGCATATTTTAAAAAGTCAACAAGAAAAAAAATTGAATTTCAAGGGAGAACTTGCCAAAGAGACTGCCATAATAGTACATAGGAATTGGGAGTTGATCATGCTTGAGCTATGACAGTATTGAAATAGTGCTAAAAAGACACATAGAAAAGACAGCATGTCAGGGTTGCACATTTTAGGAGAAGATACTTACACGGCCTGTTGAATGTGCTAGGTGAGAAGCAAACTTAAAAACCACTAGGTGATTGATTCCATGATGTCTGGCTCTAGGTGAGTGATCACACCATTGTGGTTATCTGGGTCATGAAGATCTTTTTTGTACAGTTCTTCTGTGTATTCTTGCCACCTCTTCTTAGTATCTTCTGCTTCTGTTAGGTCCATACCATTTCTGTCCTTTATTGTGCCCATCTTTGCATGACTTGTTCCCTTGGTATCTCTAATTTTCTTGAAGAGATCTCCAGTCTTTCCCATTCTGTTGTTTTCCTCTATTTCTTTGCTTTGATCGCTGAGGAAAGCTTTCTTGTCTCTCCTTGCTATTGTTTGGAACTCTGCATTCAGATGGGTATATCTTTCCTTTTGTCCTTTGCCTTTCGCTTCTCTTCTTTTCTCAGGTTTTGTAAGGCCTCCTCAGTCAACCATTTTGCCTTCTTGCATTTCTTTTTCTTGGGGATGGTCTTGGTCAGTGCCTTCTGCACTACGTTACAAACTTCTGTCCATAGTTCTTCAGGCACTCTGTCTATCAGATCTAATCCCTTGAATCTGTTTGTCACTTCTACTGTATAATCATAAGGGATTGAATTTAGGTCACACCTGAATGGTGTAGTGGTTTCCTCTACTTTCTTCAATTTAAGTCTGAATTTTGCAATAAGAAGTTCATGATCTGAGCCACAGTCAGCTCCCAACCTTGTTTTTGCTGACTTTAAAGAGCTTCTCCATCCTTGGCTGCAAAGAATGTAATCAATCTGATTTCGGTGCTGACCCTCTGGTGATGTCCATGTGTGGAGTCTTCTCTTGTGTTGTTGGAAGAGGGTGTTTGCTGTGACCAGTGCGTTCTCCTGGCAAAACTCTGTTAGTCTTTGCCCTGCTTCATTCCGTACTCCAAGGCAAACTTGCCTGTTACTCCAGGCAACTCTTGACTTTCTACTTTTGCATTCCAGTCCCCTATGATGAAAAGGACATGTTTTTTGGGTGCTTGTTCTAGAAGGTCTCATAGGTCTTCATAGAACCATTCAACTTCGGCTTCTTCAGGTGGGCCTTAGAAAGCATCACTACAAACAAAGCTAGTGGAGGTGATGGAATTCCAGTTGAGCTATTTCAAATCCTAAAAGATGACTCTGTGAAAGTGCTGCACTCAATATGCCAGCAAGTTTGGAAAACTCAGCAGTGGCCACAGGACTGGAAAGAGCCAGTTTTCATCCCAATCCCAAAGAAGGGCAATGCCAAAGAATGTTCAAACTACCGCACAACTGCACTCATCTCACACGCTAGCAAAGTAATGCTCAAAATTCTCCAAGCCAGGCTTCAACAGTACGTGAACTGAGAAATTCCAGTTGTTCAAGCTGGATTTAAAGGAACCAGAGATCAAACTGTCAACATCCGTTGGATCATCAAAAAAGCAAGAGAGTTCCAGAAAAACATCTACTTCTGCTTTATCGACTATGCCAAAGCCTTTGACTGTGTGGATCAACAAACTGTGGAAAACTCTTTAAGAGATGGGAATACCAGACCACCTGACCTGCCTCCTGAGAAATCTGTATGCAGGTCAAGAGGCAGCAGTTAGAACTGGACATGAAACAACAGACTGGTTCCAAATTGGGAAAGGAGTATGTCAAGGTTGTACATTGTCACCTTGCTTATTTAACTTATATGCAGAGTACATCATGAGAAATACCGGGCTGGATGAAGCACAAGCTGAAATCAAGATTATTAGGAGAAATATCAATTATTTCAGATATGCAGATGACACCACCCTTATGACAGAAAGCACAGAAGAACTAAAAAGCCTCTTGATGAAAGCAAAAGAGGAGAGTGAAAAAGTTGACTTAAAACTCAACATTCAATGGCAACCCACTCCAGTATTGTTGCCTGGAAAAGTCTACGGACAGAGGAGCCTGGCAGTCTACAGCCCATGGGGTGGCAAAGAGTCAACACATCTGAGCAGCTGAGCACAAACAAAGGCCCACCTTAATCTGGATTGAGCTCATCTCAAAATCCACAACCACATGTACAAAGATTGTTTTTCCAAATCAGGTCCTTTTTGTGGGTTCTGGGGGTTACAACTTGGGCATGCCTTTGGGGCCTCTATTAAACCTGCTGCAGTCTGGTAAAAAACAAAACAAAGCAAAACAACTCAACATTCAGAAAACTAAGATCATGTAAGATCATGGCATCTGGTCCCATCACTTCATGGCAAATAAATGGGGAAACAAAGGAAACAGTGAGAGACTTTAATTTTTTTGGGCTCTAAATCACTGCAGATGATGACTGCAGCCATGAAATTAAAAGATGCTTGCTTCTTGGAAGAAAAGTTATCACCAACCTAGACAGCATATTAAAAAGCAGAGACATTACTTTGTCAACAAAGGTCCATCTAATCAAAGTTATGGTTTTTCCAGTGGTCATGTATGGATGTGAGAGTTGGACTATAAAGAAAGCTGAGTGCCAAAGAATTGATGCTTTTGAACTGTGGTGTTGGAGAAGACTCTTGAGAGTCCCTTGGCCTGCCAGGAGATCCAACCAGTTCATCCTAAAGGAGATCAGTTCTGAATTTTCACTGGAAGGACTGATGCTGAAGCTGAAACTCCTTTGGTCACCTGATGTGAAAAACTGACTCATTGAAAAAGACCCTGATGCTGGGAAAGATTGAGGGCAGGAGGAGAAGGGGACAACAGAGGATGAGATGGTTGGATGGCATCACTGACTTGATGGACATGAGTTTGAGTAAACTCTGAGGGTTGGTGATGGACAGGGAAGCCTAATGTGCTGCAGTCCATGGGGTCACAAAGAGTTGGACATGACTGACTGAACTGATTTGAGGTGGTTGACTAAAAGAAAAAGCCTTACCAAGACTGTGCCCCAGAATCATACCCCTGCCTCTCTTGCCAGTGGAAACCAATTATTCTTGTCTAAGTTTCAGGAGGAAGCTTCAAAGAGTAAAAAGCAAAGACCATTTAGAACCAACTAGGCCCAAATGTCTTAACTTTTCCATATGAGATATGTCTTTAGCCCATGTGTGTTTTCCCACATACGTAATTTATAGTATGTTGTGAGTTGATAATGACTTACTTATTCCTTCTTTTTTCCTTCATTCTTATATTCCTTTGGCCTCTTTAGATTTAAATTGTTTTCATGGGTCTCTTCGCATCTGTGTTCCATCTGTCCTGTATCCCCCTTTTTATTTTAAAATAAAACTTGTCCTTATGTTAAATTGGACTTTTCAAAACAAATACTTTTGTTGTTCTTATGATGGAATAATTCTTACTTTTATTCTAAGAATTGTGATGGGAAGATGAGCTAGAAATTCTTTCCAAGCCTTAGATTAAACCCTGAAGGTTAAAACTGTACAAATTCTTGGTTATGGAAAGAAATAAAAACTTAAGACTGATGATCGTTAAAGAACAACCTATTCACTAAACTAGATGCCAGGGAGTCTTTTGTGTGTGTGTGTGTGTGAAAAGACCTAGAAGTGGCCTTTATAAATAAAAATGCATTACTGTGTAGTAGCAGCAGACTTGAGGTTGTATAGACAGTGGAGTTCTCAATTGTTATGGCCCAAAATGTTTATTATACCTCAGTAGTATGGGTAGATAGATAATAATAGTCTATATTTATAAGGCATATTTTATAAAATGTTTTTGTATATACTTCTATTTAATCTTACCTAAACTCCATTTTCGGAGAAGGCGATGGCACCCCACTCCAGTACCCCAGCCTGGAAAATCCCATGGGCAGAGGAGCCTGGTAGGCTGCAGTCTATGGGGTCGCGAAGAGTCGGACACGACTGAGCAGCTTCACTTTCACTTTTCACTTTCATGCATTGGAGAAGGAAATGGCAACCCACTCCAGTGTTCTTGCCTGGAGAATCCCAGAGACGGGGGAGCCTGGTGGTCTGCCGTCTATGGGGTCGCACAGAGTCGGACACGACTGAAGCGGCTTAGCAGCAGCAACAGCAGCAGGCCCAAAATGGCAGAAGATTTGGCTTCTGTAGATCTTGAGCTTCATCATATATTCACTGTAATACATTAGTCTTTGCTAAAAGACACACCCACCAGTGCCGTGATAGTTGACAGTTTCCAATGACAACAACTGGACAAGACCATACAAGAACAAAAAGGAGAGCTGCATCAATTCCTGTTCCAAACCACACTCCTGTTCTTGGATGACTCATGAATATTTCTCTCATTGTTTCCAATTGCCTCCCTTTTAGCTAGACACTCCCTTAAATATAAGGTCTCTGCTCTAACAGTGTTGAGAAGTTGATTTGTGAACCAAGTTCCTGCTTTTCCATTCTTTGGCCATTTAATAAAGACTGTGCAGTTCCAGTCTCAGCATGGGTTTTTGTTCCCTTATTGGCTTTGAGAATCCAAGCAGGAGCAAGGACCTCTCTGGCTGAGGCAACGAGTCTTGGCAAGGGGTCTCAATTTGGTATTATCTGAACACAGAAAACTAGAAAGTAAGGAACATCAACTGAAAAAACAATACAATATCCTTATAAATCTGATGTGCTTTATTCAAGGGAAACTGCTTCATGGATAGGGGAATACAGTGCTTCACACTAGGGTCTGGTCAAGGAGAGAGTCTCTGTCACCTGGCACTTCTGGGCAGTGCTGTCTCAATCCTCTAGAACAAGTACGTGGTGGATGGACAGTGATAGTGACTAATGGTCCCAATTCATAACTTGCATCAGCAATCAGCCAAAATCAAACACTCTTCTAGATACCTTGGGGAAAATTGCCACAAACTGTCAGTCACCTAGGTGTAGGGTGACATGCTGAGGGGGAGGCTTGGGGAAGCAACACTCTTAGGAAGAGACAAACAGCATGTTTGTTACAAACAACACTGTAATGCTGCCTGAATCCCTGATGCTAATTAGGGAGAAATTGTGAAAGACTTTGAAGTGGACAAACACTGAGCCTCCCTTCAGTGGAGTACCAAGATTTGTCTAAACCAGAGGACCCTCCTTGGGATTTTCTGGTTCTATAGGGGTTTGCATTCTTTATCATCTTTGACTATTTTGCAACTGTGTAGGGAAAAGTTGGGCTTCCCTGGTGACTGAGATGGTAAAGAATATCTACCTGCAATGTGGGAGACCTAGGTTTGATCCCTGGGTTGGGAAGAACCCCTGGAGGAGGGCATGGCAACCCACTCCAGTAATCTTGCCTGGAGAATCCCCACGCAGAGGAGCCTGGCAGGCAATAGTCCATGGGGTCACAAAGAGTCAGACACAACTGAGTGACTAAGCACACAGGGAAAAGTTAATTCATAGAAGCCTGATGGTGATGCAAGCAATCCCTGTTCAGAGAAATGCAAATGAGTTTTGTTTGGTGGGGACTGATTTCTACTCTAGAAAGTAAGCAGTTGATTCCAGAAATTGCATTTTTTGCTCCACAAAATTAATTGAGCTAATTAATTGTTAACATTTGTTCATTTTGAATTTCCTATGGGAGTTATGACTTTACCTTAATAAAATTTCAAGTGCTTAATGGGAGCTGGCAGTTTGTGACAGTGGATATAAATTTGGTGTGACTGAAGTTTATGCAATCTGGAGGTCTCTTTAAGAAAATAATACATTGGGAGAGGACCTGAAGCTCAGATTTCTTCATTTCTTTAACATTACAGTGAATCTACCTCTAACCATTGTTAAAAGATAATTTTTGCAAGGAGGTAAAACCATGAATTTCATACAGATATAATAATAATGTTAGGTAAAAGATTTATTTACTCATATGGTAGAATTAGGCAAATATTATAACCAATTCAAATAAGAATAGAAAAAACACAAATGCTGAAATAAACGGCAAATGGTGACAAAGTTGATTTTTTGGGAAAGGAAGGAAAATTATGAAATTTACATAAATTACAGAATTCACACTTCTACTTGTTAGGTAGCTAGTCAGACATGAGTGGGTCCCACCTCATTCTAGAAGGGTCGTGTCTCCCTCCCCTATGTGGACCCTGGTAATCAGAGCACACCCAGAGATTCTTGCTCTAAGTTTCAAACAAGGCAAAACTCCAGCACAGGTTGGCATAGGAGAACCAAGACCTAAAAGGGGACTCAGTGACTTGGGTTCATTATGCCATATTTGTAGTAAATTAGGATTTTGGGCCCCCTCTCCCCCATCATGGGTTTCACTCGGGGGCTCATGGGTAAGTGCCTGTGCCTGAGGACAACAGTTATATAATCTAAAGCTGTCAATCAGCTTGTCAGGCAAATTGAATCAGGAGGGAGGGGGACAGGGCACAACCTTTGAAAGAATGCACAACCTGAGGACACAACATAAACTGATTAGAATCAGATGGGTCCAAGATGGCAGACACATCACCCTGACCTTGATGCTCAGTATATACTCATTATAACACATCAGCAAGCTAAATGACACGCTCAGAGGCACTGTGACAGTTCCAAGACCCACCATCAAAGACCAAAAAGTGGGTGGTGGCCCAGTTCCTGGAAATCTCCACCCCTTCCCCAAAACAGTTGAAATAATCCTCCCACTCATTAGCCTATACAATGACTGAGCTCATAAGAGCTAAGAGCGATAGTCACTCAGTTGTGTCCGACTCTTTGCGACCCCATGCACTATACAGTCCATGGAATTCTCCACGCCATAATACTGGAGTGGATAGCCTTTGCCTTCTCCAGGGGATCTTCCCAACCCAGGGATTGAACCCAGGTCTCCCACATTGCAGGTGGATTCTTTACCAGCTGAGCCAAGCCATAAAAGGTAACCACACCACATTTTGAGGCTGCACTCACCCTCTAGGACAGCCCACACACTTGTCTGTGGAGTGTATATCTCCCAAGGCCACTCCTGATTTCTGAGATGGCCCACATTCTGTCCGTGGAGTGTGTTTCTCCCTAAATAAATCCACTTCTTACCTATCACTTTGTCTCTCAGTAAATTCTTTCTGCGATGAGAAATCAAGAACTTGAGCTTCGTTAGGTCCTGAAACTAGGTGTGTGACCTCAGTTGAAAGACCATAGGTTTTGGCTGTGTTCAAATACCAATCTGGGTATTGGCTGAGTCCAGCACATGGGTTCAAGTCCCAATCTGAGGTGAATGGTTTCAGTTAGTGACTACAAAGGGACAGTGATAAGGCAACAAAATGTTTTAAGTTACATCTTGGTCCTTAAGAGGCATGTGGGATTCCTTCCACAAGCCCACAGGGAGGAAGCTCTGCTGATGTTATTGGTGGGGTCAAGTCTGTACGCTTATGTGCATCCAACAGTAGGTCCAGGGCAGAATTG
Source organism: Moschus berezovskii (assembly GCF_049115385.1). Classification (NCBI taxonomy): domain Eukaryota; kingdom Metazoa; phylum Chordata; class Mammalia; order Artiodactyla; family Moschidae; genus Moschus; species Moschus berezovskii. Next base: position 116,401,798 of record NC_142463.1, on the reverse strand, counting down.
TTAATCTCTATAGTCTTGACTGAGGTTTTTCTCCTACATTCTTGCATTCTTGTTCATTTCCTCTCTATTTCTTCCTTTCTTCTGTTAACCCGAGAAGACTTACGTAACCACCAAATTGTACTTTTTATTGCTTTTACTATACCTCTCTCTGACTTACAAGTGCTGACCCTTCATTCCCAGTTTATAACTAGACCAATTCCAGCTCATTAATACCATTGGGATATCTGCTGTGCTATTTCTTTGCAACAACTTTTTGGGCACTTACACCTGGTTGGGAGAGTATCTTGGAAAAGATAGCATCTAATATCATAAGTGCAAATCTTGACCAAATTGCACAGTGGATATTGACTTAACAGTGAAATTTTGGATAGAATGGGAGTTAGAGACATCATCTCAGGTTGGGGTCTGAAATGGGTCAAGTTGCATCAGTCTCAACCAATATCCCTCTGGGCCATATCCTCAGGGATTGGGAAAGATTGAGACTACAGGGATTTAATAAGAAAAAAAAACAACACACCACCACCTTATTAGGTTATGTAATCATGTTTGGCCATGATACAAATTAAGAAGCCAAGGAAAGTGGATACTAAAGGAAGAAGCCAAAAAAAAAAAAAAAAAAGTGGCCACTAAATGGTTCCCTTAGTTGTGATACTATATTGCAGTTAGATTTATATTGTAGAAAGATATTTGAATGGAGTGGGCTTCCACACTTCTAATTTTCATGGCCTTGTATTTAAATTTAAATGAGACCCCAAAAGGATTTAAGGTGTCTGTAGCTCAGAGGGATACCCACAGGCAGGAGCCCCTTCTCTGGCTGTTGCCTGAGGGGAAACACAGCTAGGGACGAAAAAATAAAGGGCCCCATCAATGTTCAGGAACCTCTTTGTACCCTGGGTTACCCAAGGGGCCCATCCTTAGCCCAGCTAGCACTCGCAGTTGGTGTAAGTTACCAACAAAGTGCCCTTACAGTTTTGCCCTGATGAAAATCAAAGGACAATAAGAGTCCATGTACCTTTTTCAATGCCTGATCTAATTATGGCGGAGGACAAGTTGGGAAGGTTTTCTGAGGATCCTGAAATTTTTTACAAAGGGATTTACCCAACTAGTGAGATCTTTTGATCTCACCTGAGGGGACTTATAGATCTTCTTGACTACTATCCCACTGCTGCACCCCTGAGGGAAAGCAGCGTATAATACTGGTGGCCAGAGCCCATGTGGACTAACTGGCAGCCCAAGCCCAACAGGACTATGCCAGGCTCTGAGTGGGGAATGATGTTGTCCTTGAGGGAAACCTGCAATGGAATGCCAGCTTAATTCAATTGATAGAGATAGATGAGACCCTATGATTAACTGTTTAATAGAGGGCATGAAGGAACTGACAGTAAAATCTGTTAATTATGATAAGGTGAAAGAGGTTGACCAGGGCCAGGATGAAAATCCTGTAGTGTTCTAAAAGAGATTCAGTTCAGTTCAGTTGCTCAGTCATGTCCGACTCTTTGTGACTCCATGAATCACAGCACCCCAGGCCTCCCTGTCCATCACCAACTCCCGGAGTTCACTCAAACTCATGTCCATTGAGTTGGTGATGCCATCCATCCATCTCATTCTCTGTCGTCCCCTTCTCCTCCCGCCCCCAGTCCCTCCCAGCATCAGAGTCTTTTCCAGTGAGTCAACTCGTCGCATGAGGTGGCCAAAGTATTGCAGTTTCAGCTTTAGCATCAGTCCTTCCAATGAACACCCAGGATTGATCTCCTTTAGAATGGACTGGTTGGATCTCCTTGCAGTCCAAGGGACTCTCAAGAGTCTTCTCCAGCACCACAGTTCAAAAGCATCAATTCTTCGGCGATCAGCTTTCTTCACAGACCAACTCTCACATCCATACATGACCTCAGGAAAAACCATAGCCTTGACTAGACGGACCTTGGTTGGCAAAGTAATGTCTCTGCTTTTTAATATGCTATCTAGGTTGGTCATAACTTTCCTTCCAAGGAGTAAGCGTCTTTTAATTTCATGGCTGCAATCAGCATCTGCAGTGATTTTTGGAGCCCAGAAAAATAAAGTCTGACACTGCTTCCACTGTTTCCCTATCTATTTCCCATGAAGTGATGGGACCAGATGCCATGATCTTCATTTTCTGAATGTTGAGCTTCAAGCCAACCTTTTCACTCTCCTCTTTCACTTTCATCAAGAGGCTTTTGAGTTCCTCTTCACTTTCTGCCATAAGGGTGGTGTCATCTGCATATCTGAGGTTATTAATATTTCTCCCTGCAGTCTTGATTCCAGCTTGTGCTTCTTCCAGCCCAGCGTTCCTCATGATGTACTCTGCATATAAGTTAAATAAGCAGGGTGACAATATACAACCTTGACATACTCCTTTTCCTATTTGGAACCAGTCTGTTGTTCCATGTCCAGTTCTAACTGTAGCTTCCTGACCTGCATACAGGTTTCTCAAGAGGCAGGTCAGATGGTCTGGGATTCCCATCTCTTTCAGAATTTTCCACAGTTTATTGTGATCCACACAGTCAAAAGCTTTGGCATAGTCACTGAAGCAGAAATAGATGCTCTTCTGGAACTCTCTTGCTTTCTCCATGATCCAGCGGATGTTGGCAATTTGATCTCTGGTGCCTCTGCCTTTTCTAAAACCTGCTTGAACATCTGGGAATTCACGGTTCACATATTGCTGAAGCCTGGCTTGGAGAATTTTGAGCATGACTTTCCTAGATGATAGAATAGTGTTAATTCAAATATTGAAGTCTCCAAAAACAGTAAAACAGTTTAGGACCTTTTTGAGGGTAACTGGAGATTGCTGGGTTGGATTCCTGGTTATGGACTAGATGCAAAACTGTTACATGAGGTCCTAAAACAAAATGCAGAAACTGGACCATTAAACTGGGGAGATACAGAACAGCTCTTCCAAATTCTAAAAAGAAAATTATTAGACCCCCTTGCTCTGAGGTTGTCTAATTTAGAAAAAACATTTTTTTTCTTTGGTACTGAAGGAGAAGGTATGGCCCTTGGTGTGTTAACTCAATGTTTAGGACCTACATACAAGCATGTTGCACATCTATTTAAGAATTTGGACCTCTAATGAGGAAAGCTATCTTACAAAATAGAATGGGCTTGGACATTATCAAGGCGGGGGTGGGGGGATGGGGAGTGGTGAGGGTAAACTGTGCTATCATTAAGACAGAATATTGTGTTTTTATTCCAGATAATTCTGTTAGTGTATCTCAATTACTGAGTCACATGCACAAACAGATAGAAGCTCTAAATGACCCTCTCCTAGATTTGGAAAGTATTTTGGGAAAATGGTTTGGGTCTGAGATGATGGCTGAAATTTTGGACAGGCTCCTGTGTTCATTTGTGTGGTCATGCGTGTCTATCAGTGTTATAGATGATGGTATCGCCAAAAATTAATTCATGAAAGAGCCATATTTAATTGACTGAAAAGAAATTAGGCACTTACATAATACTCAGAAATACAAAATAATCTGGCCAGAATGAATTTCAGGTTCATGTTAGCTGGAAAATATTTAGAACAAAAATAATATCTGGTATCGAAGGTGGCTTAAGCTTGTTGGTTTGATTAATATAGACATTCTAAAAATTATATAAAGTTTCTAAAATTGGGATATGTCCAGGTATAATGTTCTAGTTATCTTAAAATGTTGTATGTCACAACAGCAATCAGGATTCTTTATCGTAATCAGATGTTTAACTCCATGTTTAAAGTCTTTTGTCATTTATAGATATTTTTATACTCTGGTGCTTAGAAAAAGTGCTTGATTATCAAGGAGATTCATAAAGAAAGCTGTGAAGCATATACAACAGTTCCATATCAAGATGATGGTTATGGGGAGTGTTCCAGCTTATATTGACTTAAAACAACAAGCTGTCCTGTCCCTGAGGTTGTGAGATCAGGCATCCAGAGATATTTACTACCTGACAGGCAGGGTCAGTGCCCCTACTCAGCCTTGAAGCAGTTACAGAAGGTGGACCAGTGCCTTTTTCCTTCCCATAAGAATATGGGACTAAAATCTGAGCAAGAAATGACACAAGGAGGGAGGGGTGCAGGGTTCTACATTTGAAAGAATGGCTTAACCTGAAGACACAACATAAATGGATAAATCTTCCCGACCCAGGGATCAAACCCCTGTCTCCTACATCTCCTGCATTGGCAGACATATTCTTTACTACTGAACCACCTGGGAAGCCTTCGTTGTAACATATCAGCAAGCTAATGACACACCCAGAGGAACCATGACAGTTCCAAGGTCAGCTAACACAGACCAAAGAGTGGATGGTGACCCAATTCCTGGAGATTGCACCGTCCCCAAAATAGTTGAAATAATCCTCCCACTCATTAGCCTGTGAAATTTTTGTTGCTGTTCAGTCACTAAGTTGTGATTGACTCCTTGTTACCCCACGGACTGTAGCACACAGGTTCTTCTGTCCTCCGCCATCTCCCAGAGTTTGCTCAGATTCATGTCCAGTGAGATGGTGATGCTATCTAATCATCTCATCCTCTGCCTCCCCCTTCTCCTTTTGCCATCAATCTTTCCCAACGTTAAGGTCTTTTCCAATGGGTCGGCTCTTCACATTGAAACCATTCACCTCAGATTGAGACTTGCATTCATGTGTCAGGACTTGAACCCTGGAATAAACCTGTTTGGGACTTGAACCCATGTGGTTGGGCCTCAAACGTGGCCAAAATCCATGATCCTCCAACTGAGATCACACACCTGGTTTTAGGATCTAGTGAAACTCAAGTTCTTGATGTCTCATTGCAGAAAGAATTCAGAGAGAAACAAAGTGATAGGTAAGAAGTGTTGTTTTTTTTTTTTTTAAGAGAGAAACACACTCCACAGAGTGTGGGCCATCTCAGAAGGCAAGGGCAGCCTTGGGAGATACACACTCCACAGGCAAGAGTGTGAGCCCTCACAGAAGGGGAGTGCAGCCTCAAAGTGTGTGGTTAGCTTTTATAGGCTGGGTAATTTCATTCATTGAAAGAATTCTTGTTGAAGCTAAAGCTCCGATACTTTGGCCACATGATGCTGAAACAGGAGAGAAGCAGACAGGACACGGTCTTAGAAAGAGTGACATAGCCTGAGGACACAACATAAACTGCTGCTGCTGCTGCTGAGTCACTTCAGTCGTGTCCGACTCTGTGAGACGGAAGCCCACCAGGCTCCCCGTCCCTGGGATTCTCCAGGCAAGAACACTGGAGTAGGTTGCCATTTCCTTCTCCAATACAACATAAACTGGTTAGAGTCAAATGGGTCCAAGATGGCAGACAAGTCAGCTTCAACTAGACCTCGATCCTCAGTATATGCTCATTGTAACACATCAACAAGCTAAATGACCCATCCAGAGGCACCATGACAGTTCCAAGGCCCACCATCAAAGACCAAACAGTGGGCGGTGGCCCAATTCCTAGAAATCTCCACCCCTTTTCCAAAATGGTTGGAATAATCTTTCCACTCATTAGCCTATGAAATTACCCAGCCCATTAAAGTTAACCACTCCACATTTTGAGGCCACACTCACTCTTTGGGACAGCCCACATTCTTGTCTGTGGAGTGTGTTTCTTTCTAAGAAAATTAACTTCTTACCTATCACTTTGTCTCTCACTGAATTCTTCCTGCAATAAGACTTCAAGAATAAGAGCCTCTTTAGGTCCTGAAACCAGGTTTGTGGTCTCAGTTGGAAGAGAGTGGGTTTCAGCTGGGATCGAGTCCTGGCAATATGGGTTTGAGTCCAAGCCCAATTTTGGCCAGGTTTGAGTACTGGCCATGTTGGTTTGAGTCCCAACCTAGGTTTTAGCTGAGTCTTGGCACATGGGTTCAAGTCTCAATCAGGGGTGAATGGTTTCAAAATGATGCAGGACACAGGGAACAGTAACGACTCTAAAAAACCCAACACTACCTCCTTGCAGGGCTGCTTCTGGCTTCCTTATAGCCCACTCTCATCCTTTCTTGGGAGTGTATTTTTGCTGTGCTTGGTAAAACTCTTGCTACTTAAAACTTCTCTATGCTGCTCGACTGAATTCTTTCCCTTCAGAGGGCAAGAATCAAGGAAATCACCATATTAATAGGGTTTCCCTGGTGGTTCATCTGGTAAAGAATCCACCTGCAATGTGGGATACCTGGGTTTGATCTCTGGGTTGGGAAGATCCCCTGGAGAAAGGAAAGGCTACCCACTCCAGTATTCTGGCCTGGAGAATTCCATGAACTATACAGTGGCAAAGAGTCAGACACGATTGAACATATTAATTACCTCCAACTTAAAATTCCTCAGTGTACAGAGGGTACCATTACAGAACACAAGTTCATGTGCCTGATGCACAGTGAGATAAAACAAACCAGAAGGTTGGAGTTAGGGACAGAGGAAGATTCATTGTGGGGCCATGCAAGGAGAATGATGCCTCGTGCTCAAAAACCCCAAACTCCTTTAGGATTTCCAGGGAAACGTTTTTATAGGCAAAATTTGGGGTGAGAACTGCAGGGTGTGTGGCTTTCTTCTGATTGGTTTGTGGTGAGGTAACAGGGTGGTACTCCAGGAATCTTGCACTTCAGCATGAGGTTACCATCCTCCACTTGAGTGGCCCTTACTTTCTGCAGAAGAACTTAAAGACATTGCTGTGCTTGTCTCCTGAGGAGGAACTGGAACTTTGCCCCAGGGCTACATGTTTATTCCTTGACTGTTCCTGAAACCAGTCCTGTGGGGACCCCAGGATGGAGATTTTCTGTCCCCCATTTCTTGTAGGCAAGACTCCAGCCTCTGTGACCTTCCCTGAGTTCCAAATGGTGACTTGGAATGGTTGCTAATCAAGGGAGGATCAGCAAAGAAACCACTTGAGGCAGAGATGAAAGGAATCAGAGAAGCTCACCACCTGACCACCTGAGACAAGATTAAAGGAGGGCACACCCTGCACACACCCTAATCTTGTCAGACCTTACCTCCTCCCACCCCCCCCCCACCCCCCCGCACTGGTATAAAAACACTCATCAGGTTCTCTGGGGCTGAGACACATAGGTTTTCAAGGCAGAAGCCTGGTGTGTCTCCCTTTGCCTGGCAAAGCAAGAAGGCTATTCGTTTCTACTTCTGTCTCCAGGATATGATTCAGCACTGGAGTATAGGGAAGTCGAGTTTTTGGTAACATTCCCCTTTTGTTTCTGTATTCTCTCCCTTTCCTGATTACCAACCATTTGAATCAGCCCTTTGGGACTTAGGGAAGGTCTAGGAGGCTGGATGAAGCCTGTTTCCTACAAATATGAAATGGGGAGACACAGAAAGGATATGTACTCAGAAGAGCCCCCTAGGATTCTGTTCCCTTCACTAGAATCTGCTAACCTGGAGAGATGCAGACACACATTTGATGCCCACTCCTTGCTATGGGGACCTGTGAGTGATGCAGTCCTAAGTTGATCCCCCAAGGATAAGTGTCTGCATGTAAAGTCCCTGAGGGTGGATTCAGGGAATTCTTCAGACTCCTCCAGGGCCACCTCTTGTGGAGCCAACCTAGGGCTCAGGTAGAAGACTATGTCCCTTAACTTGTGTCAGCTTAAGAAAATGCACAACTTGAGTGCTGTGAGTTAAAATGAGGACTGCAGCCCAGGAGTCAGCACTTCACTTCAGATAGCTCTGAGAAACTGGTTCAAAGAAGCAGGGGGGAAGGTCATTATATGTATGTAATTTTGGTGAAGGGGGAATACATGCAATCAAGCACATACTTCTCTAGAAGGTTTCTGCTAGTCTCCTGAAGCTTTTGCTAGTCATGAGGAATAGTCATAGCCATAAAGAACTTTAGTGATTTTCTAGATATGAGGAGATACAAGAATTGGGCACATGAAACCAGCTCTTAAAAATATCTAAATATATGAAGACCTCTCCTGCCAGTTCCCCCACTCCACCCCTCCCCTCAGCAAAAAGGGCCTCATTTCTGCTCTCCACCTTAAACTCCTTTCAGTGGGTGTTGCAAGTTAGCAGCAGCTGCACATGATTTAATCCTTGTAGAGGGAGATGGCAAGTGCTGATTTGTAGTTTACACTTGCTTCCAAAGAGTAAGCCAGTCACCCAATCCCCAGTTGGAGATAAATGAATATCAAACTTTGGCAGGTAGTTGAGCCCTGCATTGCTGTGGATAAGGCAAAGGGGGCCATCTAGTGGCTGTCTCTCCCTTGGTTTTGTTATTCTTGGGGTGCCAATGATAATAATCTTGGAGGAAACTATTGAGCAGGTTATGTGGATCCTTGGAAAGTTCCTGACTTTGTGGGAATAGAGAAATCTGGCCCCAGGTGTTTTCAAATGAGGACAGGAACTGTGCACTGGCTGTAGGAAGGGACTGCAAAGGCAGTGGGCTGCACACTGGGGTGTTCAGCATCTCTTTGGGACTCCCAGAAAAGATGGAGCTAGGGGGCTGAGTGCAAGCGCATAACTGTTACTCCTCCAGTAACCTCCATGGAGTTGCAAAGAGTGGGACAGGACTTAGAGACTAAACAACAACAAAGCAGTCATCTAGCTTTCCAACAAGATGGAACTTGATTTCCTCCAGTGTTTGACCCTTGACCCCACCCTCAGCCCCACCTCCCATTTGTGGAGAGCAAATCCCAGCCAGACTGGTTTTGAACTTCTGTGATGGGGTTGAGCTGGAATGTCTGGGAGAGGCAAGGGTAAGACTTTAACAGCTGAGTTTACTAAATTTGCATTACAAAGAGTCAGGATGCACTATGGGTGCAAAGCAGTATTCTGTGGCTTGTGAGTGGGATGGGAGAAAGGGAATTGGAAAAGAGTTGTTGTTGTTCAGTTCCTCAGTCATGTCCAACTCTTTGCAACCCCATGGGCTGCTGCATGCCAGGCTTCCTTGTCCTTCACCGTCTCCCAGAGCTTGCTCAAACTCATGTCCATTGAGTTGATGATGCCATCTGTCTTGTCCTCTGTTGTCCCCTCCTCTTCTTGCTTTCTATCTTTCCCAGCATCAGGTCTTTTCCTTAGTTACTAAGTTACTAAGTGAGATCAAGGATTTATCCCTTTTCAGTGTCCTTTGGGGGGCCATGTAAATTATTTTATATTGAAGGGGAGCAGAATTTCTCACCCCAAAACATACCTCTTCAGCCTGAGGGTTATTTCAATGTAAAGGTAATCAAAACTAACAGATTCTGGGAAGCTCTTTATCTCTCCCTTAACTGCTTAAATTTACATTGGGAAGGGGGCCTGTACCAGGAAGAGAGCTATTACCCCAGATACCTAAAGAAATTTATTCACCTTTTGTTTTCCAAACATCTCTGCCTTCCTGTGAATAGTTTTCTTCTCCTTTGTCTGCTTAAAGAAAAACCACACATGTTGAAATTGTGAATTTAAATTTTGTTACTAAATGCAAATTTGTGAGCCCAATGCACAGTGAGGCTGATCTTGGGTGGCCTCAGCCTGCTATGGCTTGGAGCAGGGCTTGGGTTCCCAGCCAGAAACTGAGGCTGTGTTTCAGCAGTATGAGCACCAAATCCTCACCACTAGACCAGTGGTCAGTGACAAAGGCCTGGCTCTTTGGGTTTGCAGAAGATGATTCCCACAAAGATAGAAAATAGGGACACAAATAAAGTATTTATTAAGAGGAAAAAAGAGTACTGCGTGTGTGGGTAGACAAATGGGTTAACTCAGAGAGAGCGCGTCTGAATGCTGAGTTGCACCCTTGGGGCAGTTTGAATTACTTTTACGGGGCATTTCCTCTGAGTTTCCTTTGGCCAATCATTTTGATTTGTCTGGCTCACTATTCATATTTGGTTTATCTCAGGATCTCTCATGTGTATGTACACATCTCTTAGCCAAGATGAATAGGTGTATGGGTAGAGAATATCCTTTGACATAACTCCCTCTTTGACCTCAAAGGAGTCTTTTCTGCACATGTGTGGTTGGGGAGGTCTCCTGACTCCAAGAACGAGAAATATATGTCCTGGATAGGGCCCAGCCTCCTCCCTTAATTGTCCTGCTGCTTTTGTTTTGGAGCTTCAGCAAATAGGGAATGAATCTCCAATTGCTCTACCATATTGGGGGTGCATCTACCTCCTGCATCACACCCTCTGAGAAACATATGTTATGCCCTGAGTCCGGTCCCCCTTAACTGGTAGAATAAGACACTCGCAGCAATGCAAAAGCAAGAATGGGGTTTATTTCTAGCTCGAGCTAGGACTCATGCCTCCTCCAGCGCAGTGGAGTGGGACAAGAGCCCCGAGCCCAGGTCACAGCGGTTTTTATAGTCTCAGGTTACATAAGCACCTATTTCTGTTCAAAAGATCAAGCTGGCAGAAGCTCATTGGCCAGTTCATGCATGCGCGGAAGCTCACTGGCCAGTTTATATGTGCGCGGGGGTTTTTCTGGGGGATTTCCCTTTTTACTCTGATTGGCCCAACTTTTGGCGCCAGCGGGACTTTTCTAGGGAGGAGTTTCTTAATTTTGGCGCCGGCGGGATCTTCTTAGGGAGGAGTTTCTGTGGACTTAGCCTCCACCCTCTCTCCAGGAAATCAAAACTTAGGCCTAAGCAAGGTCTCAGGCCTATCCTGGCTACTCAGATGTTAGGGCTCCTAACACATAAACCCCCAAAAATCTTTAATGGGAAGATGACAGGCAAAGATCTATCTTCTGTAACTTCTACATCGCCTCATTGACCCTACCTAGCTGGAGGCATGGAGCTCTCACCCTGTCTCATTAAAGAGGTCCCAGGGTGACTTCAGCTACTTTTGCAGGATCTGCTGTGGGGAGTGGCTGGAGTCCCTGCATCACCATTGTCTTGTAGACCAGTGGTCAGTGACAAGGTCCTAGACTTTTGGCTTTGCAGAAGGGAATTCCCACAGAGGTGGTGTTTATTAGGAGGAAAAAGAGTACGGTGCCTGTGGATGGATGCATGGGCAGGCTCAGAGAGAGAGCTGCCCCCTGGTGGTAGTTTGAATCACTTTCATGGGGCATTTCTTTCCAGTTTACTTTGACCAATCATCTTGCTTTGTCTGGTAAAGATGCCGTATTTGGCATAGCTCAGGGTCATCCTGTGTGTGTGCACATCTTTTAGACCAGATGGATTCTAGTAAAGAGGCTTATGGGTAGTTGACATCACTTTCTTTGAGGTTATCCCCCTCCCTTTTCAACCTCCAAGGAGCCTTTCAGTGCACGTGTAGTCGTGGAGGTCTCCTTAGCTTTAGAATGAGGAATATGTGGTCTTCCATCTCTTATCTGTACAGGGCCCAGCCTCCTCCATCATCCTGTTTCTATAGAGTTTCTGGTATTATGGAATTTCTGTCCACAAGGGAGAAACTGTTGAGCCTGGGCCCATGTATCTCCTCCCTCTAGGACAAATGAACAAAAATGAGTTTAGAGCACAGATAGGTTTATTGGAGGTGTCAACTTGAGAAAAAGCACAATATGAGAGTCATGAGTCAAGTTTTATTCGGGGCAAAACGAGGACTGCAGCCTGGGAGATGGCATCTCAGATGCCTCTGAGAAACTACTCCCAGGCTGTAGGAGGCAAAAACAGTATATATGTAATTTTGGTAAAGGGGAAATCAATCAAGCACATGCTTCCCAGAAGGTTTCTACTAGTCTTGTGAAGCTTCTGCTAGTCATCAGGAAGAGTTGTCACCATGGATTCTAATACTTTTCCTGAGAGGAGACACAAAAATTAGGCTCAAAAAATGGACTCCTGGGGCTTCCCTGGTGGCTCAGTGGTAGAGTCCACCTGCCAATGCAGGAGACATGGGTTTGATCCCTCGTCTGGGAAGATCCCACATACCACGGAGCAACTAAGTCTGTGCACTGTAACCATTGAGCCTGTGCTCTAGAGTCTGGGAACTGCTACTACTGAGCCCATGTGTTGCAACTACCAAAGCCCAAGAGCCCTGGAGTCCGTGCTCTGCAACAGGAGAGGCTGCTACCAAGAGAAGCTATCACACCACAGCTAGAGAGTAGCTCACTTGCTGCCACTAGAGAAAAACCTGGGTATCAACCAGCACAACCAAAAAAAAAAAAAAAGCCTCCTGAAAATATCTAACTATCTGAAGCTCTGTCTTATCATTTTTTCCCGCCAAGCACAGAGTGCCTCATTTTGTTACTGAATCCAGGCTCACTCTGCTCGCCACATGACAGGCCAGTTAGCTGAGAGATAAGATGGTGAGGCAAGAAATATGACTTTCTTCAGAAAGCCAGCTAATTGGGACGACAGACTAATGTCTAGAAATAACCATCTTAACACGGTCTGGATGCCATTTTCTTTTATAGAACGAGAGAGAGATGGGATGAGGAAGTAAAATAAAAAGGGCCATCAGTCTTGCAAATCATCTCTGGGAATGGCCAGTATTGGGAAAGGGATGTGTTAATACCTTCTTTCTTGCAGCCATTAACAGGTGGGCAGAGCCCGGTTATATTTCTGTGTGCTGAGCAAAGGCATTTTAACAGTCCAGCACAGGGGTGGGGTCCTTTTAGGAAGGCCATTATGTATGATTATAATAACAAAAACAAAACAGAACAAAAAAGTAAAGGTTAAAGTCAAAGAAAGAGATCCAGCATGGAGTCAAGGCTCTTCCTGCAACAATTTCTGCTCTCTCTACCCTGAACTCCTTTCAGAGGGTGTTGAAAATCAACAGGTGTAGCAGCATATGATTTAATCCTTGTAGAGGTAGATGGCAAGCACCCAATCAACTGCCAATTTGTAGTTGACAGAGGGTTGAGCAAGAACAAGGGGCTTGTGTTCAAAAACTCCAAACTCCCTGAAGGGTTTTGGCAAAGCATTTTTAAAGGCAAGGGGAGGAAGAGGTGTCCCAGGGTATGTGATCAGCTCCTGCACAATTCTCTGATTGGTTGATGGTGATCAGTCCTTGGGCACTAGAAGCAAGCTACTGCTCATAATCATCAAGTATTAATAGTTAATTTCATCCATTCGGTGGCAGTTTTATCAGCTGAAAAACTTAGGAACTATGCATTAGATACCATTATCCAGATACTTCGGAGAGGAGAAAAAACAGAATTATTTGGGAACTGAAAAGGTCCCATATGGTCCGGCTAGGTTACATAACCAGGGGCTTACTTAGGACTTTTGAAATTGTACAACTCATATTAGAACTTGAACCCACTGTCTTTTAACTGAGATCACACACCTGGTCTCAGGATTCAGTGAGCTCAGGTCCTTTATGTCTTGTTTCAGAAAAAAGTCTAATGAGAGACAAAGTGATAGGTAAAGAGTGGATTTATTTAGAGAGATACATATTCCATAGACAGGATGGGTTATGTCTCAAAAAGCAAGAACAACTTTAGTAGAAACACACTTCACTGACATACTGTGGGCTATCTTAGAAGGTAAGAGGCCCCCAAATATGTAGAGGTTAGTTTTTATGGGTCGGGTAATTTCATAGACTAATGGGTGGGAGGATTATTTCAACTATTTTAGAGAAGGGGCGGAGATTTCCAGGAATTAGGCCACTGCTCACTGATTTTTGATGGTTGATCTTGAAACTGTCATGGTATTGGTGGGTGTATCACTTAGTATGCTGATGTGCATACTCTGAGGCTCAAGGTCTAGTGGAAGTTGATGTATCTTCCACCTTGACTTATTTTGTTCTAATCAGTTTATGTCTTATCCTTGGGCTATGCCATTCTTTTAAAGACTCCACCCTGACCCTTCCCTCCTGTTTCAGAAAGGTAATTTGGATAGAGGATTGGTAGACTGAGTATTGGTAAAGGAGGAGACAGGCAAGTAGTAGCTAAATCGTGGAACTCATATTGGGACTTGAACACACAGTCTTTTGTTGAGTTTGTACACCTCACTTCAGGACTTAATGAAGCTCAGAACTTAGAAGTGGTAGAGGAGGAACCAGTATACATACAACTTTTTTTTTGGTCTAGGGAATACATGCAGTCAAGCATACACACATCTTTCATCTGTTGGTGTTTTTATTTCCATAAAGAGCATAAAGATATTGTTATGTGTATCCCTTGAGGTGGAACCTGCCCCTGCCCCAAGGCTACACTGTTGATTGTTGGCTGTTCCTCCCTTGTTTCTACATCCTCTCCTTCCCAGATTAGCAAGTGTTTGAGTCTGTCCTTTGGAACTCAGGGAAGCTCATGGAGACTGGAGTCTGTTCCTTATGAAGAATCGGGGACACGGAAAGTCTTCCAAGACCAGGAACCTCGCAGGGTCTTGCTCAGTTTCATAAAGAGCTGTTAGGCCAAAGCACAGAGATCCTCACTCTGTTTTTCGCCTTGTTGGTGGCAACTGTAGAGGGTTAGGAAATGTAGAACTGGGTGGTGAACACTGCTGCTTCTGTCCTTCCTCGTTCACACTTTCGTTCTCTAGATCTCCACCCCTTTCTTTAGCTCAGGATATTATATAAGCTTCAGTTACCTGGCTGCCTTTGATTCTTCATATCTTCACTCCTGGAGGTAAAAAATTTTGTTTTTTTTTACTCTGTTACTCTGTTTTATACAGTTTAATTATTAGACCAGTCAAAGAACATAGAACTGAGACAGGAAGGGGGCAGGGCACAAGCTTTAAAAGAATGACATAGCCTGAGAACAGGACTTAAACTGATTAGAACCAACTGGGTATAAGATGGCAGATGAGTCATCTTCCAGTAGATCTTGAGCCTCAGTATGGGCTTACTGTAGCACAGCAACATGCTAAATGACACCTCCACATGTGCTGTGACCATGAAGGTCAAAAAGTGGGCGGTGGCTCACTTCCTGAAAATCCCCACCCCTACCCAAAAGATCTGGAATACTTTTCCCACTCATTAGCCTGTGAAATTACCCACCCTTATAAAAACTGACAGTCCCATATTTAGGACTATTCAGTTCAGTTCAGTCGCTCAGTCGTGTCCGACTCTTTGCGACCCCATGAATCACGGCACGCCAGGTGTCCATCACCTGTTTGAGTTCACTCAAACTCATGTCCATTGAGTCGGTGATGCCATCCAGCCATCTCATTTTCTGTCGTCCCCGTCTCCTCCCGCCCCAATCCCCCCCAGCATCAGACTCTTTCCCAGTGAGTCAACTCGTCGCATGAGGTGGCCAAAGTGTTGGTGTTTCAGCTTTAGCATCAGTCCTTCCGATGAACACCCATGATTGATCTCCTTTAGAATGGACTGGTTGGATCTCCTTGCAGTCCAAGGGACTCTCAATAGTCTTCTCCTGCACCACAGTTCAAAAGCATCAATTCTTCAGCGATCAGCTTTCTTCACAGTCCAACTCTCACATCCATACATGACCATGGGAAAAACCATAGCCTTAACTAGACGGACCTTGATTGGCAAAGTAATGTCTCTGCTTTTTAATATGCTATTGAATCCATACAACTCATATTAAGACTTGAACTCATTAGGATTAGATTAGCATACCCTGGTGCCCTTTTTGCCTCTCTTGCCTTCTGAGATGGCCCTCACTCTCTCAACGAAGTGTATTTCCTCCCTAAATAAACCTTTTTTACTTTACTATTTCTTGCTCTTGAATTCTTGGTTTCATGAAACCGAGAACACACCCTTGGTGGCTGTCACAGGAACTGGGATGTGACCATCCTCCTGTGCCCCATTCTCCTGCAATAGAAGGGGAGGCTGGGAAATTTTCTCTGCCTTTACATTGCTTATTTGAATTGTGATTTTTCTAAGCACCATCCTTCTAGGGGCTTTAATTTTACCAGCTTTGAAACTTTTATTTCTGCAAATTGTAACAAATATTGCTAACACTACCATTATAGGCAGAACTGTGTCTGCCTGCCCCTACCTGCCCATCCAGTTCATAAACCAAAGTTCGAACCCAGTTTAGAACTTGACATCTAAGTTGTCAATCAAACATAAACATGGTTTATGTTTATATTTGCGCATAAGGCCTTTAAAGAAGTGGTTATAAAACTGAGCAGGACCCTATCAGAACCTCCCCTGGTACAAATCTTTTCCATGTCCTTAGTTTCTATTATGTAGGAAAGAAGCTTCAGCCTCGAGACCTTCCCTGATTATCAAAGGGTAAATTCAAACAGTTGTTAATCAAAATAGTGAGGCAATGAGGAATGAAAAGAGGAACTGATCTTTGGTAGCCTCAACCTGAAGCAGCTTGAAGTGGGCCTTTGGTTTCCCGGCCAGAGACTGAGGTGGGTTACGGCAGTGAACACACCAAATCCTACCCACTAGACCAGTGTTCAGTGACAGGGCCCTTGCTCTTTGGCTGTGTGGAAAAGAATTCCCACAAAGGCAGAAATTAGTGAAGCAAGTAAAGTATTTACTAGGTGGAAAAAGAGTTCATATGTGTGGATAGACACAGGGGTGAGCTCAGAGAGAAAGTCCCCGAGTCTTGCCCTTGTGGTAGTTTAAATCACTTTTGTGGAGCATCACTCTGGTTTTTCTTAGGCCTATCATTTTGATTTGCCTGGCTCAGAGTCCACATTTGGTATATCTCAGGATACTCCCATATGTGTGCATGCATCTCTTCGCCAAGATGGATTCTACTGCCAGAGGCCTATGGGTAGCCTGGAGTCAGTTGGCATCACTCCCCTTTTGACCTCCAAGGACATGCATGGTCAGGGAGATCTCCTGACTTCGAAAATGAGAAGTATGTGGTCTGGGCAAGGCCTAGCCTCTTCTCTGAAATGCCCTGCTATTCTCATCTTGGAGTTTCAGCCCACAGAGAATGAATCTCCTATCACCTTACCCAGGGGTGGACCTATCTATCTCCTGCCTCAGATTGGTCAAGAAAGTATAGTGCAGTGATAAAAGACCCTGGTTTCTACTCAGGTGAGATATACAACAATATTTTTGAGTTCTTCTGTGGGAACTAAAGTCCCCACCCAGGTGGAGGATGATAACTTCAGACTGAATACAAGATTCCTGGAACACTGCCTTGCTACCTCCCTACCAACCAATCAGGAGAAAGTCTGCACACAGTGGAAGATAACAAAAACTCTGACCCCACTTTCCAAATGATTAACTGAGATAAGCTTCCCCTCTTTTCCTTTAAAAACTTTCCTGGTCGAACAGAATCTATGAGTTGGTTCTTGGACAGGAGTCCACCTTCTCCTTAGGTTGCTGACCTCCTGAATAAAGCACTTTCCTTTCTAACCAGCGCTTGTCTCTCAAATACTGGCTTTCAAGTGGTGAACGGTTGAACCTGAGTTCAGTAACAATTATGATTAGATGAAGTCACTAGTTCAGTTCAGTTCAGTTCAATTGCTCAGTCGTGTCTGACTCTTTGTGAAGCAGCACACCAAGCTTCCCTGTCCATCACCAATTTCCTGAGCTTGCTCAAACTCATGTCCATCAAGTTGGTGATGCCATCTAACCATCTCATCTTCTGTCATCCCCTTCTCCTCCTGCCTTCAATCTTTCCCAGCATCAAGGTCTTTCCCAATGATTCAACTCTGCATCAGAAAGTATTGGAGTATTGGTGGCGAAAGTATTGGAGCTTCAGCTTCAGCATCAGTCCTTCCAACGAATATTCAGGACTGATTTCCTTTAGAGTTGATTGACTGAATGTCCTTGCAGTCCATGGGACTCTCAAGTCTTCTTCAGCACCGCAGTTCAAAAGCATCAGTTCTTTGGCATTCAGCTTTCTTAATAGGCCAACTCTCACATCCATACATGACTACTGGAAAAAAAATAGCTTTAACTAGACAGACCTTTGTCAGCAAAGTAACATCTCTGCTTTTTAGTATGCTGTCTAGTTTGGTCATAGCTTTTCTTCCAAGAAGCAAGCAGCTTTTAATTTTATGGCTACAGTCACATCTGCAGTGATTTTGGAGCCCCAGAAAATAAAGTCTGCCACTGTTTCCATTGTTTCCCCATCTATTTGCCATGAAGTGATAGGACAGGATGCCATGGTTTTTGTTTTTTAATGTTGAGTTTTAAGCCAGCTTTTTCACTCTTCTCTTTCACTTTCATCAAAAGGCTCTTTCTGCCATAAGGGTGGTGTCATCTGCACATCTGAGGTTATTGAGATTTCTTCTGGAAATCTTTTTTTTTTTGGCTATCATCATCATTGTTTTTACCCTCAAGTTCATCCAGAATAACCCCTATTCATTCTTCAAAACCCCATGTGGTTTTACTATTTGTCTTGCCCAGAATGAACTCTCAATGATTTTTGTGACCATTTGACAAGTTCCTAGACTGAGGCCCAGAGCAGCCAGGTCACTGCTGAGGTTTTTCAGCATCCAGCTCCTTCTTCCTCTATCTGCCCAGTTCCAGGGCATGGATCTCAGGCCTGGCCAGTCTGGCTTAGGAACATGTAGACGCAGGCGGTATCAGTTCAAATCCATTGCCAGCCAGCCCTAGGCATCAATGGTCAACTCTCACATGTAGGACTGCTTGGCCTTACACTCAGACACCCAGTGCTTCTGTCCCACATCCAGGCAGCCTCTTCCACCCCTACCAGGGCCACCTTCCTCAGTGCTGGCAGCCTTGCAGCAGGTTTCAAAGAAGTATTGGCACAGTGTACTGCCGCCAGCCGCAGGCACCTTCTCCAGCACCTCCACCTCACAGCAGTCCGGGGGTCTGTCACCAGCCGCGGACTGCATCACACATGGCCAGCTCTCCACAGCGACCGGCTGGGGCTGTCTTGCTCACCCCTCACAGACTGCGGTCAGGTGGGCTCTGGGTGGGCACCCCAAAGGCCTCGGACTCCAGCAGAAAGAGCAGAGGAGGCCCCATGAGGGTACCCCTGGACAGGGCTACACTGGGGGGACAAGAAGTCCGACTCAGGTGCTGGAAATGGGGGCAGGGGTGAAAGTGGGGGTGGGGCTCCACTGGGACACTGGGGAGGAAAAATAGGAACATGGGAAGGGAGCCTGAGGGGTGAGGGAGCATCTCGCTGAGCACATGTGAGCACCTCCTCACCTCTTAGCTCCAGGGCTGAAATAGCTCAGCTAGAACTCCATCTGTCTATGGGGTCACACAGAGTTGGACACGACTGAAGTGACTTAGCAGCAGCAGCAGCAGAACTCCATCACATCCACTAACTTTGTTCATAGTGATGCTTCCCAAGGCCCACTTGACTTCTCACTCCAGGATATCTGGCTCTAGGTGAGTGATCACACCATAATGGTTATCTGGGTCATTAAGATTTTTTTGTACAGTTCTTCTGTGTATTCTTGCCACCTCTTCTTAATATCTTCTACTTCTGTTAGGTCCATACTGTTTCTGTCCTTTATTGTGTCCATCTTTGTATGAAATGTTCCCTTGGTAGCTCTAATTTTCATGAAGAGATCTCTAGTCTCTCCCATTCTATTGTTTTACTCTATTTCTTTGTATTGATCATTAAGATGGCTTTCTTATCTCTCCTTCCTATTCTTTGGAACTCTACATTCAAATGGGTATATCTTTCTTTTTTCTCCTTTGCCTTTAGCTTGTTCAACTCATAGAGAGATAATCTGATGGTGCCCACCTGTGAATGGATGCAAAAAAGAAGAGATTAACACACATTTCCAAAGACTGACCCTTCCCAGAGACATTTTGCAAGACTGAAGACCCTTTCTACTTCACTTCTTCATTGCCTCTCCCTCTCTATTTTACCTTTCAATTTTTCAATATTTTTTTACTTTGCTGTACCAGGTCTTAGTTGTGGCAAACACGCAAACTCTTAGTTGCAGCATGTGGGATCCAGTTCCCTGACCAGGGACCAAACCTAGGCCCCTGCCATTGGGAGCACAGAGTTCTAGCCACTAGACTACCAGGGAAGTCCCTATTCTGCCTTTTGACTTTAGTTCCTCATTGCTTCTCTCCCTCTGGCTCTATAAAAGAACCTGGCATCCAGACGCTGAGAAGATGGTTACTTTGAGACATCAGTCTGCCATCTTCTTGCAGTGAGCCAACTTTCTGAGTAAAGTTGTATTCCTTGCCTCAACATCTCATCTCTTGTATTCACTGGCCTGTCATGGGTCGAGCGGAGTCTGGTTACACTTGGTAACACTTTCAGTTGGCTCCACACAGCTGAGGGCTATGTCAGGTAGGTCCACTTTAAGAATCATTCTCAGGTTAAGTGTCCCCAGAATGCTGGTTTTTCTTTTGATCAAAAAAGAAAGAGAACAGGAAATTATGAGAAGCATTTAAATTGAGGACTTGTTTTGCATCTATCAATTCATAATAAAAACAAAATAAACAAACAAACCTCAAAATACATTCTTTCACCAAGACTGAGAACTTTTGGAAGACTAAAAGGTTAATGGACTGTTGATGGTGGTAGAAATGGTTATATATGTTCCTGGATGAATTACAGCAGCATTCTTCAAGGGCTATAAAATTGTTCACACCTGAAGTTCAGTAATCCATTTCATGGGAATCTGCCTTAAGGAAGCAATTAAGCAGAAGCAAAAGGCTGTATAAATATATATACATATATGTGAAAGATGTCCATTGTAAGCATGATTTATAAGAGTAAAAACCTGGAAAGAAACCAAATTCTCAACAATAAACAAATTGTTGAGTTAAAACACAAAGGCCAATGAAACAGTATGCAGCTATTAAAAATGATAATTACAAAGCACATGTATAAACACGAAAACGTTTATGATTTTTGCACATACACATACTGAAAATACAAAATAGCATCCGTCATAATTACATCAATGTGGAAAATGTCATATAGGCAATGTTGGTAGATGGTTTGGATGAATCAAAATAATCTTAAGTAGCAAGGCTTTAAAGTGTTTTTCCTTCTAGAAATTTTATTTGAATGATATAATAGATTATAGTTTTCTCTATTAAAGAAGTGATCTGATCATGTAGAACCTTGCCAGTGGGCTCTGCCAAAGTATAATTTTAAAAAAGCTCAAAATATGATTCATATGACTATAAAGTGAATATGTGTCAGATGTTTATTTAACTCCTTATGAGGAATCTAGTGGATAGTAAAGCTGATTCAAAGAGAATTTGTGGAATAGAGATTTATATAGTAGTCAGGAGGAGCCTTCTGGAATAAGTCAACCAAGAAACAAGCTAGACACCAAAACTTTGGGGTAGTCTTCAATCATTTATGCTTTTATCAGGCAAATACTGACAAATTAATGTGTAGCTTCAGTTTAAGCCCTAATTAACTTTAAATAGTAAATCAAAGATATATACCTTAGAGCAGCACTGTCCAATAGAAGCATAATGCAACTTGCATATGTAATTTAAAATTTTCTATTAACTCTGTAAAAAAAGTAAAAAAAGAGGTGAAGTTAATTTTAATGTGTGTAGCCAAAATATTATCATTTCAATATGTAGTCAATGTAAAAAATTTATTCTCTTGCTTAGTCTTCAAAATCTACTGTGTATCTAATACTCACATAAAGCTCTGCTCAATTTGTATGCTATATATTCATTAGAATTGTTGATGTTGCATTTAGGTTTCATAAAATTTACAGTCAAAAGAGTTGTTCCAAGTCTAGTTAAAAATATACTGGGAATTCCCTGGCGACCCAGTGGTTAGGACTTGACATTTTCACTGTTTGAGGAACTGAGACCCTGCAAGGCTAGGACTTGCCTAGTGGTCCAGTGGTTTAGACTCCTTGCTTCCAAAGCAGCGGGTGTGGATTCAGTCTCTAGTCAGGGAACTAAGTTTCCACATGCTGAACAGCAAGGCCAAATAATAAAGAGTAAATAAAAAATAAACGGAAACACAGATGTTGAGAATGGGCTTACGGATACAGTGGGGAAAGGAGAGAGTGGAAAGAATGGAGAAAGCAGCATTGATGTACACACACTGTTCTGTGTGAAGCAGACAGTTGGTGAGATGACGATGCTGATGTTCAGTTGCTCAGTTGTGTCTGACTCTTTGTGACCCCATGGACTGTAGCACCCCAGGCTTCTCTGTCCTTCATCATCTCCCAGAGCTTGCTCAAACTCATGTCCATTGAATCGGTGACGCCATCCAACCATCTCGTCCTCTGCTGTCCCCTTTTCTTCCTGCCCTCATTCTTTTAACCAGCATCAGGGTCTTTTCCTGGGAGTCGTCTTTCCATCAGGTGGCCAAAATAATGGAGCTTCAGCTTCAGCCCCAATCCTTCTAATGAATATTCACCGTTGATTTCCTTTAGGATTGACTAGATTGATTTCCTTGCTGTCCAAGGGACTCTCAACAGTCTTCTCCAACAACCTCAGTTCAAAACCATCAATTCTTCAGTGCTCAGCCTTCTTTATGGTCCAACTCTCACATCCATTCATGACTTCTGGAAAAACCATAGCTTTGACTATACAGACCTTTGTTGGCAAAGTGATGTCTCTGCTTTTTAATACACTGTCTAGGTTTGTCAAAGATTTTTTTCAAAGGACGAGCATCTTTTAATTTCACCATTTCACTGCAGTCACCATCTGCAGTGATTTTGGAGCCCCAAAAAGTAAAGTTTCTCACTGTTTCCATTGTTTCCCCATCTATTTGCATGAAGTGATGGGACCTGATGCCATGATCTTAATTTTTTGAATGTTGGGTTTTACGCCAGCTTTTTCACTCTCCTCTTTCACCTTCATCAAGAGGCTCTTTAATTTCTCTTCACTTTCTGCTACAGGGGTGGTGTCATTTGCTTATCTGAGGTTATTGATATTTCTCTGGCAATCTTGATTCCAGCTTATCATTCATCCAGCCTGGCATCTCTCATGACATATTCTGCATTCAGGGTGACAATATACAGTCTTGACATACTCCTTTCCCAATTTGGAACCAGTCCATTGTTCCTTGCCCGTTTCTAACTGTTGCTTCTTGACCTGCTTATGGGTTTCGCATAAGGCAGGTAAGGTGGTCTGGTATTTCCATCTCTTGAAGAATTTTCCACAGTTTGTTGTGTTTCTCGAAGTCAAAGTCTTTAGCATAGTCAATGAAGCAGAAGTAGATGTTTTTCTAGAATTCTCTTGCTTTTTCTATGATCCAAAGGATGTTGGCAATTTGATCTCTGGATCCTCTGCCTTTTCTAAATCTAGCTTGAACATTTGGGAGTTCTTGGTTCACATATTCTTCAAGCCTTGCTTGGAGAATTTTGAGCATTACTTTGCTAGCATGTGAAATGAGGGCAATTGTGTGGTAGATGGAGCATTCTTTGGCATATATAGCTGGTGAGAAGTTGCTATGTTAACACAAGGAACCCAGCTCTGTGATGACCTAGAGGGGTGTGATGGTGGGAGGGGAGGGAAGCTCAAGAAAGAGAGAATATATGTATAATTATAGTTGATTCACGTTGTTGTATGGCAGAAACCAACACATTATAAAGCAATTTTTCTCAAATTAAAAGATTAAAAAAATAACAATACGATCCCACAAGGTGTGTGCTTAGCCAAAAACAAACAACTTCCCCAAACCCTACCTATGATACAAATAAAGACAAAGACCTCTGTTATAAAAAAGTATATATATTTAAAAGATTCCCAATAACTGTAGCTTTAACACTTAAATTAATTAAAATTAAATAAAATTAAACATTTGGTTGTGCCTGCCACATTTTACGTGGTCAGCAGGCACCTGTGGCTGTGGTTAGGGTATTGGACAGCCTAGAAGGAAAGGGTGAGATAATCCTTGGGGAAGCCTCTTGGACCATGCTTGTGTATGACCTTGAAACCACAAGCAGTCATCCTTTCACCTTATTTGTGAGTTTTGGAAAATTTTTATCAAGAGTTCTGAGGGTATATAAATTATCTTGATTTTTAAAAACAGCTTTATTGAAATATAATCCACATACCATGAATGTATAGTTAAATAAATGTATAGTTTCAGTTCAGTTCACTCGCTCAGTCGGGTCCGACTCTTTGCGACCACATGAATCACAGCACGCCAGGCCTCCCTGTCCATCACCAACTCCCGGAGTTCACTCAAACTCATGTCCGTCGAGTCGGTGATGCCATCCAGCCATCTCATCCTCTGTCGTCCCCTTCTCCTCCTACCCTCAGTCCCTCCCAGCATCAGAGTCTTTTCCAGTGAGTCAACTCTTCCCATGAGGTGGCCAAAGTATTGGAGTTTCAGCTTTAGCTTCAGTCCTTCCAATGAACATCCAGGATTGATCTCCTTTAGAATGGACTGGTTGGATCTCCTTGCAGTCCGAATGTATAGTTTAACTATACATGAATGTATAGTTAAAATGTATAGTTGAATGGTTTTTTAGTATATTCACAGAGTTGTGTCACAATCATCACAATCAAGTTTAGGACATTTTTACCACCCCCAAAGAAACCCCATACCCGTTGCAGTCACACCCCATTTCCCCAATGCCCCTCAGCCCTATGTACCACTAATTTACTTTCTCTTTCTATAGACTTGACTATTCAATATTTCACATAAATGGTTCATTTACTTTGTAGCATGTATCAATACTAATTTTTTTTTATCACCAAAAATATTCTATTTTATGAATTTACTATATGTATTTATCCACTTGCCAGTTGATGGATTTTCAGGTTATTCCTCTGGTTTTGTGTGTTGACTGAACTATGGGTATTGTCAGCCGTTATGGGGCTGCATTCAGCTGGGAATTGGGCAGGGGCTCCTTAGTTCTCCTCTATGCCTCTCTCTGCACGTTGTGTCTCGCTCTCCACGACCCCTCTCTCTCCAACAGGAGAGCTTGGGCTTCCCTATCCATGGAGAACGAGGTCCAAGAGAGGGAAAACAGGAGGTGCCACTTCTTAAGGGCTAGGCTACACCTGCATGATTTCTGCCACATTCTACTGGTTCAAAGAGGTGACAATGTCATATTTAGACAGAAGAAAAATAGGCTACATCATTAGATGGGAGGGATGATATGTGTGTAACTGATGGGTAAGGAATGTATGCAGGTTACATCTCTGGGTTCTACCTACCACACCCGCATTTATCAGTCATTTTAAAATTGGGTGGGGCCATCTGACTTGTGGACAAGGGCTTTTGGCAAAAATGACATATTTCATTTCCAGGCTAAAGCACAGAAAAACCTGCAAGATACTCCAGACGTGTTATCTCTTCTGCAACTAAGAAGGCCTCATGGTGTAATTACTGTGATTGGCTCCACAGATAATTATTTTGCTATTCCCCAGACCTGAAACTGACTTTGCATTAGCAAGCAATAAACCTGTGTTGTGATAAGCCACTTAATTTGGAAGCTGTTTGCTAGGGGAACATAACAGCTCATTCTGATGAAAACGTATTGCTTATGTCCTTACCTCACCTCTAAACCCAATACTGCTGCTGCTGCTACAGCCTTGACTTCTTGTTGCCTGCCTCATCTATTGAGCCTGCCTTTGTGCCTTTGCTTGTGACTTCTCTGGATAAACTTGTTTAACATAACTTGACTCTGGGATCTCCCACCCTTAGTGGCTGGTGTACCTGGCTTATTGGTCTTGGATTTCCCCCTTGGACCTGTTGTAGGGTCATGGCGAGCAGAGGGATCTGCCTCAAAGTTAAAAATTGAAGGTCCTTGTGACCTCAGTTAGACTTAACTGCAAAAAACTGTAGGCAAAGGGGAGCTGTTTAGAAATTTTTAATTTAAGGAGTGATTTGGGGAAAAAGACTTGAAAAATGATTTGCTCATAAAAGTAGGGTATATGGCTCTGACTTTGTGACTGATAATGAAAAAATACATATATTTGGTCTTCATCTCCATTTCTGGCACAGAGCTCTAAGACCCTTGGAGTTTCTTAAGTGATGAGAAGGATACAGATATCTTCTGTTATGCAAATGAGGTGAAATTTGAACCCTATTTAGGGATGGGGCTGGTTGCCAGGAGAACCAACCCTGTGATTAGAGGATTGGAACTTTCACTCCCACCTCTCTTGACCCTTAGGGAGGGGAGCGGAGTTGGAGGTTGAATCAACCAGTGATCAATGATTTCGTCAATAAAGTCTGTGTAATGAAGCCTCCAAAAAACCCCCAAAGGACAGGGTTCAGAGCTTCAGGGTTGGTGAACATGTGGAGATTTGAGAGTAGCATTCTCAGAGAGTGTGTAGAAGTTCTGAGCCTTTCCCCCATAACTTGCTCTATCTGGCTCTTCTTGAGTTATATCCTTTCATAATAAACTGATCATCTAGTAAGTAAAATGTTTCTCTGAGTTCTGTAAGCTGTTCTAGCAAATTAATTGAACCCAAGGAAGGAGGCAGTGGAACCTGTCATCTATAGCCAGTAGGTCAGAAGCACAGATGACAATCTGGACTTGCAACTGATGTCTGAAGTGGGCAGAGGGAGAAGTCTTGTGAGATTGAGTCCTTAACCTGTCACTAGATAGCATCAGAATTGTGTTTAATTGTAGGACACCCAGCTAATGGTGCTTGGCAGTGTGGGGAAACCCTCCTCCCCCTGCTAGAATTGGGTCCAGAATTCTTTTTTTTTTTTGGTGCAGAATTCTTAATGGCAGAGGAGTGAGGCTGAAGAAAGGGAGATCAGTTAGGGAAACGGTAGTGTAACTGTTACTGCCAAAGTCGGTAATTAAATTTACATTATATAATGTTTTATAGCTGAACTTAGATCATTTATTATTAATCATCATAATTCTATAAGATAGTCATTGTTCTCTTTTTAGCTGGAATTCCAAGGTTTGGGCATGCTGATAATTTGCAGTTACTAATAGGCAAAGCCAGTACATTCATCAGTTCATTCATGCAATCTTATTTAATTCAAATCCCTTTTCAGAATCCTTCTAGGTAGGTCACTGCTCCCAAAACTTTACATCCTGGCACACACAAACAAGGATGATATTTGCATGGCATTACTGAGGGAGATGCTCCTTAGTATTTCCAGTAGAGGACATTCTAGTGGTGGGCATTATACCTAAAGTCTTTTGCTAAGATAATAACTGAAAATAGGGAAGCCATATAAATAATATTCAAATATAATTTTAATTGAAGTGAACATTTAAGTGGTTATGAAATATGGTTTTGGCTTTTGTATCACTATAAAAAATTAACAGCCATCAGGATTTCCTGGGACACCTGTAACCTGTTTACACTCTACAAAGGTGCTAAGTTACAGGAGCTGGGAAACTCTGGGAAATGCACTTCTCTGTAAGCTGAGAACACAGGGATGAAGGAGACAGAATGTTTACCCACAAGAATTATGTCGTATAGGCAGAACCCAACAAAATGATTATTATGTTGTAGTTTAATAAATCTGATGACAGAAGTATATCTAGGATGCAACCTAACTCAGGCTAAGGGAGTGGAGGTATACTAACCATTTTTCTTTCATTTTGTTTTTCTTTTTTTAAAGAAGGAAGTGTTGGGACTCAGGGCAGGCTGCCCTCAGATATGACAAAATGGCATATTTATTATTTTGAATGGAAGATACTTAAGGAAAGGCCAATGCAAGATGAATGCCCTGACCTTTCTCTCTGTCTCCTTGAAAGTAGAAAATAAATTTCCCATGTGAAAGGCACACTCCCTGAACCTGGAAGATATAAGGATACCCTTTTTAACTGGGTTAGTGATATTGGGGCCAAGAAGTGTGTATAAACAAACTTTGTTACTTGAGTAAACTCTGTAGATTCTTCACTAGTTAAGTACCCAAAGCCTATGTTTGTCTTATCAATTCCTCACAAATTTATTGTTTGTCTAAAAAACTGCTTCATAGGTACCATTACTGGGATCCCTGTGCACACAAATTTGTTTTTTTTCCCTCTTGTTAATTTGTCTTGTGTGAATTTAATTACTAGACCAGCCAAAATAACTTGAGAAGGGTGAGGGAAAATTTCTCCCTCTCCAACAGTAGCATTTATTTGAGGCTTAACATGAACTTTTACAAATAAAATTTATATAAGCACAAATCCACATTCAGTCATAAGACAGATAACAAATGACAAGTAAAAACAAAGAAAATCAACTGGTGACTATGAAACCATGTAACTCAAATTGGGACTTGAAACAACGAGGCTGGGACTCAAATCCAGACAAAACTCACAGTCTTCCTACTGAGATCATACACCTAGCTTCAGCATTTAATGAAGCCCAGTTTCTTGATATCTCATTACAGAAAGAATTCAGTGAGAAACAAAGTGACAGGTAAGAAGTGGTTTTATTTAGAGAGAAACATACTCTACAGAGTTGTGCTATCTCAGGTGAGAGGCCCTGAAAAATGGCATGGTTAGTTTTATGGGCTGAGTAGTTTCATAAGCTAATGAGTGGGAGAGTTATTTCAACTCTTTTGAGGAAGAGGTAGGGATTTCCAGGAACTGGGCCACCACCCACCTTTGGACCTTTGATGGTTGACCTCAGAATGGTCATGGCACTGGTCAGTCAGTCAGTTCAGTCGCTTAGTCATGTCCGACTCTTTGGAATCCCATGAACTGCAGCACATCAGGCTTCCCTGTCCATCACCAATTCATGTAGCTTGCTCAAACTCATATTGATTGAGTGGGTGATGCCATCCAACCATCTCATCCTCTGTCATCCCCTTCTCCTCCTGCCTTCAATCTTTCCCAGCATCAGGGTCTTTTCCAATGAGTCAATTTTTCACATCAGGTGGCCAAAGTATTGGAGCTTCAGCTTCAGTCCTTCAAATGAATATTCAGGACTGATTTCCTTCAGGATTGACTGGTTTGATCTCCTTGCACGGGACTCTCAAGTCTTCTCCAACACCACAGTTCAAAAGCATCAGTTCTTCGGTGCTCAGCTGTCTTTATAGGCAAACTCTCATATCCATACACAACTACTGGAAAAACTGTAGCTTTGACTAGACAGACCTTTGTCCGCAAAGTAATGTCTCTGCTTTTTAATATGCTGTCTAGGTTAGTCATAGCTTTTCTTCCAAGGAGCAAGCATCTTTTGATTTTATGGCTGCAGTCACTATCTGCATTGATTTTTGAGCCCCCCCAAATAAAATCTCTCACTGTTTCCTTTGTTTCCCCATCGATATACCATGAAGTGATGAGACTAGATGCCATGATCTTCATTTTTTGAATGTTGGTTTTAAGCCAACTTTTTCACTCTCCTCTTTCACTTTTATCAAGAGACTCTTTAGTTTCTCTTCACTTTCTGCCGTAAGAGTGGTGTCATCTGTATATCTGAGGTTATTGATAATTCTCCCAGCAATCTTGATTCCAGCTTGTGCTTCATTCAGCCTGGCATTTTGCATGATGTACTCTGCATATAAGTTAAATAAGCAGGGTGACAATATACAGCCTTGATGTGCTACTTATCCAGTTTGGAACTAGTTGTTGTTCCACGTCCAGTTCTAACTGTTGCTTCCTGACCTGCATACAGATTTCTCAAGAGGCAGATCAGGTGGTCTTGTACTCCCATCTCTTGAAGAATTTTCCACAGTTTGTTGTGATCCACACAAAGGCTTTGGTATAGTCAATAAAGCAGAAGTAGATGTTATTCTGGAACTCTCTTGCTTTTTCCATGATCCAGAAGATGTTGGCAATTTGACCTCTGGTTCCTCTGCCTTTTCTAAATCCAGCTTGTACATCTGGAAGTTCATGGTTCATGTACTGTTGAAGTCTGGCTTGGAGAATTTTGAGCATTACTTTACTAGTGTGTGAGATGAGTCCAATTGTGTGGTAGTTTGAACATATTTTGGCATTGCCTTTTTTTGGGATTGGAATGAAAACTGACCTTTTCCAGTCCTACTGAGGCCACTGCTGAATTTTCCAAATTTGCTGGCATATTGAATACAGCACTTTCACAGCATCATTTTTTAGTATTTGAAATAGCTCACCTAGAATTCCATCACCTCCACTAACTTTGTGATGCTTCCCAAGGTCCATTTGACTTCTCACTCCAGGAATATCTGGCTCTAGGTGAGTGATCAAACCATCATGGTTATCTGGGTCATTAAGATCTTTTTTGTATAGTTCTTCTGTGTATTCTTGCCACCTCTTCTTAATATCTTTTACTTCTGTTAGGTTCATACCGCTTCTGTCTTTTATTGTGCCCATCTTTGAAAGACATGTTCCTTTGGTATCTCTAATTTTCTTGAAGAGATCTCTAGTCTTTCCCATTCTATTGTTTTCCTCTATTTCTTTGCGTTGATCACTGAAGAAGGCTTTCTTATGTCTCCTTGCTATTCTTTGGAACTCTGCATTCAGTGGGTATATCTTTCCTTTTGTCCTTTGTCTTTTGCTTCTCTTCTTTTCTCAGCTATTTGTAAGGCCTCCTCAGACAACCATTTTGCCTTCTTGAATTCCTTTTTCTTGGGGATGGTTTTGATCACCGCCTCATGTACAATGCTATGAACCTCCGTCCATAGTTCTTCAGGCACTCTATCAAATCTATTCCCTTGAATATATTTGTCACTTCCACTGTATAATTGTAAGGGATTTGATTTAGGTCATACCTGAATGGTCTAGTGGTTTTCCTGGTAGGTATGTCATTTAGCTTGCTGATATGTTACAATGAAGATATACTGAAGGCTCAAGGCCTAGCAGAAGTCAACTTGTCTTCCATCTTGGACCTATTTCGTTCTAATCAGCTTATGTCATGTCCTCAGGCTATGTCACTCTTTTAAAGAATGTGCTTTGCCCCCTTCCCTTTAATTCTGTTTCAATTATATACAGTGTGACATAGTTTTGTCTTGTACAGTAGAAAATCTTTTACAAAATAATCATTTGAAATCAACAGAAGACCAATCACGAATACCTTAGCACCTACTCTTGTTTTCTCCAATGCCCTCCAGTAGTATGGCTGGAAATTGTTTTGGTGATTGTCTCCTGCTTGAGATGCATTGTCATAAGTGTTCCGTTTGCCAATATCTGCATATTCTAGTCCATATCCAGACTTTCCATAGTTCTACGCAGTATCTTCATGCCACCCATAGCCACTATAGTTTTTGATCACCACTATAGGCACGAAGTAAGGTTCTGAGACTCAGTTCCTGTGTGTGGTGTATAGGCTTCCCCATGCCAACAAGCAATATTTGGATGCCAGCAGAGTGTCTGAGCATTTGACTCAATTTTGACACTACCTGCCCAGAGATAGCATCAGATTTCACAGGTAAAGTGCTCAGTCCCACAAGCTGTAGTTGTTTGGTCACTAAGTCATGTCTGACTCTGACCCCGTGGGCTGAGCAAGCCAGGCTTCCCTGTCTTTCACTATTTCCCCGGAGTTTGCTAAGATTCATGTCCTTTGAGTAGGTGATGCTATCTAGCCATCTTATCTTCTGCTGCCCTCTTCTCCTTTTGCATTCAATCTTTCCCAGCATCAGGGTGGGGAGCCACAAAGGGCAGAAACCAGGGTCAATCAGGAGGCAGAGATAGTGAGGGGAAATCTTATGCAAGAGCCCTTATTGTGGTTTCCACAGAAAGAGGTAAAGCAGGATAAGCAGGTTTGGATTGGCTAGTTTGAATAATTTCAGTGGGCTCTGTGGCGCAGGGGCTGTCTCTAGTTGTCTGGTTCCTGATCCTTGGTGATTGGGGCAGGTTGATAGTGTCTTGGAATGTGAGACCCTAATAGACAGGAGGCTGAGGGTACCAGCTCTGTATTGGTTGGTTTGCACATGACAGGAAACTTCACAGGCAAGTTGTTTGCTACCCTTGCTGCTGCTGCTGCTAAGTCACTTCAGTCGTGTCCAACTCTGTGCGACCCCATAGACGGAAGCCCACCAAGCTCCCCCATCCCTGGGATTCTCCAGGCAAGAACACTGGAGTGGGTTGCCATTTCCTTCTCCAAAGTGTGAAAGTGAAAAGTGAAAGTGAAGTCGCTCAGTCTTGTCCGACCCTTAGCGACCCGACGGACTGCAGCCTACCAGGCTCCTCTATCCATGGGATTTTCTAGGCAAGAGTACTGGAGTAGATTGCCATTGCTACCTTTAGGAATTAGCTAACCCTGACAGGGATAGTTCCTCCAGGGCAAGTAAGGACCCAAGAAGTCAAAATATTAAAAAATTCAAGGAATGGGTCCTTCTGCCATCATTGTAAATTCAGCTCCATAAAATGCACCATCATCGCTGCTGCCTGGACTCAGGTTGAACACCAGCATCCCCACCATGCAGCATGTAAATAAGTATGATGACACAGAAGAATTTGCAGAGGACTGTGAAGAAAGCTGATTACCGAAGAATCGATGCTTTTGAACTGTGGTGTTGGAGAAGACTCTTGAGAGTTCCTTGGACTGCAAGGAGATCCAACCAGTCTATTCTAAAGGAGATCAATCCTGGGTGTTCATTGGAAGGACTGATGCTAAAGCTGAAACTCCAATACTTTGGCCACCTCATGTGAAGAGTTGACTAACTGGAAAAGACTCTGATGCTGGGAGGGATTGGGGGCGGGAGGAGAAGGGGAGGACAGAGAATGAGATGGCTGGATGGCATCACCGACTCGATGGACATGAGTTTGAGTGAACTCCGGGAGTTGGTGATGGACAGGGAGGCCTGGTGTGCTGTGATTCATGGGGTCACAAAGAGTCGGACACGACTGAGCGACCGAACTGAACTGAACAAGATCAACAGTAAGGATCAGTAGGATGATAGTAAAATATTTATTGGAGCCTTGAGTTGGTATACAAGCAAGAAAGACCTGACTGAATACTTATCTCACTTGGTAAGCTGTAGACTGCATATTCAAAACAAATTCAATTACTTGAAGATCAAGAGGACCTGGATTTGTGCTTTTCAGAGATGCTGCTAGTGTTAATAAGACTTTGGAAGTGAAAGAACACTAACTAGATGCAAACTGATAGACCGCCCCCCCCCGCCAAAGTCAATGCTTTAAGAGGCAAGGAATCTCCTAAAAAGATTTTTGTGGGTAGGTTGAGCCCAGATACATCTGAAGAACAAATTAAAGAATACTTTGGAAATTTTCGAGGGGTTGAAATATCGAACTCCCCATGGATACAAAAATAAATGAAAAAAAGGGATTTGTTTTATTACATATAGAGATGAAGAGCCAGTAAAGAAATTGTTAGAAAGCACATGTAATCAAATTGGTTCTGTGATGACTAAATTAAAAAAAAAAGCACAACCCAAAGAGATGTACAAGCAGCAATAGCAACAGGAGGAAGGGGAGCTGCAGCTGGTGGACCAGGTGGTACTAGGATCATGGTGGACATCAGGGCCAGATCAAAAACCAAATATTATGATGAAAGATATGGAAGTTACAAGACTGCCTACAATATTGTCATTTATAGAAAAATACACTTGATCATTCAGGTGATAATCAGAATATATGAGAAATATGTATTTGGTCTTCATCCATAGTTCCTGTCTTTCAGTTCCCTAAACCCTTTGAGTTCACTGAGTGATAAGAGCACTGAGATAACATTTGGTCTCTTGTCCTCAGTTCCTGAAAATGCTTCAGGGAAAGCCAAAACAATCTTGAGGAAGGAAAAACAGCTAGAGGAACCAAGTTCCCTGACTTCAGACTATACTACAAAGCTATAGTCATCAAAACAGTGTGGTACTGCACAAAAATAGAAATATAGTTCAGTGGAACAAGATCAAGAGCCCAGAAAAAAACCTACGCACCCATGGTCAATTAATCTATGATGAAGGAGGCATGACTACATAATTTTGAAAAGACAGTCTCTTCAACAAATGGTGGTGGGAAAACTGGACAGCAACATGGAAAAAAATCAAATTAGATCATTCTTTAATACCATACAAAAAGTAAGCTCAAAATGGATTAAAGACCTAACGGTGAGACTGAGCACTATAAAATTCCTAGAGGAAAACATATACAGAGCACTCCTAACATAGATGGCAGCAGTATCTTTTAAAATTTATTTTCTAGAATAATGGAAATAAAAAACAAAAATAAATAAGTGGGACTTAATTAAGCCTAAAAGTTTTGGCACAGCAAAGAAAACCATAAACAAAAGACAATCCACAGACTTGGAGTAAATATTTGCAAATGATGTAACTGATGAAGGATGTCTCCAAAATATACTAACAGCTCATGAAACTTAATATCATCCAAACAAACAATCCAATCAAAAAATGGGCAGAAGACCAAAATAGACATTTCTCCAAAGAATACATACAGACGGCAAAGAGACACATGTAAAATGTTCAGCATTGCTAGTTATTCAGTTCAGTTCAGTTCAGTTCAGTTCAGTCGCTCAGTCGTGTCCGACTCTCCGCCACACCATGAATCACAGCATGCCAGGCCTCCCTGTCCATCACCAACTCCCGGAGCTCACTCAAACTCATGTCCACAGAGTCGGTGATGCCATCCAGCCATCTCATTCTCAGTCGTCCCCTTCTCCTCCCGCCCCCAAACTTTCCCAGCATCAGAGTCTTTTCCAGTGAGTCAACTCGTCGCATGAGGTGGCCAAAGTATTGCAGTTTCAGATTTAACATCAGTCCTTCCAATGAACACCCAGGATTGATCTCCCTTAGAATGGACTGGTTGGATCTCCTTGCGGTACAAGGGACTCTCAAGAGTCTTCTCCAACACCACAGTTCAAAAGCATCAGTTCTTTGGCGATCAGCTTTCTTCACAGTCCAACTCTCACATTCATACATGACCATGGGAAAAATCATAGCCTTGACTAGACGGACCTTGGTTGGCAAAGTAATGTCTCTGCTTTTTAATATACTATCTGGGTTGGTCATAACTTTCCTTCCAAGGAGTAAGCATCTTTTAATTTCATGGCTCCAATCACCATCCGCAGTGATTCTGGAGCCCAAAATATCAAAGTCTGACACTGTTTCCACCGTTTTTCCATCTATTTCCCATGAAGTGATGGGACCAGATGCCATGATCTTCGTTTTCTGAATGTTGAGTTTCAAGCCAACCTTTTCACTCTCCTCTTTCACTTTCATCAAGAGGCTTTTGAGTTCCTCTTCACTTTCTGCCATAAGGGTAGTGTCATCTGCATATCTGAGGTTATTGATATTTCTCCCAGCAATCTTGATTCCAGCTTGTGCTTCTTCCAGCCCAGCGTTCCTCATGATGTACTCTGCATATAAGTTAAATAAGCAAGGTGACAATATACAGCCTTGATGCACTCCTTTTCCTATTTGGAACCAGTCTGTTGTTCCATGTCCAGTTCTAACTATTGTTTCCTGACCTGCATACAGGTTTCTCAAGACGCAGGTCAAGTGGTCTGGTATTCCCATCTCTTTCAGGATTTCCCACAGTTTATTGTGATCCACACAGTCAAAGGCTTTGGCATACTCAGTGAAGCAGAAATAGATGCTCTTCTGGAACTCTCTTGCTTTCTCCATGATCCAGCGGATGTTGGCAATTTGATCTCTGGTGTCTCTGCCTTTTCTAAAACCTGCTTGAACATCTGGGAGTTCACGGTTCACATATTGCTGAAGCCTGGCTTGGAGAATTTTGAGCATGACTTTACTAGCGTGTGAGATGAGTGCAATTGTGCGGTAGTTTGAGCATTCTTTGGCATTGTCTTTCTTTGGGATTGGAATGAAAACTGACCTTTTCCAGTCCTGTGGCCACTGCTGAGTTTTCCAAATTTGCTGGCCTATTGAGTGCAGCACTTTCACAGCATCATCTTTCAAGATTTGAAACAGCTCAACTGGAATTCCATCACCTCCACTAGCTTTGTTCGTAGTGATGCTTTCTAAGGCCCACTTGACTTCACATTCCAAGATGTCTGGTTCTAGGTGAGTGATCACGCCATCGTGATTATCTTCATCATGAAGATCTTTTTTGTACAGTTCTTCTGTGTATTCTTGCCACCTCTTCTTAATATCTTCTGCTTCTGTTAGGTTCGCACCATTTCTGTCCTTTATCGAGCCCATCTTTGCATGAAATGTTCCCTTGGAATCTCTAATTTTCTTGAAGAGATCTCTTGTTTTTCCTATTCTGTTGTTTTCCTCTATTTCTTTGCATTGATCGCTGAGGAAAGCTTTCTTATCTCTCCTTGCTATTCTTTGGAACTCTGCATTCAGATGCTTATATCTTTCCTTTTCTCCTTTGCTTTTCTCTTCTCTTCTTTTCACAGCTATTTGTAAGGCCTCCTCAGACAGCCATTTTGCTTTTTTGCATTTCTTTTCCATGGGGATGGTCTTGGTCCCTGTCTCCTGTACAATGTCACGAACCTCCGTCCAGAGTTCATCAGGCACTCTATCTATCAGATCTAGTCCCTTAAATCTATTCCTCACTTCCACTGTATAATCATAAGGGATTTGATTTAGGTCATATCTGAATGGTCTAGTGGTTTTCCCTACTTTCTTCAATTTAAGTCTAAATTTGACAATAAGGAGTTCATGATCTGAGCCACAGTCAGCTCCTGGTCTTGTTTTTGCTAACTGTATAGAGCTTCTCCATCTTTGGCTGCAAAGAATATAATCAATCTGATTTTGGTGTCGACCATCTGGTGATGTCCATGTGTCGAGTCTTCTCTTGTGTTGTTGGAAGAGGGTGTTTGCTATGACCAGTGCGTTCTCTTGGCAAAACTCTATTAGCCTTTGCCCTGTTTCATTCCGTGCTCCAAGGCCAAATTTGCCTGTTACTCCAGGTGTTTTTTGACTTCCTCCTTTTGCATTCCAGTCCCATAGAATGAAAAGGACATCTTTTTTGGGTGTTAGTTCTAAAAGGTCTTGTAGGTCTTCATAGAACCATTCAACTTCAGCTTCTTCAGCATTACTGGTTGGGGCATAGACTTGGATTACTGTAATATTGAATGGTTTGCCTTGGAAACGAACAGAAATCATTCTGCCATTTTTAAGATTGCATCCGAGTACTGCATTTCGGACTCTTTTGTTGACCATGATGGCTACCCCGTTTCTTCTAAGGTATTCCTGCCCACAGTGGTAGATATAATGGTCATCTGAGTTAAATTCACCCATTCCAGTCCATTTTAATTCACTGATTCCTAGAATGTCGATGTTCACTCTTGCCATCTCCTGTTTGACCACTTCCAATTTGCCTTGATTCATGGACCTAACATTCCAGGTTCCTATGCAATATTGCTCTTTACAGCACCGGACCTTGCTTCTATCATCAGTCACATCCACAAATGGGTATTGGTTTTGCTTTTGATCTATCCCTTTATTCCTTCTAGAGTTACTTCTCCACTGATCTCCAGTAGCATACTGGGCACCTACCAACCTAGGGAATTCCTCATTCAGTAGCCTATCATTTTGCCCTTTGATACTGTTCAAGAAATGTCTATTAAGGGTTTTTGCCCATTTTTGAATTATATTGCTTTTCTTGTTGTTGAGTCATAAGCTTATAAAAATTAAATGTATGTTTCAACTGAATTTTTATTGCTTGTTCAGTTTAAAACATTTTAATTTTGAGAAATAGTTTTAAAAATTTGGAACACATATTTGAGACAATTTCTGAAGTCCAGTTTAGAATTTTCTTTTCTGGGACTTACCTGGTTGTCTAGCGCCTATGACTTCATGCTCGCATTGCAGGGGGTCTGGGTTTAATCCCTGGTCAATGAAGTATATCCCACATGCTGCAACTAAAAATTCCAGCATCCTGCAAAGACCCTGTGTGCCTCAACTAAGACTGGACGTAGCCATATAAATAGTTTAAAAATAAATAAAATTTCTGTTCCAGAGAGACACTGAAATATTCTATTCCAATCCTAATCTTGGTGAGAGTCCAGCATGATTAGCAAACACAAGGATCAATATGTTATTCCTGGAAAGAAGGACAGGCCAGCTGAGCAGTGGGTGGGGCTCTCCAGGTTCATCTTCTAATCTGGGCTCCCTCCTCCCTCTTCTTTCTCTGGAACCTGCAGACCGTTTAACACAACAAGTTTCATTCAGGCATGTTTTTGTTGACTGAAGGTCCTTTTGATACTGTTTGGGAAGCTGACACTTAGGTTCAGTTCAGACCAGTAGCTCAGTTGTGTCCAACACTTTGTGACCCCATGGGCTGCAACACGCCAGGCTTCCTTGTCCATCACCAACTCCCGGAGCTTGCTCAAATTCATGTCCACTCAGTCAGTAATGCCATCCAACCATCTCATCCTCTGTCGTTCCCTTCTCCTCCAGCATTCAATCTTTCCCAGCATCAGGGTTTTTTCCATTGAGTCAGTTCTTCACATCAGGTGGCCAAAGTATTGGAGTTTCAGCTTCAGCATCAGACCTTTCAATGAATATTCAGGACTGATTTCCTTTAGGATGGACTGGTTGGATCTCCTTCCAGTCCAAGGGACTCTCAAGAGTCTTCTCCAACACCACAGTTCAAAAGCATCAATTCTTCCGTGCTCAGCTTTCTTTATAGTCTAACTCTCACATCCATACATGACTACTGGAAAAACCATATCTTTGACTAGACAGACCTTTGTTGGCAAAGTAATGTCTCTGCTTTTTAATAAGCTGTCTAGGCTTTTCTTCCAAGGAGCAAGTGTCTTTTGATTTCATGTTGGGGAAATTTTCAACTATAATCTCTTCAAAAATTTTCTCATACCCTTTCTTTTTCTCTTCTTCTTCTGGGACCCCTACTACTCAGATTTTTTTGTGTTTGATATTGTCCCAGAGGTTTCTGAGACTATTCTCAGTTCTTTTCATTCTTTTTAACTTTATTTTGTTCTTCAGAAGTTATTTCCACCATTTTATCTTCCAGGTCCCTTATTCATTCTTTTGCTTCAGATATTCTACTATTGATTCCTTCTAGGGTATTTTTAATTTCAATAATTGTGTTGTTTGTCTCTGTAGGTTTATTCTTTAATTCTTTTAGGTCTTTGTGAATTGATTCTTGCATTTTCTTCATTTTGTTTTCAAGGGT
This sequence comes from Moschus berezovskii, assembly GCF_049115385.1. Classification (NCBI taxonomy): domain Eukaryota; kingdom Metazoa; phylum Chordata; class Mammalia; order Artiodactyla; family Moschidae; genus Moschus; species Moschus berezovskii. The sequence goes on along the minus strand of NC_142463.1, from coordinate 116,363,277 downwards.
TTTGGTCATCTTTGCTATCATATTCTGAATTCTTTTTCATGTAGTTTGCCTATTTCCTCTTCATTTATTTGGACTTCTGTGTTTCCAGTTTGTTCCTTCATTTGTGTAGTATTTCTCTGCCTTTTCATTTTTTTTTTAAAATTACTGTATATGAGCTCTCTTTTCCCAGGCTTCAAGGTTGAATTTTTTCTTCCTTTTGGTTTTTGCCCTCAGTTTAGTCCAGTGGTTTGTGTAAGCTTCCTATAGGGTGAGATTTGTGCTGAGGTTTTATTTTTGTTGTTGTTGTTTGTTTGTTTGTTTATCCTCTGATGGGCAAGGCTGAGTGAGGTGGTCATCCTGTCTGCTGATGATTGGGTTTGTATTTTTGTTCTGTTTGTTGTTTAGATTGCTTAGATGCGGCATCTGCACAGGGTGCTACTGGTGGTGTTCGAGTGGCTTCCTTTGTGTGAGTTCTCACTGTCTGATACTCCCTAGGGTTACTTTTCTGATTGTCTAGGGTCTTAGAGTCCGTGCTCCCACTCCAAAGTCTCAGGGCTGGATCTTTGTCCAGGAGTGATGTTCCACAAGTGGTTTATTGTGGCATTAAGTGAGATTAAAACAGATATCCAAAAATAAGAAACCAAAGATGAACCCTAGACAAATGGCAGTTACAAAATCAGGCAAGTAATAATTAAAATAATGGACTATGCACATATACATATACACCCATGGGCAAAGTCAAAAGAGTCCAACAAAAATAAAGTACAGTAGATTGATCTGGCAAACAAAGGAAATAAAAAAATCATATTTACCAGTTAAGAAGAAAACTAACTGAAGCACAAACTGGAAAACAAAATTAAAGCAAGGTGTCACATGGGGAATAAAGCAATGAAGACAAAATTAACAAATATGTTGAGAGGAAAGGAAAGAAAGAAAAGAAAGAAAGACTAGATATGCAAAGTTAAATAGAGGTAGATGAAGAAGGTTTATATATATTAAAGATTAACTGCAAGGGGAAAAGAACAGTAGGAAAGGCAAACAAAGGAATAAATGTAGAAAAAGTTTAATAGGTTTAAAAAAATTAAAAATATAAAAAGCAGAAATAAAAAAACGAAGAAGAAAGAAAAAAAAAAAAAAAAAGGAAAACTTCACAGGACTGCAAAAGCCCAACATAGAGGCAGAGGTTTATAACAACAATAAAAAGTGTGACTGAATATACATATATACCTATACACCCATAAGCAAAATCAAAACAGTCCAACAAAAATAAAGTATAGTAGATTGACCTGGATAATAAAGGAAACCAAAAAGTATATCTATCAGAACAAAACTAACTAAAGCACAAACTGGAAAACTAAACTAAAGCCAGGTGCCAATTGGGGAATAAAGCAATGAAAAAAAAACAAAAACAAAAAACTAACAAATACGTTGAGAGGAAAGGAAAGAAAGAAAGAATGGAGATACAATGTCAAATAGATGTAAATAAAGAAGATTTACATACATTAAAGATCAATTGCAAGGGGGAAAGAATAGGAGGAAAAGAAAACAAAGGGATAAATGTAGAAAAAATAATAATAGGTTTGAAAACTTAAAAATTAAAATTAAAAAAAAAGAGAGAGAAAAAAAGAAAAGCTCCACAGAGCTGCCAAAACCCAATGTAGAGGCAGAGGTCTATAACAATGATAAAAAATGTGACTGAGGGAAAAAAAAAGCTCAAAAGCTTAATAAGATTTCATAGTGCCAATAAAACCAACAACTACAACAGAGGGGGAAAAAAAGGGGAAAAAAAAGAAAAAAAATTCCAAAAGAATCTACAGAACAAGTCAAAACATAAGAATAATAAATGCTTTTGTTGAGTCACTGCTGTCAGAGTCGTTTCCCTCTCTGGGAGTCACAGTCCATCTCACTTCCCTAGGATGCCCTCCAACACTGTGCTGATCTCTGGACCTGCTGTGAGGGCAGCTCATATTGTAATCTGGTCCTACTCCTGTGTCCACAGCTATCAGAACCTCCTTTGTGGGAGCTCTCAATGACCTTTTGTATATTCCACAGGCACAGAACCTTCCTAGTCGATTGTCTGGATTTAATCGGCAGCCCCAGTGAGTGTTGAGCATGAAGATGGTGCAGCTGCTTATATTGCAGGGACCCTGGCGGTGCCAAGTGTGTGGGGACATGGACTGCCTCTGCCGTAGGAGTTATGGTCCTGTCAGAGTCTTTTTTTGAGCCTTTTGTATGCAGAGTACATCATGAGGAACGCTGGGCTAGAAGAAGCACAAGCTGGAATCAAGATTGCCAGGAGAAATATCAATAACCTCAGATATGCAGATGACACCACCCTTATGGCAGAAAGTGAAGAGGAACTCAAAAGCCTCTTGATGAAAGTGAAAGAGGAGAGTGAAAAAGTTGGCTTGAAGCTCAACATTCAGAAAACAAAGATCATGGCATCTGGTCCCATCACTTCATGGGAAATAGATGGAAAAACAGTGGACACAGTGTCAGACTTTATTTTTTTGGGCTCCAAAATCACTGCAGATGCTGATTGCAGCCATGAAATTAAAAGACGCTTACTCCTTGGAAGGAAAGTTATGACCAACCTAGATAGCATATTAAAAAGCAGAGACATTACTTTGCCAACCAAGGTCCATCTAGTCAAGGCTATGGTTTTTCCCATGGTCATGTATGGATGTGAGAGTTGGACTGTGAAGAAAGCTGATCGCTGAAGAATTGATGCTTTTGAACTGTGGTGTTGGAGAAGACTCTTGAGAGTCCCTTGTACCGCAAGGAGATCCAACCAGTCCATTCTAAGGGAGATCGATCCTGGGTGTTCATTGGAGAGACTGATGCTGAAGCTGAAACTGCAATACTTTGGCCACCTCATGGGACGAGTTGACTCACTGGAAAAGACTCTGATGCTGGGAAAGGTTGGGGGCGGGAGAAGAAGGGGACGACAGAGAATGAGATGGCTGGATGGCATCACCGACTCTGTGGACATGAGTTTGAGTGAGCTCCGGGAGTTGGTGATGGACAGGGAGGACTGGCGTGCTGTGATTCATGGGGTTGCGGAGAGTTTGACACGACCGAGCGACTGAACTGAACTGAACTGAACTGAACTGTAGCTGGTGATCAGAAGGCCTCTTTGGCCAGTCTTTCTCCAAAGCTCTGCCTGTTTAGGCACTTAGAGGGTTCCCTTGCCTGGGGCCCTTCTCTGTTGTTTGGCGCGTCAGGCACATAGAGTGGTCCCCCTGGTCTGGGTCCTACACTGTAGATTGGCACATTCGTCACTTAAAAGAGTACCCTGGGTGGTGTCCTGCTCTGTAGTTCAGTGCGTCAGACATTTGATGGGCCAGCCTCTCTATTGTTCAGCTGCTGATGCTGGCGTGTGGTGAGGGAGAGGCTATGGTGGTGACTTCACCCCCTCCGTGTGACTCAGCAGTATCACCTTGCTTCCAGTTGCCCGGATTTTCTCCACAGGCATTTCCCACCACAGTCTCCTCCCTCACATCCCCTTGATCTGTCTCTCTGCAGTCAACAGCAGCCCTCGCCCTGGGATTGCTTCACAACCCATAAACTCCTGCTCCCAGCTGCTGTGTCTTCCCAGGGGACCTGTGTCCCTCCCTGGGGTATGTATGGCTGCCTCAAGAACTGTCTGATTCTCATTCCATTTAGGCTGCCACAGATCATCTGCTTCACTCTCAGCCTTAAATGCGTCTCCTCTGACTCAGATACCCCGATGTGGGGATCGGACCCCTGCTTCAGTTCCCCCACCCGCCGAGGGCAGGTCCACTCCTACTAACACTCCTGTTTTTCCCCCTAATTCCTTCATTCTACTGAGTTTTGCGTGGTTCTATATATTGTTTTCCACTAGTCAGGTACACGTGTCCGCTCTCAGCTGGTGTTCTGTATGCACTTCTGTGTCTGAAGGTGTATTCCTGATGTTTCCATGGAGAGAGATGTACTCCACGTCCACCTACTCCTCTGCCATCATCTCCTCCATCACTTTAGCTTTTAGAAATATTTAATATTGCCAAATAGCTCTTTAAAATTAGTTCTGCTAAAATTTTGTTATATTGCCAGAGAAAAGTCTTGCAATTTGAATGTATACCACCATGATAATTTATAGTGTGGGTAGGCATTGACTTTAAAAACTTAAAGACCAACTGTTGATCCCTGGAAGCCGGGACATTTTGGGCAGTAGTGGCATCCCCAGATCCTATTGTCATGAGCCCTCTTCTCTCCTCTCAAGCCCACAAGCCATTAGACACAAAGTCATAAGACTTCCAGCAGGAATGGCCCACCTCTGCAGGTGTGGGTGACTCCTGGGAATTTTGCAATTCTCATAATACATCACAGAAATATTACTAATGAAAAAGATTTAAGACAAAAGAACATAAAATTATTTTTGCAATTTTGAGGGCCCAAGTGAAATAAGTAACCTTGGGAGGTAGAGAATTAACTCACAAGCAGAGGTCAGATTCACTGATTTGATAATAATATATTGAGATTTTACCCAGACCAAGTTATGTGATAAATTCCAGAGGAAGGCAGGTAGATTTGAAAGCAGAGGGGAGTAACACTAATGCTTTATTCTTGTCAAGATCAGGGGTTGACAAACCATTGCCCATGACCTGCTTTTTATGGCCAGTGAGCTGAGCATGGGTTTACATATTTAAAGGCTGGGAATTCTCTGGTGGTCCAGTGGTTAGGTTTTCACTATCAAGGGCCCAGGTTGGGGAACTAAGATTCTGCAAGCCATGTGGCATGGCCGGGGAAACAGAAGTGATTACCATTATTTCTAAATTATTTTCTAGGTTTAGTACAACTAAGATCAAGATTCCACAAAGTCACCATTGTTCAACTTCATTAATAATCGAAGAAATGCAGATGACAAGTTTGCTTTAAAAAAATTTTTGAAATTGACAAAAACATGATAAATTGTAGTTTCTAGTAGTGAACTCAACGCATCATTCCAATCCCAGTTTTTCCCCTTTCTTCTAATGTCAGTACAAAATGTTAAAATTCTCAGACTCCTTAGTATCTAGAGTTGCCATGATACAAGTGCGAGTGAGTAGAAGTCTAAATGTTCTTTGTTTATCCTTTATTCTTCTTTATCTCTGGAAACAGATAGGATGATTGGAGAGAGAGTAGCCATTCTGTGATCAGGAGGCTGAAAAAAAATTATGTGCAATAGAAGGTGAAGTAGGAATATCAAAGAAGTCAAGTACCCTCTTAAAGTAGTTGAGTCTCACACTAGTCCTTCATTGCCTACCCCTGGAATTTTTATTTTGTGATAAATAAATCCACTGAATTATTTAAGCTGCTGTGATAGGTTTTTCTATTATTTGAAGCCAAATATAATCCTTGACAACAGGTTCACGAAATGGACTCTTAGGAATGCCCTGGTGGTCTAGTGGTTAGGACATCATGCTTCCACTGAAGGGGGCATAGGTTCTATCCCTGGTTAAGCAACTAAGATCCCTCAAGCCACACAGTGAGGTAAAAAAGAAAAAAAAACAAACAAAAAACATTGGACTCTTTTAGGACAGATTGGTAGTTGCCAGAGGAGGAGTGGGGTGGGGGAGTGAAACAGATGAAGAGGATTAAGATGTACAAATTTCCAGTTATAAAAAAAGTAAGTCATGGGGATATAATGTACTTAGTCATAGGGATATAGTGTAGGGAATTTGTTAACTTTGTAAGGCAACAGATGGTAACTAGACTTACTGTGGTGACCATATTGCAGTGTACATAAATGTTGAATTGCTATGTTGTATACATAAAACTAATATAATATGTCAATTATGCCTCTTAAAAAAAGAGAAATAAATGGATCCTATAATTCTTTACAGGTAGAAACAAAAATTGACAGAAAGTTCCAGGTGGTCAATACATTAAAAGATGTTCATATATGTTCAGTTCAGTTCAGTTCAGTTGCTCAGTCGTGTCCGACTATTTGTGACCCCATGAATAGCAGCATGCCAGACCTCCCTGTCCATCACCAACTCCCAGAGTTCACTCAAACTCATGTCTATCAAGTCAGTGATGCCATCCAGCCATCTCATCCTCTGTTGTCCCCTCTCCTCCTGCCCCCAATCCCTCCCAGCATCAGGGTCTTTTCCAGTGAGTCAACTCTTTGCATAAGGTGGCCAAAGTATTGGAGTTTCAGCCTCAGCATCAGTCCTTCCAATGAACACTCAGAATTGATCTCCTTTAGAATGGACTGGTTGGATCTCCTTGCAGTCCAAGGGACTCTCAAGGGTCTTCTCCAGCACCACAGTTCAAAAGCATCGATTCTTTGGCGATCAGCTTTCTTCACAGTCCAACTCTCACATCCATACATGGTCACTGGAAAAACCATAGCTTCGACTAGATGGACCTTTGTTGGCAAAGTGATGTCTCTGCTTTTTAATACGCTATCCAGGTTGGTCATAACTTTCCTTCCAAGGAGTAAGCGCTTTTAATTTCATGGCTGCAATCAGAATCTGCAGTGATTTTGGAGCCCCCCCAAAGTAAAGTCTGACACTGTTTCCACTGTTTGTCCATCTATTTCCCATGAAGATGCCATGATCTTAGTTTTCTGAATGTTGAGCTTTAAGCCAACTTTTTCACTCTCCTCTTTCACTTTCATCAAGAGACTCTTTAGTTCTTCTTCACTTTCTGCCATAAGGGTGGTGTCATATGCATATCTGAAGTTATTGATATTTCTCCCAGCAATCTTGATTCCAGCTTGTGCTTCTTCCAACCCAGGGTTTCTCATGATGTACTCTGCATATAAGCTAAATAAGCAGGGTGACAAGATACAACCTTGATGCACTCCTTTTCCAATTTGGAACCAATCTGTTGTTCCATGTCCAGTTCTAACTGTTGCTTCCTGACCTGCATACAGGTTTCTCAAGAGGCAGGTCAGGTGGTCTGGTATTCCCATCTCTTTCAGAATGTTCCACAGTTTATTGTGATCCACACAGTCAAAGGCTTTGGCATAGTCAATGAAGCAGAAATAGATGTTTTTCTGGAACTCTCTTGCTTTCTCCATGATCCAGCAGATGTTGGCAATTTGATCTCTGGTTCCTCTATCTTTTCTAAAACCAGCTTGAACATCTGGAAGTTCATGTATTGCTGAAGCCTGGCTTGGAGAATTTTGAGCATGACTTTACTAGCATGTGAGATGAGTGCAATTGTGCGGTAGTTTGAGCATTCCTTGGCATTGCCTTTCTTTGGGATTGCAATGAAAACTGACCTTCTCCAATCCTGTGGCCACTGCTGAGTTTTCCAAATTTGCTGACATATTGAGTGCAGCACTTTCACAGTATCATCTTTCAGGATTTGAAATAGCTCAACTGGAATTCCATCACCTCCACTAGCTTTGTTCGTAGTGATGCTTTCTAAGGCCCACTTGACTTCACATTTCAGGATGTCTGGCTCTACGTGAGTGATCACACCATCATGACTATCTGGGTCGTGAAGATCCTTTTTGTACAGTTCTTCTGTGTTTCTTGCCACCCCTTCTTAATATCTTCTGCTTCTGTTAGGTCCATACCATTTCTGTCCTTTATCGAGCCCATCTTTGCATGAAATGTTCCCTTGGTATCTCTAATTTTCTTGAAGAGATCTCTGTCTTTTCCATTCTGTTTTTTTCCTCTATTTCTTTGCATTGATCGCTGAGGAAGGCTTTCTTATCTCTCCTTGCTATTCTTTGGAACTCTGCATTCAGATGCTTATATCTTTCCTTTTCTCCTTTGCTTTTCACTTCTCTTCTTTTCACAGCTATTTGAAAGGCCTTCTCAGACAGCCATTTTGCTTTTTTGCATTTATTTTTCTTGGGGATGGTCTTGATCCCTGTCTCCTGTACAGTGTCATGAACCTCCATCCATGGTTCATCAGTCACTCTATCTATCAGATCTAGTCCCTTAAATCTATTCCTCATTTCCACTGTGTAATCATAAGGGATTTGATTTAGGTCATATCTGAATGTTCTAGTGGTTTTCCCTACTTTCTTCAATTTAAGTCTGAATTTCAATAAGGAGTTCATGATTTGAGCCACAGTCAGCTCCTGGTCTTGCTTTTGCTGACTGTATAGAACTTCTCCATCTTTGGCTGCAAAGAATATAATCAATCTGACTTTGGTGTTGACCATCTGGTGATGTCCATGTATAGAGTCTTCTCTTGTGTTGTTGGAAGAGGGTGTTTGCTATGACCAGTGCGTTCTCTTGGCAAAACTCTGTTAACCTTTGCCGTGCTTCATTCTTTATTCCAAGGCCAAATTTGCCTGTTACTCCAAGTGTTTCTTGACTTCCTACTTTTGCATTCCAGTCCCCTATAATGAAAAGGACATCTTTTTTGGGTGTTTGTTCTAAAAGATCTTGTAGGTCTTCATAGAACCATTCAACTTCAGCTTCTTCAGCGTTACTGCTTGGGGCATAGGCTTGGATTACTGTGATATTGAATGGTTTGCCTTGGAAATGAACGGAGATCATTCTGTCGTTTTTGAGATTGCATCCAAGTACTGCATTTCGGACTCTTTTGTTGACCATGATGGCTACTCCATTTCTTCTAAGGGATTGCTGCCCAAAGTAGTAGATATAATGGTCATCTGAGTTAAATTCACCATTCCAGTCCATTTTAGTTCACTGATTCCTACAATGTCGCCCTTCACTCTTGCCATCTCCTGTTTGACCACTTCCAATTTGCCTTGATTCATGGACCTAACATTCCAGGTTCCTATGCAATATTGCTCGTTACAGCATCGAACCTTGCTTCTATCACCAGTCACATCCACAACTGGTTATTGTTTTTGCTTTGGCTCCATCCCTTCATTCTTTCTGGAATTATTTCTCCACTGTTCTCCAGTAGCATATAGGGCACCTACTCACCTGGGAAGTTCCTCTTTCAGTATCCTATCATTTTGCCTTTCCATACTGTTCATGGGGTTCTCAAGGCAAGAATAATGAAGTGGCTTGCCATTCCCTTCTCCAGTGGACCACATTCTGTCAGACCTCGCCACCATGACCCGTCCATCTTGGGTGGCACCACACGGCATGGCTCATTGAGTTAGACAAGGCTGTGGTCCATGTGATCAGATTGGCTAGTTTTCTGTGATTATATATTTAGTCCAAATCATGGTTCCTGAAATTCAACTGGCCCTTAGAAATTTATTCATATATCAGAGTTTTAATTTCTTTTAACTGAATACGAGTCATACAGACATTAATAAAGTACAGATAATAATAGTAAAGTCCTCACTTGTTGTTTTTATAAATATTAAATGAAATAGCATTACAGCCCTTAAAAGAGTGCCTGGATTGTGATAACTGCTTGATACGTGTTAACTATTATTGTATTCTTAAGAGTTTTGAAAAGTCTCCTTCAAGTCAGTTTTACTCAATTATTAAGAAGAGATTTTGGGACAATTTCGCTGAATAATCACTATACTGTGAATTGTGGTAAACTCTGAAACAGATGAAGACAATACACTCATTGAGCTGTGAGTACAGTGGGGGTGGAGAGTGAAGTCAAGGGGACGCAGGGAGAGACACACAAGTAAGCGCATTATTCAGACTCTACGAGTACACGGTTTTCCTACACAGTCTGAGAGATGAATGCATAAAAACATTATTAATTTAAGTTTTAGGACACACATGTATGAAGATGTAATTTTGTGACATCAGCAACAGAAAGGGGTGGGGGCAGAAGTATAAAGAAACAGTTGTATAATATTGAAGTTAAGCTGTTAAAATTCAAATATGGCATTATAACTTTAGCAGGTTACATGTAATCTTCATGTTGAGTGCAAATTAAATAGTATAAATATGCACAAAAGAAAATGAGAAAAAAATTGAAATGTTTCACTACAAAAAATTTAGTGACTGAACACAAAAGAAGACAGTAATGCAGGTGATGAGAAAGGAAAATCTTCTTTTTTTTCTTTTTAGTTGGAGGAGATTTGCTTTACAATGTTGTGTTGGTTTCGGCTGTACAACAACGGAGAAATGAAAACCTGTAAGGTATATAGAAAACAAAACAAAATGAAAGAAGTAAATCCCCACTTGTCAGTGATTACTTTAAATATAAAAGAATTAAATTTTCCAATAAAAAGACAGAGGTGGCAGAATGGATGTAAAAATCATGATCAGGACTTCCCTGGTGGTCTAGTGGTTAAGAATCTGCCTGCCAATGTAGGGGACATGGGTTCGATCCCTGGTACAGGAAGATACCACATTCCATGGAGCAGCTAAGCCTGTGTGCCACACCCACCGAAGCCCACACACCTAGAGCCTGTGCTCCACAAGAGAAGCCACCACAATGAGAAGCCCATACACCACAAGTAGAACGTAGCCCTTGCTCCCTGTGACTAGAGAAAACCTGTGAACAGCAGCAAAGACCCAGCACAGCCAAAAGTTAAAAAAAGTCATGGTCCAACTCTATGATGTCTCCAAAAGACTCATTTTAGATATGAAGATGCAAAGAGATTGAAAATGAATACAAGTGAAAGGCAGGAAAAAGATATTCCATGCAAATATTAATACTGATATCAGACAAAATGGATTAAAAAAAAAGTAGCAAGAGACAAAGGGCACTATACATTTATAAAGTTCAGTACAGCAAAATGATACTGCAATTATAAACATTTATGCAACTAATAACATACCATTATAATATATAAAGCAAAGATGGACATAACTGAGAGATAGATCTACAACAGGCATGAGGCCCAAAGGGAAAGAGGTCTGAAAGTTAATAACCAAACCAAAACAGCCCCTGAATTCTCCTTCCAAAGAGCAGAGGAACTTTCCTTTAACTCTCCCTCCTTTCATGAGCTTCTTGGAATGAAGAATTCCCTGTTAAGTTGGGATCCTTTCCTTGTTTTATAAAGTCCCTGGGGATTGCTGCTGGGTCTTTTAGGAGGAAAACCCAGTGGTGCCTCTGACCATATATTTTGCCCCATGGAGATGAAGACAGGTTTTCTCAGGACTAGACCAGGCTCAACACAGAATCATAACTTAGGACTTGTCACAAACTTTATTTACTTCTATGGAAAACAAGAAAAAGTTGTTACAAAATTAAAATAATATTTCCTATTAAAAATTAAAAATCAAAAATACAGCATATGTTTTCAGTATTATTTTACATGAAAGGTATTTTAACAAAACCAAAATAGAAAGGCCATAATCACAGAGTAAATGTAATTTTTTAGCTTGAATATATCTAGTTCCATAGAAAACCTATATTTTTGTTCTTATATTTTTTTATGTTGTATGCCTAACACTGTCATGACCTGCTCCAATCTTTAGATGACAATTTGTGAATCTTTGGTTTAGTACAAACCCCTCTCATGATCAAAAAGTGTGACATTATTCATACTCTGGAGACAGTGAGCTCTTCAAGAACAAATTTTTATCTCCCTTTTCCAGTGACAAACTCAATTACTTCCTTGCATATAATTTCATAATTTTAAGACAAGCTTTTATTATGTACCTGGTTTCATTGCATTTCAAATATTTATTTATCTTTTATGCAGTTCTTAAGAAAACGTTGGTTGTTTCACTTATTTGCTAAGCTAACATTTTCTATTTTGAAGACATGAAGGAAATGAATTACTGAATAAGTCCGGGTGAACTACCATAAAAAATTTCTCAGATGTATAGGAGTAAGAATTAAAAAAGTTGCAAGAATAGACCATAACTAGGCCTAAAACCTGTGTCTGCCACCAGTATGCAGTGACTAAAACACAAGCTTTCAGTACCCCAGTACACTGGATTCTGCAAGACTGAAATGCTAGTGTAGGGTAAAACCAAGATGGGGTTTTAAGTGAGCAATGGGTATGGTGACACTTTTTTAAAGGAGTGTAGTTTTAATTTGAAATTTTAATGCAAATTGTTCCTTTGGATATATAAATTAAGATGTAAAAAAAACAGATTTCATAGTCTTGAAAAACACTAAAATATGTTCAGTTCAGTTCAGTTCAGTCGCTCAGTCGTGTCCGACTCTTTGCGACCCCATGAATCACAGCACGCCAGGCCTCCCTGTCCATCACCAACTCCCGGAGTTCACTCAGACTCATGTCCATCGAGTTGGTGATGCCATCCAGCCATCTCATTCTCTGTCGTCCCCTTCTCCTCCCGCCCCCAATCCTTCTCAGCATCAGAGTTTTTTCCAGTGAGTCAACTCATCGCATGAGGTGCCCAAAGTATTGGAGTTTCAGCTTCAGCATCAGTCCTTCCAATGAACACCCAGGATTGATCTCCTTTAGAATGGACTGGTTGGATCTCCTTGCAGTCCAAGGGACTCTCAAGGGTCTTCTCCAGCACCACAATTCAAAAGCATCAATTCTTTGGCGATCAGCTTTCTTCACAGTCCAACTCTCACATCCATACATGACCACTGGAAAAACCATAGCTTTGACAAGACAGACATTTGTTGGCAAAGTATGTTATTATACCCCAAATATTGGTATTTTGGAACTTAAGAGCACAGTAATTCAGAATGTCAATACATGAATGAACATCTGGAAACATACTCAGTCTAAATGTAATTAAAAAGGTATTGCTTTATTCTCCCAAATTTTGCTGGTAAAATTTTAGAAGTTTGATATATAGTGTAGGAACAATATTTCTCAGCTCCCTCAGTTACTAGGTTGTGTTTTTGCCACTACTTACTATATTGCACATGAGATACTAAATAGTATATACTTGTTCTTGACTAAAGTGGACAGAGACAAAGATTTTGCGAGTGGTATGTATCTATATCTGTCTATCTGGAGGAGGAAATGGCAACCCACTCCAGTATTCTTACCTGGAAAATTCCATGACAGAGGAGCCCCCCAGGCTATCGTCTATGAGTCACAAAGGGTAGAACATGACTGAACGACTAACACACGCACACACACACGCGCGCACACACACACATAGTGCTTCTCTGTGTGTGTCCTGATAGAAGATGATTTATCAAGGAAATTTTTCCACACCATTTGCCTGTTGAAGACCCACAATTAGTTATTCCTTTCACTCCTGCTTGCAAAACGAACACTTTTTCTCCCAGAACCTCGCCTTTGTGATACAGAACCAAGACAGCTGACTCGCAGTGCTGACATTGCTTCCCTGAGGGCTTCCTTTAACGCCCCAGTGCAGTCTGTACATCTCACACCTCCTGAGACACCACAGGCAACACATTTAGCATTTCCCCTAAAACAGAACACAGAACGCCATCCTTCCAACCTCGAAGATTAGTTTCTTCATCAGACGTAAACATGCCACCAGGCCAGGGCCCCATATTTGCGTTATTTCCTGAGGCTGGAAAAAGGATGGTGTGGACTTGTGCCCTGCCTGGTGAAGGTTTCAGCGTGAAGGTGACCCTTTCTGCTCACATTTCTTGGCTAGAACAAGTCCCATGGTCACTTAACTTCACAGAGAAGTGGCATAGTCTTTCTTGTGCCTCCAGAAAGAAGGAACTAATCACAGTGAACAACCCAAATGGCTACCTGAGACATTCCCTGATTAAGCGGCATTAGTGGTCCTTTCCCACGGCTGCAGCAAGCAGCAGAGATGTACGGGAGGCAGGTCAGTCCACTCTCCATTTCTCCCTCCAGCCCTGCCCTCTCTGGAAACAAGTTCAGATGGTTGTGATGTCGTAGAGTGCACGGGCAAGTGTAAGTTAGTAACAATGTTCCAGGCCTTGGATTAGATAGTGGTTTGTATGGGTGTAAGGCATTTGTTTCCTCTGCACTGAACGTGCTGGATGGCTCCTTTATCTTGGACAGCAAAGAGATATGCTGCTGGAGGCCCAGGAGTGAGAGGAAGTAATGTCCTGAACACCAGCAACTGATCCCCCAGAGCAGCCCCAGCAGCAGAGGTGGCCGAAATGAGGTGTCATAGGGTCAGCGGTCAGCCAGAGTCTGGGCAGTGTACAGTGTTGAAAGAGGTTGGGCTGGCATGGGTGTGGAATGGAGATGTAGAACATTGTAAGCCGGTGTAGAACATACCCTGGGGATTATGGGCTTCAAATGTGGACAAGAAATCTCCTAATAATGGGAGGGAATGAAAGCCAGAGAGATTTCAGTTTACTATGGATGCTAGTTGAGCTGAGTGGAACTCCCAGGCTGGTGGACCATAGCAAGTTACACTGTTACACTGAAAAGAGTTAATGATAATTGCACTGTGGTTATATATGAGAATATCTCTATTAATAAAATACAAACATCTATGGGAAAGTGCCTTCCTGTATGCAACTTACCCTCAATTTGCTCAGAAAAAAAGTGTTGTGTGAGTTTGTGTATGCATATAGGGAGAGGGTATGTATGACAAAGTAAATGCAGTGAAACACAAACAGTAGGTGGATCTAGTTCAGTTCAGTCGCTCAGTTGTGTCCGACTCTTCACGACCCCATGAATCACAGCACGCCAGGCCTCCCTCTCTATCACCAACTCCCGGAGTTCACTCAAACTCATGTCCACAGAGTCGGTGATGCCATCCAGCCATCTCATTCTCTGCCGTCCCCTTCTCCTCCCACCTCCAATTCCTCCCAGCATCAGACTCTTTTCCAGTGAGTCAACTCGTTGCATGAGGTGGCCAAAGTATTGGAGTTTCAGCTTTAGCATCAGTCCTTCCAAAGAACACCCAGGATTGATCTCCTTTAGAATGGACTGGTTGGATCTCCTTGCAGTCCAAGGGACTCTCAAGAGTCTTCTCCAGCACCACGGTTCAAAAACATCAATTCTTTGGCGATCAGCTTTCTTCATAGTCCAACTCTCACATCCATACATGGCCATGGGAGAATTGATGCTTTTGAACTATGGTGTTGGAGAAGACTCTTGAGAGTCCCTTGTACCGCAAGGAGATCCAACCAGTCCATTCTAAGGGAGATCGATCCTGGGTGTTCATTGGAAGGACTGATGCTAAAGCTGAAACTGCAATACTTTGGCCACCTCATGTGACGAGTTGACTCACTGGAAAAGACTCTGATGCTGGGAAAGGTTGGGGGCGGGAGGAGAAGGGGATGACAGAGAATGAGATGGCTGGATGGCATCACCGACTCTGTGGACATGAGTTTGAGTGAACTCCGGGAGTTGGTGATGGACAGGGAGGCCTGGCATGCTGTGATTCATGGGGTCGCGGAGAGTCGGACACGACTGAGCAACTGAACTGAACTGAACTGAACTGACTAGACGGATCTTGGTTGGCAAAGTAATGTCTCTGCTTTTTAATATGCTATCTAGGTTGGTCATAACTTTCCTTCCAAGGAGTAAGCGTCTTTTAATTTCATGGCTGCAATCAGCATCTGCAGTGATTTTGGAGCCCTCAAAAATAAAGTCTGACATCGTTTCCACTGTTTCCCCATCTCTTTCCCATGAAGTGATGGGACCAGATGCCATGATCTTCGTTTTCTGAATGTTGAGTTTCAAGCCAACCTTTTCAGTCTCCTCTTTCACTTTCATCAAGAGGCCTTTGAGTTCCTCTTCACTTTCTGCCATCAGGGTGGTGTCATCTGCATATCTGAGGTTATTGATATTTCTCTCGGCAAGGTAGAAGCTATATTTTTGTTTATGAACTATTTTTGTTTTTACAATATTCTGTAAATTTTCAATTATTTCTAACCCCAAATAAGTAAAAGAATGACATGACAGTGTGACATCACATAATTAGGGGTTGGAAATAAGCCATAGTAGGACAGGAGAGTATCCATCAGCTTTTCCAGGGGATGGGAGCGTCAGGGATGGCTTCATGGAGAAGTTTCAGGGGAGACTGGAAGGATGACTACTTGACAGAGGTGTGTGAGGCCCTGGAGCATCTGACTGAGGTGGGAGCAGGACAGGCTGCAGGGAAGAACTGTGAGGTCCCGCCCATCCTGAGAGTCTGTTACGGAAGGGAACACTGTGTGAGTGTCACCTGTGTGACACAGAGTGCTGCCTCCCGCCCCTCCAGACAGTCACACATTCCTTCTCATTGCATGGGCCTGAGGCTCAGGAACCTTCAAAGGAAGAATGCTCCAGGGCGGGGCCTGCAGCCCATTAGGCTGGATGGGCAGGGCCCATCTGCTCAGCACTTTACCTACCTCAGACCTCCCTGCAGAGGCAGTAGCTCGGAGACTCCTCCTGGTAGGGTGCTCTCAGCTCCTGGCATCTGTGAGGAAGGAAGCAGAGAGCCAGTTCTCTGTGCTGAGTCTGAGACAGGATCCCAGTGTGTGGGGAGCCACGATGCCAGCTCAGGTCTGGTCTTGGTCTTAGGGATGGGGAATTTCAGAGAAAGGAGACTGTGACCCCTTAAGGATTTGTAGGGTTGGATGAGGTGGGGTCTATTCCAGGAGGTTCCAGAGTGCCCAGAATCCCATCACTTTCCATTTGAGTTTTCCTTCCTCAGAGAGTTCAAAGAGAAAGGGTGGAAGGGAGAGAAAGGGTGGAAGGGAGAGAAAGGGTGGAAGGGAGAGAAAGGGTGGAAGGGAGAGAAAGGATGAACCAGCCAATGCATCTCCTTTCTACTTAGGGGACGGGAGTCAGGTTTTACCTCCTGCTGTTCCTCTCTGTTGCCACCAGAGGGCTGAGTGAAGGTAAGTCACTCAGGAGCAGCAGTTTTCATCAGCTTGGGTGTGCAGTGGAGCAGAGAGAGTAGAACCATGTTGGATGCTGAAGTCCTAGCCTAGAAGGGGAGTCATGGAGATGCAGAGAAGCCACACTTTGCAGCCAAATAGATCTGTGGCCAGCGTATTGATTGCTGGTCTCTCTGGATGTTTGGTCTGAAACTAAGGCCTGTCCTGGGGCTCCATCTGTGCCTCTGTGTGGCTGAGGGGGCTCGGGGGAGTCATAGTGATGAAGACTGCTTTCCTCTAGCTGCTCCTGCTCCTATGGCCTTGGCCTTGGGGTTCCCCGAGGGTGCTTGGTGGTCAGGGCTGTGTCCCGGGAACATCCTTTCCTAGTCCTCATCCTCACAATTCCATTTATCACAGTAGGCATAATGAGAGTTTTCATGTTTAATTGGTTGTGGAGAAGAATGCAAGTGTTGAGTATGTACTAGATTGTGGTCAGCTAGTCTTGGCTAAGAGAATCCTGACCTCTGGGGCCTCACAGCCTAGTGATGAGCCTGTGAAGTGGGAAGGAGCTAGGAGCCAATGGCCAGGAAGGCTGGTGTGAGCGGCATGAGACTGAGAATTATCCTCACATCCTCTAGCAGGGACGCTTTCTGTTGAGAAGTTCTGGGAGGAGGAAACCTGTGGTCCTTACCTGTCTTTCCTCCCAAGAAGCTGCAAGGAAATCAAAGAAAGTTGCCATAAAGCAGGTGGTGAGTAATAACCCAACTCAGCATCCTTTCCTTTTAACCACTTTTTAGCTAAACAGATCTTGGTCATGGAGATCAGGAGGGGGTGTGGCTACCACTCCTGTCTGCTCTGACTCCAGCTTCCAGCCTAGGAGATTTCTATTGGGAATTTTGAGGCTTTTGGGTCCAACCTAGTTGTTGGAGACATGATCTGAACACAGGGAGAATGTGGTATTCCTGGTGGGTCTTAGCACGATGACTATAGCTCCAATGAGTATAACATTTTTCCTTTCTTGTAAGCTAAGAAGTTAGTTCTGCCCTAGTGTCATAAATTCTGGCAGAAAACAGCCTCCAGAGGCAGAGACAGAACTTTATTGCTCACAATTACAGAAGTAGCCAGAGCATCAGCTTTTTCCTGTGCTGGGGTTCTGGGTCACATCCCATCACAGTGATGTGAAAATGGGCAAGAGATATCTGCCCATGTAGTTTGTTTGCCAAGCGGCTCATAAATTGGGTTCATCAAGCAAATATAAGCCTTTTCGGATAAGACAGTTTATTTTCTCTGGGGCTGAGTACAAGGAAGAACTCTGCACTTAGGGAATCTGAATCTCATATAATGGGCAGCAACCATGCCTGCCCTTACCTCTGAGTTGCAGAGGCCACATCCTGATGTAGACTTGAGATGTGGTCGGGTGTGATTTCTGGCCTCTTCTGGCCAGAAGAAGTCTCTATCCCGAGGGAGATACCATCTCTGTCTCCTAGGATCGCTCTACAAAGCCTTTGGAAAGGTAGCATGGAACAAAGGCAGTCAGTGTCCACAGAGAATTGTCCTCAACAAGCAGATATGTGTGGGAGCCTTCAGGATACATTTCTGACTTCTCAGAGTCTTTCTGGTTGTGGGTCTGAGATGGACCCTGTGCTCTCAGACAGGGGGTCTCTGACTGGTTCCTTCTGCAGATGGCCTGTATCACCTCCGCACTGAGAATGGGGTCATCTACCAGACCTTCTGTGACATGACCTCTGGGGGTGGTGGCTGGACCCTGGTGGCCAGCATCCATGAGAACAACATGCATGGGAAATGCACGGTGGGCGATCTCTGGTCCAGTCAGCAGGGCTGATTACCCAGAGGGGGACGGCAACTGGGCCAATTACAACACGTTTGGGTCTGCAGAGGCGGCCACCAATGATGACTACAAGGTGGGTAGCACCCAGGTGGGAAAGGGTGGGAGCGGGGTGTGGCTGGAGCAGAGCATGTGGAAGGGAGGGTGGAAGATGGGGATGTGGAGGTGGGGCTGGAGAAGAAGAAAGATGGAAGTCCATGTCTTGAATGACAAATTCCTCTCACCAAGGTTGTTTGTGTGGTGTGGTGTCATTGTCTGCTGGAGGGAGGTGGGGGTCTGGGCACTACTGGGCACCTGTTCCCTGGAGCCCTGAGCTCTCAGCTCCACTGAGGACTGTGTGTGTCTGAATTGGCTGGTGGCACCTCCTGGGCTGGTGAAGCTGACTGTGTGTCCCTCTGCAGAACCCTGGCTACTACGACATCCAGGCCCAGGACCTGGGCATCTGGCACGTGCCCAACAAGTCCCCCCTGCAGCACTGGAGGAACAGCTCCCTGCTGAGGTACCACACCAACACTGGCTTCTTCCGCAGACTGGGGCATAATCTGTTCGGACTCTACCAGGTACATGGGGCTGCTGGCTGGGGGTGGAGGCCCTTCTTTTAGTGAACAGAAAGCCAAGTATTTGTAAAGAGGAGTTAAGTCTGCTCTGTCCATATCACTAAGTGGTGCTTCTGCTTGGCTTTCTTCTGCCTCTGGGTCACTGCAAACTAGGGTGCTGCCTCTCTGAAGAACTCTGAGCCAGGAAGTGGGAGAAGCCTGGCGGAGAAAATTATGGGTGGGTAAAGAGGGAGATAAACAAGGGTCTTGAGGCTGGTTAGGGTCCTAGCTATGAGTGCAGGTGGAAGGAATCACTGTTATTCAGTCTGATTTCTGACTATGACATCCGAGGGCATTAAATCTCCTACTTCCCCATATGGCAGCTCGCCTACCGTCCTCACACAGCCCTGTATTTTGGTCCCTGTAGAAATACCCAGTGAAGTACGGAGCAGGGAAGTGCTGGACTGACAATGGCCCAGCCATTCCTGTGGTCTACGACTTTGGCGATGCTGAGAAAACTGCGTCTTATTATTCGCCAAATGGTCAGCGTGAGTATCTCCTTCCAAAACCCAGTCATCAATCCTTCCCTCCTCTCTTGGGGAAAGTGTAAATAAAAATTAATGATTACAAACATTTATGGAACACATATCAATACAGTATGCCAAACTATTTTCTAGAAACTTGAGATGGTTTTGTGTCATTTAATCATCATGATAAACCTATGAAGTTACAATTACTGTCCTCTCCATTGTAGAGGATATAAAGCCAGACTTCATCTATTTATCAAGAAATATTTGTTTTTGTTCTTTATCATCTAAAAAGAATCTCATGCAAAGAGGTAACTTTTTTTCACATGAGGCAGGTGTAAATGTGCAGATGTGAAATACTGAGAACCTGAGCCAGGGTGTTCTTGATCAAGTGAGAACAAAAACAAATTTTTCTTGTTAAATAGATGGATAGCTATTTTTGAAAGAAGACATTTTTTCAGTATGATAAAGCCATAGAACATAAGTCTTTGGTGGGAAAATACAAGCCATCAGTTTTTACCGTTACTGTTTCAACAAGAACAGGTAATGGTAGGTAGGGCAATAAAGTCATGGTAATTGGATGGCAGGTGTGGCTTTGTAAACAGATGGCCTACTTCGATCATTGCTTATTCCTGCTGGACCTCTGGAGATCTCGCTGATCTCCCAGTGGACTCTTATTTCTCCTATGAACTTTAGCATAAAAGTGACTCTTGTGAGCCTGAGCCTTGGTCCTCTTACTCCAGATGGAGGAAGGTCTCTTTCAGCCAAGTTCAGAGCCTGGAGGTAGCAGCCACTGTTCACAGAGGTGTTGGGCTTCATCCCCGCAGCTAGGAGTGTTGGGCTGTAACCCGACCTGTTGATTTAGGGAATCCCTGGTCTGATCAATGGAGAGCTGTGTCTAGTTCCTCCTTTGAACGCTTGGCCCTTTCTCTGCTTCTTCTTTTCCAGGAGAATTTGTTGCAGGATTTGTCCAGTTCAGGGTGTTTAATAATGAGAGAGCAGCTAATGCCCTGTGTGCTGGGATGAAAGTGACTGGCTGCAACACTGAGCTTGTAAGATTTGGGATGATCCATGACGTGTGTGTGTGTGTGTGTGTGTGTACACGTGAACATATGATTGGGGTGTTGATGTGTGTTCCTTTGGCTTGTGTTTTTATTCTTTTGCTGTTATTTTGTGGACAAACTTTTAAAATCGTTAATATTATTTTAAAATTGAGATTCAATGGACATATGACATTATACTAGTTTCAAGCACATAACATAATGATTCTATATTTTTATGTGTTGTGAAATGATCATCACAGTAACTCTAGTCAATATCTACCTCTACACATAGTTGCAAATATTTTGTCTTGTGGTAACAATTTTTAATATCTACTCTCTTGGTAACTTTTTGATGAACAAAATAGTATTATTAACTATAGTCACCAGTCTGTACATTACATTCCCAGGACTTATTTTATAACTGAATGTTTGTACCTTTGACCAATATAATTAATTTACTGTATGGAAGTCCAATTTATCTATATTCTCAATGTATGATTAGTACTTTTATGCTGTGCTTAAGAAGTATTTCCTAATGTTGAGGTCCTGATGATATTCTCACATATTCAACATATAAACTTTATGTTTTTATTGTTTTTCTAGTATTAAGAACATTATAGTTTGGTTAGTGGAGACTGTCTCTGAGGGACATTCTATGGCTGGGGGCAGGAGGAAGAGGGAGTCAAAGTTCTAAGAGCAAGAATGCTCACTCAGCACATTTTCCTTCCACAGCTGAGAAATGTGACCCTGAAGTGAAGAACATCTTCACTTTCCCCTGCAGTTATCAGTTTGTCCATTTCTCAGTCCAGGTGTAATAGCTGTGTCTTCATGGAAGGGCCCCTGCTTATGATTTGGAGGATGATGCAGGTGTGGGCCCTGGGAGTAGGGTGTGGTGTGTTCCCCATACACTGGCTCCCAAGGAGCCTTATCTTGCTCATTAATGCTCATTTGCATGAACCCTTCGAGCACTGATTCGTTAAAATACATGCTAGGGAACCTAGAGAGTGCAGCTATTAGAGATGCAAAGCTGAGAGAGTCATCTTAAGGAACTCAGACTGAGTGGGAGAGAGGTATAAATGCATGATTGCAATCTTATATGGTATCGTCTGAGATAGCAGCATGAACAAGGGGCCCTGGGGACACAATACAGAAGCTTCTACCTCTACTAATGGCACACAGTTGACTCTGCAGGAAGGTGACATCTTTGCTGAATCTCAAAGGATGTGTGTAGAGTTCAACAGGCAGCAAGGGGCAGAGTAGTGTCCTTGAGCATGGGTGACTAACATGTTCAAAATCACTGGGATTTGATACGCCATGGTGTGTTGAGGGGGCAGTGAGCTGTTGTTTAATTTTGGAGCATTGTACTCACATGGGGTAGAAGCAGGAAGCTATGCTGGAAATACCTACAGGAGGCAGGGCAATCAGGGTGTTTACATTATATCCAGGGCATAGGTTTTATGCTGTAGATGATGGGACATATCAGAAGAGTTCAAACAATAGTGACCTGATCCACTTTGGTTTTGCTATGATGATGCATAGCCAGGTGAGGGACCTGGATTCAAGAGTAAGGAATTTAGAGGCAAGAAGATCATGAGGCAGGTGTAAAGGTACAGATGTGAAGTATTGAGGACCTGAGCCAGGATAGCCTTGATAAATTTGAAAGAGCAAGCATGGATGAATAGACAGTGAAATCAATAGTTCTTGGTGATTAAATGACCATGGGGGACGGGAAATGAAGGAGACTACAGACTTGAGGGTTTTGTTTTGGGTGACTGAGTGTTATCAATTAAGATGGGTGACAAGAAAAGGAATAGATTCAAGGGCAACAAGAGAGCGAATTAGTTTTGTTTTGCTGAAGTGGAGTTTTAGATCTAGCGATATGTAGGTGGAGATCTTCATCCGGCAGTTGGATATGGGGTTTCAACCCCAGAAAATGCCTGGCTGGTCATTCAGATTTAGGATGATTATGCTGGTTCTAGCAAAAGTCATGGGAGAAGACAGGCCATCATTGGGAGAGTGAGGTGTGGACAGAATTGTGAGGAATAGCATTTGGGGGATCCAGGTGACTGCAGCCACAAAATTTAAAGATGCTTGCTCTTTGGGAGAAAAGCTATGACAAAACTAGACAGCATATTTAAAAGCAGAGAAATCACTTTGCCAACAAAGTCTGCATAGTCAAAGCTATGGTTTTTCCAGTAGTCATGTATGGATGTGAGTTGGACCATAAAGAAGGCTGAGCTCTGAGAATTGATGCTTTTGAACTGTGGTGCTGGTGAAGACTTTTGAGAGTCCCTTGGACAGGAAGGAGATCAAATCAGTTAATCCTAAAGGAAATCAGTTCTGAATATTCATTGGAAGGACTGATGCTGAAGTTGAAGCTCCAATACTTTGGCCACCTGACGTGAAGAGCCAACTTATTGGACAAGATCCTGATGTTGGGAAAGATTGAAGACAAGTGGATAAGGGGCAGACAGAGAATGAGATGATTGGATGGCATCACCAACTCAATGGACATGAGTTTGAGCAAATTCAGGGAGATAGTGAAGGACAGGGAAGCCTGGCGTGCTACAGCTCATGGGGTTGCAAAGAGTCGAACATGACTTAGTGAATGAACAACATAACAATTGAAGAAAAAGAGTGAGCAAGGGGTCTGAGAACAAACATTAAGGAAGATAGAAAGGAATTCAGGAAAACATGGTTTCAGAGTCCACTGGAGGGAAAGGGTTGTGAAGGGAAGAGGTCAAGGCAAATAGAAAGAGGGCTGCAATTACAGGGGATTCGACCATTAAGAGCTCACTGGTGTGTTTATAGCCAACCCCTCACTGTGTCTTCTCTCTGCCCCCCCCAGCACTGCATTGGTGGAGGAGGATTCTTCCCAGAGGGCAATCCAGTGCAGTGTGGGGATTTCTCCTCCTTTGACTGGAATGGATACGGAGCTCACTGGGGTTACAGTTCCAGCCGGGAGATCACTGAGGCAGCTGTGCTCCTGTTCTACCGCTGAGAGCTGTGTGGTGTGAGACACGGAACCCAGCTCCTAAACCCAAACCCCCAGAAATGGAAAAATGGAATTTTAACAAGGAGGAAGGGGAATAAACTAAGTCACTTTGTGCTGTCTGTGGTTCTAAATTTCATTGAGCTCCAGAGGGATGTTTTAAAATGAGGCCTCCGATTCTGGTGATTTCTACTTTAGGCATTCTGTTTGGAACTTCAGGTCTCAGGTATCCTAGACATGTTTCCGTCTCTTTCTAGGGAAACCCTGTGGGAGACTGAGGAGCAGGGGAAAATCATTCTCCTTAATTTTCCTACCATACTGTTATTGGTTAGTCAAATCAAGTCCTCAACATAAACATCTTGAAGAGGAAAAGATGACCATTATATAAATTCAGTAGAAAAAAAAAAGAAATTGTGGTCATAACTGCGCATTTCCTCCAGTATGACAGTTGAGACAGTGTCCCTAAAATGAGTTGGTACTATTTGCAACATCTCTGTATTGGGGAGGGTTCTCACAGTATCAAGAAGTTCACTGACACCTAGCAGGATGTCCTGCAACTCAACCCCATTTTGACCCAATCAGGGACCAGCACCATTTAAATCAGTTTTGCTCAAGGGTCAACTGTGTTTGCTTTTTTTCAGTATCTTCCTTTTTTTTTTCCTGCCTCCCTAATAAATCTTTTCCTTGTACTAGCTCACGCTAGATTTCTGTCCTTCTCCTTTATCCCTTCTTTCTTACTCCTTTTTGTTACCGCTTCCCTTATTTGTCTATCCTTATGTCAGAGTGTTACATTTCCAAACTTCCAATCTGCTGGTCTGTGTGTGTAAAGCCAATCTACTGACACAGGGTTGTGGTGAAGGAAAGTGCAGCATTTACTGCAGGCACTAAGCAAGGAGTTTGGGTAGCTAATGCTCAAATCCTGGCCCCCAAATGCCCCACTGTCTTTCAGGGAAAAGTTTTTAAAGACAGGATGGGGAAGAGAATTGTTCTATGCAAGATCAGAAAGTCAGCATTCTTCTTCTTTGTTGGTGAGGTTTGGGACTCAACATCATCAGCCTTCTTGTCCAACTCATCTGGAGTCTACCTGCTTGTGGTCAACACACAGTTGACTTCTTCTATCTGTTGTGGGTTTCATTATCTGCAAATCATCTTGAAGCATAAGGCTCAGAAGAGATTTGTCATCTGGAAGGAATATGTTTGGAGTCCTGGCAAACTTTTTTTCTCTTTTTTGAAAAATAAGCAGTCATTTTTATGGGTCTTAGATTAGTAATCCACGGGTCTTGAGGACCTCTGTGCATTTGTCAGTTTTCTTCTCTATGTTCTTTTCAGCCTGCTTCTGTAGCCTCATGAACTGCTTTTTAAAAGTTTTTTCCAGTAACAGATGTTGACCTTCTTCTTTCTCTTCTCCAGTGTGGCTGAGCCAGGTAGCCTAGGTAGGCAAACTTGCATGTGGGTGTTTGCACAATCTGGCACAATCTTGAGGATGGCAGGAATCACCATCCACTTTTCTCTTGTCATAGGGTGGTGGGATCACATAAACTACCTCAAGATAGTCCAGAGTGACCTGGCCTTGCTTGGTAGTATGGGGCACCATGTTTTACAATGTCCACCAGAAGATGCAGCTAGGGGGGATGTGGTAGGGGCTGTGTGAGGAACTGGTATTCATGTGCTTGCTGAGGAAGGCCAGGCACTTCAACTTGTTTCTGTAGAAACTGCCAGAATATAAAATGGAGAAAAGACAGTCTCTTTAACAAGTGGTGCTGGGAAAACTGGTCAGCCACTTGTAAAAGAATGAAACTAGAACACTTCCTAACACCATACACCAAAATAAACTCAAAATGGATTAAAGATCTAAATGTAAGACCAGAAACTATAAAACTCCTAGAGGAGAACGTAGGCAAAACACTCTCCGACATAAATCACAGCAGGATCCTCCATGACCCACCTCCCAGAATATTGGAAATAAAAACAAAAATAAACAAATGGGACCTAATTAAAATCAAAACCTTCTGCACAGCAAAGGAAACTCTAAGCAAGGTGAGAAGACAGCCTTCAGAATGGGAGAAAATAATAGCAAATGAAGCAACTGATAAAGGATTAATCTCCAAATTATACAAGCAGCTCCTGCAGCTTAATTCCAGAAAACTAAGTGACCCAATCAAAAAATGGGCCAAAGAACTAAACAGACATTTCTCCAAAGAAGACATAAAGATGGCTAATAAACACATGAAAAAATGCTCAACATCCCTCATCATCAGAGAAATGCAAATCAAAACCACAATGAGATACCATTTCACACCAGTCAGAATGGCTGCTATCCAAAAGTCTACATGCAATAAGTGCTGGAGAGGGTGTGGAGAGAAGGGAACCCTCTTACACTGTTGGTGGGAATGCAAACTAGTACAGCCACTATGGAGAACAGTGTGGAGATTCCTCAGAAAACTGGAAATAGAACTGCCATATGATCCAGCGATCGCACTCCTGGGCATACACACCGAGGAAACCAGAATTGAAAGAGACACATGTACTCCAATGTTCATTGCAGCACTGTTTATAATAGCCAGGACATGGAAGCAACCTAGATGTCCATCTGCAGATGAATGGATAAGAAAGCTTTGGTACATATACACAATGGGGTATTTTTCAGCCATCAAAAAGAATGCATTTGAATCAGTTTTAATGAGGTGGATGAAATTGGAGCCAATTATACAGAGTGAAGTAAGCCACAAAGAAGAACATCAATACCGTATATTAACGCATATATATGGAATTTAGAAAAATGGTAACCTGAACCCTGTATAAGAGACTGCAAAAGAGACATAGGCATTTAGAACAGTCTTTGGGACTCTGTGGGAGAGGGTGAAGGTGGAATGATTGGAGAGAATGGAATTGTAGCATGTATATTATCATAAGTGACCAGTCCAGGTTCGACGCATAAATTTTCCTCTGTTCATTTCTTTGCAAAAAAAAAAAAAAAAAGAAACTGCCAGAAATATTTGTTTCCTCATAGTGCAGGAATACTACCTTCTGGTCCAGAAGCACTTGCTTGCCCAGGACGGCTGCCTGACGTCCCAGGTGATGGTCTTGTCATCACGCCTCAGGACCTTCCCCTCCACCATCTTTGGCAGCCACCTGGGAAAGAAACTTTCATTACTTAAACAGGATGATGAGCCTATAGGCATTTACTTTTTATAATTCATTAAACTGTAGATTTATGTTTTATATCCATTTCTGTATGTTTGTCAACTTTTTACAATATTTTTTTAAAATTTTATTTATTTATTTTAAATGAAGCAAAGATGAATATTTTTAGAGATAAAAAGTACAATTCACAAAGAAGATAGACAACATAAACCATTAGACACCTCAACAACAAAAAAAGTAAGGCAAAAATCAGAAGAAATACAAGGGAAAATAGAAAATATATATAGTGAGACATATTAACATTTCTCTGAGAATATTTTATCAAATGCAGAAAAAAGAAGAATAGGAGCATGTTGAATGATGTCATGAATAAATATAATAGATTTATATTTTATTAGTTTGTATTAATCACATCCTACACAAATATATTTAAAATTTTGTATCTCATGCATTGTTATTAGATGTCTATAAGACATTTAGAAAAACTGGCAAAAAGATAAACGTTACTAAATTTCAGAAAGTAGAATTCTTTCTTGAGTGTGTATTTCAGTTATACATATACATATATATTATTTTTGAAGTTATTTTCCATTTAGGTTAATATATTGACTATAGTTTCCTATGCTATACAGTAAACTTATGTTGCTTGTTACATATCTATTTTTTAAATTAGAAATCTAGCTTTCGATTCATACTAAGTCAAACAAGTGGAATCAAAATATCATAAACCTTTTAGTTATGCAAAAATTCATGTTTTCTGAAATATATGTATTATGCATATTATTTACATATATGTGTACAAAAGCTTTCCTACTATTCTTGATAAAAGCTTGAAAAAGAACTTCAAAATAAAAAAAAAAAGAAGAGATGGAGGAATTGGAAAATAAGTTAAATGAAATGGGCCCTCTGAATATGAGATAGAAACAGTGAAACAAATCAGATAAAAGTAAAAGATCCTCATACAGTCCAGTTGTTTTTAAACATGGCTGCTTGTCAGAAACATTTGGAGCTATGGCAAAAAAACAAAACAAAACCAAAAACAAGTAACACCCGGGCATTTGTGTTTCTCAAAAAATTCTAAGATAATTCTGATATGCATATGGATTTTAAAAAGTGATTACAGGTTCTTCTAGTAAATGGGAACTTTGATGATATAGAATTCTATAGTGTTTCTGTTGACCAATCATGATACAATGATATTAGGGGAGTAGTAGTTACATAATCACAATATGTAGATGTTATGTAGAATATGTAGAAAAGATGGTTATCAGTTTTCACAATCAATACCCAGACAAAAATAGAAGATAATTAAAATTGCAAGCCATAATGAGAACATGATTAACCTAACAATATAAATAATTACATACAATTTTGGGGGGAGTCAAGCAGAGTGATGTGGTAAGTAGAAGTGCATACATGTACCTGTTTTCTTCTGCTCAGCTAGTCTATGTCTTTTGGTTGGTGCATTTAACCATTTACATTTAAGGTAATTATCGATATGATTCTTTGATCATAATAGGTATGATCCTATTACCATTTTCTTAATTGTTTTGGGTATATTTTCTGCAAGTAGGGTTTTTCCTTCTTTTGTTTTCTGCCTAGAGAAGTTCCTTTAGCATTTGTTGTAAAGCTGGTTTGGTGGTGCTGAATTCTCTTAACTTTTGCTTGTCTGGAAAGCTTTTGATTTTGAAAGGTTGTTGCGGAATGACACAAAGACACCGGGATCTTGGCCTCCGAAGGAGAACTCAATCCCGGGCCAGAGACGAGGCTTGATCGCTCAGAGCTTTTGTGTAATAAAGTTTTATTAAAGTATAAAGGAGATAGAGAAAGCTTCTGACATAGACATCAGAAGGGGGCAGAAAGAGTGCCCCCCCTGCTAGTATTCAGCTGGATGTTATATAGTCACTAGCTGTCTGTTAATGAAAGAAAGGAATGTCTTAAGGCTTAGAATGGCACCACGCCCCTCACCCATAAGATGCATTTTGGGATAATTTTGACACCAGATTCTTCATCCCGGGCCATAAAATGATTACCTTGAATCTTGTAGAAGGGCAGGTTACCATACAAATAGTTTCGTTTTACATAGATTAAGGGAACAATATCTGAGTATAACATAGAGGTTTATCAAGTAGGCCCTGAACGGACTTGAAGATAGAGTCTGGGGTAAATGCGTAGTACATTAACATATCTTAAGACCAACATTTCCATAAGAAAAATGCATTGGTTAACTCAAGATTTGAAAATAGTTCACATGGAAAAGAAATGCAAAAAAGCAAAATGGCTGTCTGAGGAGGCCTTACAAATAGCTGTGAAAAGAAGAGAAGTGAAAAGCAAAGGAGAAAAGGAAAGATATAAGCATCTGAATGCAGAGTTCCAAAGAATACCAAAGAGAGATAAGAAAGCCTTCCTCAGCGATCAATGCAAAGAAATAGAGGAAAACAACAGACTAGGAAAAACAAGAGATCTCTTCAAGAAAATTAGAGATTCCAAGGGAACATTTCATGCAAAGATGGGCTCGATAAAGGACAGAAATGGTATGGACCTAACAGAAGCAGAAGATATTAAGAAGAGGTGGCAAGAATACACAGAAGAACTGTACAAAAAAGATCTTCATGACCAAGATAGTCACGATAATGTGATCACTGACCTAGAGCCAGACATCTTGGAATGTGAAGTCAAGTGGGCCTTAGAAAGCATCACTACAAACAAACCTAGTGGAGGTGATGGAATTCCAGTTGAGCTGTTTCAAATCTTGAAAGATGATGCTGTGAAAGTGCTGCACTCAATATGCCAGCAAATTTGGAAAACTCAGCAGTGGCCACAGGACTGGAAAATGTCAGTCTTCATTCCAATCCCAAAGAAAGACAATGCCAAAGAATGTTCAAGCTACCGCACAATTGCACTCATCTCACATGCTAGTAAAGTCATGCTCAAAATTCTCCAAGCCAGGCTTCAGCAATATGTAAACCGAGAACTCCCAGATGTTCAAGCAGGTTTTGGAAAAGGCAGAGGCACCAGAGATCAAATTGCCAACATCTGCTGGATCATGGAAAAAGCAAGAGAGTTCCAGAAAAACATCTATTTCTGCCTCATTGACTATGCCAAAGCCTTTGACTGTGTGGATCACAATAAACTGGGGAACATTCTGAAAGAGATGGGAATCCCAGACCACCTGACCTGCCTCTTGAGAAACCTGTATGCAGGTCAGGAAGCAACAGTCAGAACTGTACATGGAACAACAGACTGGTTCCAAATAGGAAAAGGAGTACGTCAAGGCTGTATATTGTCACCTTGCTTATTTAACTTATGTGCAGAGTACATCATGAGGAACGCTGGGCTGGAAGAAGCACAGGCTGGAATCAAGATTGCTGAGAGAAATATCAATAACCTCAGATATGCAGATGACACCACCCTTATGGCAGAAAGTGAAGAGGAACTCAAAAGCCTCTTGATGAAAGTGAAAGAGGAGAGTGAAAAGGTTGGCTTGAAGCTCAGCATTCAAAAAACAAAGATCATGGCATCTGGTCCCATCACTTCACGGGAAATAGATGGACAAACAGTAGAAACAGTGTCAGACTTTATTTTTTTGGGCTCCAAAATCACTGCAGATGCTGATTGCAGCCATGAAATTAAAAGACGCTTACTCCTTGGAAGGAAAGTTATGACCAACCTTGATAGTATATTAAAAAGCAGAGACATTACTTTGCCAACCAAGGTCCGTTTAGTCAAGGCTATGGTTTTTCCCATGGTCATGTATGAATGTGAGAGTTGGACTGTGAAGAAAGCTGATCGCCAAAGAATTGATGCTTTTGAACTGTGGTGCTGGAGAAGACTCTTGAGAGTCCCTTGGATTGCAAGGAGATCCAACCAGTCCATTCTAAGGGAGATCAACCCTGGGTGTTCATTGGAAGGACTGATGCTAAAGCTGAAACTGCAGTACTTTGGCCACCTCATGCGACGAGTTGACTCACTGGAAAAGACTCTGATGCTGGGAAAGGTTGGGGGCAGGAGGAGATGGGGATGACAGAGAAGGAGATGGCTGGATGGCACCACCGACTCTGTGGACATGAGTTTGAGTGAACTCTGGGAGTTGGTGATGGACAGGGAGGCCTGGCGTGCTGTGATTCATGGGGTCGCAGACAGTTGGACATGACTGAGCGACCGAACTGAACTGAACTGAACTGAACTTCAGGTGAAACCAGGTGACATTACGGCAACACAGTATTTTAAGAGAAACTTCCTTTTAAATTTGTATAGAGAAGAAAAAAATATCGCTAGTTTGTTTCCTCCTGCCGCTTAAGAGAGATAAAAATGTCTGACACTTGCAGGCTATTTCCTCCATTTGGAGACCCCTGGCCTTCCTGCCTGTTACCCTCTCAATTTCTCCATCAAATCTGAGGGAGAATCTTTCTTGGTAGAGTCTTGTTGGCTGTAGGTTCTTTCCTTTCATCACTTTAAATATGTCATGCTGTTCTGGCTTGTACAGTTTCTGTTGAGAATCAGTTGATAGCCTGATGGGAGTTCCTTTGTACATTATTTGTCATTTCCCCTTTGTTGCTTTTAATATTTTATCTCTGTCTTTAATTTTTGTCAGTTTGATTACTATGTGTCTTGGTGTGTTCTTCCTTGGGTTTAACCTGCCTGGGACTCTCTGGACTTCCTGGACTTGGTTGATTATTTCCTGTCCCATGTTAGTAAAATTTTCAGCTATTATCTCTTCAAATATTTTCTCAGGTCTTTTCTCTCTCTTTTCTCCTTCTGGAGCCCCTATAATGCAACTGTTGGTGTGTTTAATGTTGTCCCAGAGGTCTCTTAGGCTGTCTTCATTTCTTTTCATTCTTTTTTATGTATTCTGTTCTGTGGCAGTGATTTCCACTGTTCTATCCTCCAGGTCAGTTATCTGGTTTTCTGCCTCAGTTATTCTGCTATGGGTTCCTTCCAGTGTATTATTCATCTCTGTTTATTTGTTCTTTAGTTCTTGTAGGTCTTTGGTAAGCATTCTTGCATCTTCTCAGTCTTTGCCTCCATTCTTTTTCTGAGATCCTGAATCATATTCACTATCATTATTCTGAATTCTTTTCCTGGAAGGTTGCCTATCTCCACTTCATATAGTTGTTTTTCTGGGGGTTTATCTTGTCCCTTCATCTGGGATGTAACTTTCTGCCTTTTCATGCTGATTAACTTTCTGTAATGGGGTTTTGTTTTAGCCACTGTGGGATTGTGGTTCTTCTTGCTTCTTCTGTCTGCCCTCTGATGGAGGAGGCTAAGAGGCTTGTGTAAGCTTCCTGATGGGAGGGACTGGTGGTGGGAAAAACTGGATCTTGCTTTGGTGGGCAAACTTTATTTTCTTGGGCTCCAAAATCATTGCAGATGGTGACTGCAGCCCTGAAATTAAAAGATGCTTGCTCCTTGGAAGAAAAGCTATGACAAACCTAGACAGCATATTAAAAAGCAAAGACATTACTTTACTGAGAAAGGTCCATCTAGTCAAAGCTATGCTTTTTCAAGTAGTCATGTATGGATGTGAGAGTTGGACCATAAAGAAAACTGAGCATCAAACAATTGATGCTTTTGAACTGTGGTGTTGTAGAAGACTCTTGAGAGTCCCTTGGACTGCAAGGAGATTAAACCAGTCCACCCTAAAGGAAATCAGTCCTGAATATTCACTGGAAGGACTGATACTGATGCTGAAACTCCAATACTTTGGCCACCTGATGGCCAAAGAGAGAAATGACTCATTTGAAAAGACACTGATGCTGGGAAAGATTGAAGGCAGGAGGAGAAGGGGATGACAGAGGATGAGATGGTTGGATGGGATCACTGACTTGATGGACATGAGTTTGAGCAAACTCTGGGAGTTGGTGATGGACAGGGAAGCCTGGCATTCTGCAGTCCATGGGGTCACAAAGAGTTGAACATGACTGAGCAACTGAACTGAACTGAACTGACTGAACTGGTGGGCAGGGCCTTGCTCAGTAACGCTTTACTCCAATTATCTGCTGATAGGTGGGGTTGAGTTCTTTCACTGATAGTTTCTTGGCCTGAGGTGACCCAGTCCTGGGGTTTATGGGCTCTATGGTAGGGTTAACAGGGACTTCCAAGAGGGTTTACACCAAGGAGAACCTTCCCAGACAGCTGTTGCCAGTCCCCTTGTCTCTGCAGTGAGCCCCTGCTGACTCTCCAGTGCTAGCAGGTAGTTTTGGTTCAGTTTCCCATGGAGCCACTGCTCTGTTCCTCTGAATCTTGGTGTGCACAAAGTTTTGTTTCCCCCAGTCCTGTGGAAGTCTTATGATCAAATCCCACTGGCCTTCGAGGTCAGGTTCCTTGGGGATTCCCAGTTGCTTTGTTGGGTCCCCAGGCTGGGAAGCCTGGCATGGGGTTCTGAACCTTCACCACAGTGGGAGAACTTCTTTGGTGTTATTGTTCTCCAGTTTGTGGGTCACCCACCTGGAAAGTATGGGGTTTTATCGTGACTGTGTCCCTCCTACCATCTTGGTGCAGCTTCTTCTTTGTTTTTGTAAGTCGGGTATCTTTTTTTTTGGTAGATTCCAGTGTCCTCCTGTTGATGGTTATTCAAAAGATAGTTGTGATTTTGGCGCTTTCACAGGAGGAAATGAGCACACATTCTTCTACTCCATCATCTTGAAACAGAAGCCTACAATATTCTTTTTAACAATAGAGCATAAACAACTCACTGGGAGAAGCTAGACTGGATGCAAGTTTGAAATGGGGATGGCTTTTGGTTAACTATTCTCTCTTTACACAGATAATTCTTTTCTTTTTTTTTGGTCTACAATGCATTTTGAATTATGTTGACATGGACTGGTGATTGACGATAAATCTGAATTCACAAAAAGCAATTCTCTCTCAGAATCAATTGTTTATTTCTTCTATTACATTTTTACCAACCTTCTCTACCTTACAAACATTTCTAGCATGTTACCACACACAATCCTGCTTCAACCTCTTTCTTTTCTCCCCAGTTTAGGCTGTCCTGTACTGGAAAGATCAGTTGGCTGTAATCCCCACCTCCTAACATTTCCCTACTTTCCCCAGCCCCTCTTCAAGTCCAGTGCTCTCACATTCCTTGCTGCTTCCAGAGTTTCCCTCTTAACTTTTCTCTCTAATTCCTAACTTCTAGTGCACAGGAATTTCAGAGATGAGAGAAATTTATCTACAAGGCACAAGGGCACAAAATGGGGAAGAGAAAGGTAGAGAGGGCAAGTGCCAGGCGTTTTCACAATCCCACCGGCCTGCAGCGATGTGTCACTCTTCCTTTCAGGTACATGAGCAATGTAAGTCTAAAGGCTATCCTGGAAACCTGTTTTCAGGAGCATTTCTGGTGTTATTTATCTTAGCCCATGTCTTCCACGATAGAAACCTGAAGCAAAGATGAAAGTTCTAACAGGTGAGTTTCTAGCTACTGATTCAGAAAATAAGGGTTAGGGGAAAATGGAAGAGATGAAGAAAACATTAGGAACTATGTGATTTGTGATCACTCTGCCTATCCTTTTATAGTGATTCTGGAAGAGAAACAAAAAGGCAGTGTCCTGACCAGAAATCATCCCAGGTCCTGTGGTGCATTGTCCAGGGCAGGAGACAGTTTGGCTGACATCTGCTATTTCCATATGAGGAACAGGATCAAGGAGGGGCAGAGAAAGAGGAACGGGGATCGAGTGAAGGGGTCAGGGGATAAAGAAAGACCAGAGAAAAAGAGGAAGGGAGATTAAGGAAAGACATAACCAAGTTGAGGTGCCGGGGGAAAGGTCATTGATGAAGGAGAAAAGGAGTGAGAAGGGCTTCAAACATCCCAGTGACACCACGTGTGGCTGAAACAAGCTGTCCCCACTGAGCTCTGCTCAAACTGTAGACTCAGGAGCAAGAGAAAGGGTCATCACTGTGTTAAGCCCCTGGGTTTGAAGTGGCTTGTGGCACAGTTGATAACTGATCCAACTTCACGGTGTGGAGATTGAGCCTGGTGCTCTAGCTGATGACATGAGTATTCTTAGTAGGACTGTGGAGGAGCTTATGGTTTACAAGGACCCTTGCTGGCAGCAAGGTGGGGAAAGGATTGGAGGGGGCCAACATTGGACACAGTGAGGATTAGGAATGGTGCCTTGCAGGAGGCCATTTCAGGAGTGCAGGCCTCAGCAAGAACTTGTTCTATGGTCACCAACAATATCCCATGTCCAGATGATTAGTTTGAGGCAATCAAAATGATTCCATGATGGATTTTTAAATGGGTAATGGATATGGCGACATTTTTTTTCAGAGAAGTGTAGTTTTATTCAATTTGTATTTTAATGCAAAGTGATCTTCACGGTTTATATTATGACATATAATTCAGGTATCATACTTTGAAAAACATGAAAGTATTTTATTTTATCCCAATATTCATATTTTGGAATTTAAGCACACTGTATTTCAGAATATAAGCACGTGAGAAACCTGTACTGCCATCATACCTCCTCTCAGCCAAGCCCAGGTTGTCGGGCTGCTTGAGGCCTCATCCAGCAATGATACGCCATTTTGGAAGAAGTCACTGAATACGTATTTAGTCACATCTTCTCAATAGTTCCATGTTAGAAACAGTGTTCAGCAGAGGATAAAGCCACGTACTGATGCCAAAATAATGAACATCTGGAAGATGACTCAAACCAAATGTAATTAAAAATGCATTGTTGTATTACCCTAAATTTTGCTAGTCAAATTTTAGGGGTTTGATGCACAATGTAGGAACAATATTTCTCTGCTCCTTTCCTTGGATAGGGAGGCTATTTGTCACTGGTTATTATAATGCCAGTGAGATACCAAATAACAAATACATGCTCTTGACTGAGGTAGTTGTAGACAAAGATTTGGTAGCAGTATTTTCGTATGTGTAAGTATATGATGGTTGCTTCTCTCTGTGTGTATGTGTCCTGATTGGAGAGAATTTATCAGTGAAGTTTTTCACACTGTTTGCCTGTTGAAGGCCCAGAGTCAGTTATTCTTTTCATTCCTGCTTGCTAAGCAGACCAACTTTTTCTCCCTGAGAACTTCTCCCTTGTAATACAGAACCAAGAAGGCTGACTCACAGTGCTGACGTTGTTCCCTGAGGTCTTCCTTGAACGCTCCAGCTCACCTCCTGAGACACCACAGGCAACACTCTTAACATTTTCTTACAACAAAACTTGGATATCATTGTTCTAAGCTGCAAGACGAGTTTCCTCATCAGCTGTAATCATATCACCAGGTCAGTGTCCCACGTGTGAATTATTTCCTGATGCTGGAGAAAGGACGATATGAACTTGTGCTCTGCCTGGTAAAGGCTTCAGCCTGAAAGTAACTCTTTCTACTTCTATTTCTAAGCTAGAATAAGTCCTGTGCCCTGCTTGTCTTCACAGAGAAGAGGCACAGTCTTACATGTGCCTCCAAAAAAGAAGAGAACTAATCACAGTGAACAGCCCTAGTGACTACCTGAGGAATTTCCTGATGAAATGATATTAGTGGTCAATTCCTTTTGGTTGCACAAAACAGCAGAGATGCATGGGAGACAGGTCAGTCCTCTCTCCATCTCTCCTTCTCTCTCTCCTTCTTCCCAGCGCTAATTCAGGCAAAAAAGATGAAGGGAAGCACATGGGTAAGTGTAAGTTACTAATATCATTACCGTTCTTGGGTTGGCTAGTGGTTTCTAAGTGTGTAAGGCATTTGCTTTCTTCAGTGATGAACATGGCGAATGACTCCTATACTCTGGACAACAAAGAGAGGTGATGTTCCAGGTCTGGGACTGAGAGGGAGAAAGCAGTGCTCTGAATGTCAGCAACTGGTTCCAGAGAACAGAGCCAGGCAATAGCAATGATTCATTATTGCTATTGCAATCATAGGGTCTGTGGTCAGCCAGGGCCTGGGCAGTGAACAGTGCTGATATGACTCAGACTGGCATGACTGTAGAATGGGGATATTTTGTTTGTTAGTCCACATAAAAGATCCTCTGAGGATTATGGGCTCCAATGCAGAAAGGAACTCTCATAATAATGGGAGGGAATGAAAACCAGAGACATTTCAGTACCATAAGTATCAGCTCACTGGGACTCCTGGGCTGGTGGATCCTAGGAAAGTTCCAGTTTCAGTTTCATGAAAAAAAGTTAATGATAAGAAGTTGATGAATGCATATGGCCACATATGAGAATATCACTATTAGGAAAATACACTCCTATCTATGGGAAAGGACCTTCATGTATGTAACTTACCCTTAATTTGTTTAGAAAAAAAGTTTGTGTGAGTTTGTGTATACCTATAGAGAGAGGGCATGCATGATAAACCAAATGGGGTAACATATGAACTCTAGGTGAATTTAGTTAAAAGCTGAATGTGTACTTTTGTACTGTTCTTATTTTTTCAATGTTCTGTAAATTTTCAATTATTTCTAACCCAAAAGTAAGTAAAAGAATGATGTGACAATGCAACACATGTCATAATTAAGGAGCTGGACACAGTAGTCCTGGAGAGGGACTACTCTGGGGAGAGAGGACAGGGGACCCCCAGCCTTGCCTGGGGATGGGGGTGTCAAGGAAGGCGTCATGGAGAAATTTCAGGAGAGACTGGAAGGACGATGACCTGACAGAGGTGTGTGAGGCCCTGGAGCATCTGACTGAGGTGGGAGCAGGACAGGCTGCAGGGAAGAACCGTGAGGTCTCATCCATCCTGAGAGTCTGTTACGGAAGGGAACACTGTGTGTGCTCTGAGCCAGCAGGGCTCGCCCTCCTCATGGCGACTGTCACCTGTGTGACCAAGAGTGATGCCTCCTGCCCCTAAAGACAGTCACACATTCTTTCTCATTGTCGGGGCCAAGGCCCAGGATCTTTCAAGGGAAGACAGCTTGAGGGCGGGGCCTTTGGCCTGAAGTGGGCTGGGATGGGCAGGGCCAGCATGGTTTGCTCTCCCATTAAAGTCTCAGCACTTCACCCACCTCAGGACTCGGCAGAGCCAGTAAGTAGCTCTGAGTCTCCACCTGAGTCTCGGCTCCTGGCACCTGTGAGGAAGGAAGGAGCTCTTCGTGTTGAGTCTGAGACAAGATCTGAGTGTGTGTGGAGCCACGATGCCAGTTAAGCTCTTGGTCTCAGAGATGGAAATTTTTAGAGAAAGGAGGGATGGATGAGGTGGGGGCTATTCCAGGATGCTCCAGAATGCCCAGAATCCCGTCACTTTCCATTCGAGGTTTCCTTCCTCAAAGTCCTAAGAGCAAGGATGGAAGGAGAGAAAAAATGGACCTGCCAATGACTGTGGCTCTCCTTTCTCTTTAGGAGCCAAGGGCCAGATTGTACCTCCGGCTGTTCTCTCTGTGGCCACCAGAGGGCTGAATGCAGGTAAGTCACTCAGGAGCACCTGTTTCATCAGCTCACCCAGGTGTGCAGAGGAGCAGAAATAGAGGAGAGCTGGGCTGGATGCTGGATTCCTGGTCCAGAGGGGGAGTCATGGAGATGCAGACAAGTCACACTTTGCAGCCAACTTGAGCTGCAGCCTGAGTGCTGATAGTTTGTCTCTCCAAGGTTCCTGGGGCCCCAGTCTGTGCCTCTGTGTGGATGAGGGGGCTCAGGGGAGCTGTGGTGAAGACTGTGCTTCCTTTTAGCTATTCTGGCTCATATGGCTTTGGCCTCTGGGTTCCCAGAGTGAGCTGGTGAGGGTTGTGCCAAGGAAAGTACTTGTGTAGTACCCATTCTCACAAGTCCATTGGTCAAGGTGGGTATAGTGATATTAAAAATTTTCATTTTTAATTAGTGGAGCAGAACAATGCAAATGTAAAGCCTTTACTAGATTGGGAGTCTGTTAGTCTTAGCAGAGAGGTCCCTGACCTCTGTAGCCTCATGTCCAGTGATGAACTGGTGAAGTGGGCAGGGGCTAAGCATTGATGCCCTGGAAGGCTGACGTTGAGCGGCTCCAGACTAATAATGAGAATTATCTTTGCATCCTCTGGCAGCATCCTGTTCTCCTGAGATGTTTTGGGAGAGTAAAACTTGTGTCCCTTTGCAGTATGTCCTGTCTCGAAGCTGCAAGGAAATCAAAGAAATTTGTAGTGAAGCAGGTGGTAAGTAATAAACCAACCTCGTAACCTCTCATTTTAGTCACTTTTAAGCTGAACAGATCCCCATCATGGAGATGAAGAAGAGTGTGCCTATCTCTTCTGTCTGCTCTGACTCCAACTTCCAGCCAAGGTTATTTCCAGTGGGAATATTGAGGGTTTTCTGTCCAACCCAAGGACAGCAAACATGATCTTGTGAACACATCTTTGTGTTGCTAGTGATTCTTAAAGTGGTGGCAGGAGCAACAATGGGTCTAAGACTTTCATTTTCCCCTTCTTGTAAGCGGAAGATTTTGACAGTCAGTTTCACAGATCCTGGTAGAAAATGTGAAATTCCTGATAGTGAGACAAGAAAATTTGTTATTCACATCATAGCAGAGGTCAGAGTATCAGCTTTTTCTTGTGCTGATTTCCTGAGCCTCAATCCCAACAGAGTGACAGGAAGAGGGCCAGGAGACAGCTGCACAGGTAGTTTGTTTGCCAAGCAGGCTGACAAATTGGGCTTGTCAAGAAACAACCGCCATTTTTTCCATCAGAGAATTTATTCTCTCAAGGGCTGGGTCCAGGAGAGGAACTCTGTACTTAGGAAATCTGAATCTCATGGCAGTGACCATGCCTGCCCTTTGCTGTGAGTTGCAAAGGCCACATCCTGATGTAGACTTGAGATGTGGTCAGGCGCTGATTTCTGGATTCTGCTGGTCAGAAGGAGGCTCTATCTAGAGGGAGACACCATCTCTGTCTTCTAAGGATTTAGCTTTTGGAAAGGTAGCATGGAACAAAGGCCATCAGTATCCCTGCTCTTAGTTGACCCACAGAGAATTGTCCTCAGCAAGTGGGTATGTGTGGGAGCCTTCAGGATACATTTCTGACTTTCCAGAGTCTTTCTGGTTGGGGGTTTGAGATGGACCCTGTGTGCTCAGACAGGGTGTCTCTGGGCTGGTTTCCTTTGCAGATGGCCTGTATCACCTCTGCACTGAGAATGGTGTCATCTAACAGACCTTCTGTGACATGACCTCTGGGAGTGGTGGCTGGACCCTGGTGGCCAGCATCCATAACAACATGCGTGGGAAATGCACGTTGGGCGATCTCTGGTCCAGTAAGCAGGGCAACAGTGCTGACTACCCAGAGGGGGATGGCAACTGGGCCAATTACAACATGTTTGGGTCTGCAGAGGCGGCCACCAGCGATGACTACAAGGTGGGTGGCACTGAGCACCCAGCTGAGAAAGGGTGGGAGCGGGGTGTGACTGGAGCAGAGCATGTAGAAGGGAGGGTGGGAGATGGGGATGTGGAGGTGGGACTGGAGAATAAGAAAGACAGAAATCTGTGCTTTGAATCACCATCTCTTGGAACCAAGGCTGTTTGGGTGGTGGGGCCTCATTGTCTATTGGAGATGGGGATATCTGAGCACTGCTGGGCACCTGCCCCCCTGGAGACCTGAGCTCTCAGCTCAAATGTGGGCTGTGTGTGTGGGTCTTTGGCTGGTGGCACCTCCTGGGTCAGTAAGGCTGAGTGTGTGTCCCTCTGCAGAACCCTGGCTACTACGACATCCAGGCCCAGGACCTGGGCATCTGGCATGTGCCCAACAAATCCCCCCTGCAGCCCTGGAGGAACAGCTCCCTGCTGAGGTATCACACCAACATTGGTTTCTTCTGAAATCAGAAGCACAATCTGTTTGGACCCTCCCAGGTACATGGGGCTGCTGGGGTTGGGGCACCACCTTTGGTGGACAGAGAGCCAAGTGTTTGGGGTGGGGAGTAAGTCTGCTCCGAGTCCCTGGCCACTAGCAGATACTCATGCTTGGCTGTGTCTTCCACCTGTGGGTCAGCTGAAACGATATGCTACCTCTGCTGAGCAAGAGAAGAAGCCTTATGGGAGGAGAAAAGGTGAGGGACAAGAGTTGAGGCTGGTTAGGTACCTAGCTGGGCGGAGGGCACAGAAAAGGAGTCAGTATAATTCAGGCTGATTTCTGCAGAGTAACACCTGAAGGCTCTAAATCCCTTACTCCCAACATGGCAGCTTTTTTCCCTCTCCTCACACAATCTGTATTTTGGGTCTTTGCAGAAATACCCAGTGAAGTACGGAGCAGGGAGTTGTCAGACTGACAATGGCCCAGCCATTCCTGTGGTCTACGACTTTGGTGATACTGAGAAAACTGCATCTTATTGTCAGGAAGTATCTTACAGGAGGCTTCCTGTGTGCTGTTTTGGATCTGTCAGGAATTCTCTGTTCCTTATTAATTCCTAAATATTCAGGAATTAAGAGGAGAGGCAAGCCTCTCCTGGGGGCTGAGGAATCCAGGCATTTCCTTTGTTAGTTTTTCTATACGGTGATAAGTACCCTCTTCCTTTTTATGAACCATATGGTAAAAGTGATTATTTACAACTCTCTCTCTTTAATATGGATTGCCTATGTTTTGTGAGTCTGGAATTTTAATCTTTATCTTTGCTGAGAATAACTACAGTATATATGCCCACACCATGTTGATTAAAACGCCTTTGCTCCATCAGAGCTTTGGTCCCCCTGTCTTGCTTTCTCTCTCTCTCTCTTTTTCAGGCTAATTCTTGGAGCGTAGAGGCTCTTTGGGTTCACTTTCCTGCTGAGGCTTCTGAGACCCTCTTGAGAAGGTGCTCTCTGCCTTCACCCCATCGAGAGGGCACCTGAAGCATTTGTGAACAGAGCAAGCCCCATGCAGGGGTTTTATTGACTTTCTGCGAAAACCAAGGAATATTGGCCTCTTTCTCTCTCCTTTACTTTCTCATCGGTCGATGCTGCATCATCAGGCTCTAGTCCATTAAAGGACCTCAACATCTTATTATTCACCATATGGTCAGCGTGAGTATCTCCTTACAAACCCCATTCATCAGTCCTTTCCTGCTCTGTTGGAGGAAATTATAAATCACAACAATGATCCATTTCTAGCATTTACTGAACACTTATCAACACGCTGTGCCACTCTCATTTCCAGGAACAGACTGGTTCCAAATAGGAAAAGGAGTACGTCAAGGCTGT
This sequence comes from Moschus berezovskii, assembly GCF_049115385.1. NCBI lineage: Eukaryota > Metazoa > Chordata > Mammalia > Artiodactyla > Moschidae > Moschus > Moschus berezovskii. The sequence continues at coordinate 116,321,626 of NC_142463.1, read as the reverse complement.
ATATTGTCACCCTGCTTATTTAACTTATATGCAGAGTACATCATGAGGAACGCTGGGCTGGAAGAAGCACAGGCTGGAATCAAGATTGCTGAGAGAAATATCAATAACCTCAGATATGCAGGTGACACCACCCTTATGGCAGAAAGTGAAGAGGAACTCAAAAGCCTCTTGATGAAAGTGAAAGAGGAGAGTGAAAAGGTTGGCTTGAAGCTCAACATTCAGAAAACAAAGATCATGGCATCTGGTCCCATCACTTCATGGGAAACAGATGGGGAAACAGTGCAGACTTTATTTTTTTGGGCTCCAAAATCACTGCAGATGCTGATTGCAGTCATGAAATTAAAAGACGCTTACTCCTTGGAAGGAAAGTTATGACCAACCTAGATAGCATATTAAAAAGCAGAGACATTACTTTGCCAACCAAGGTCCGTCTAGTCAAGGCTATGGTTTTTCCTGTGGTCATGTATGGATGTGAGAGTTGGACTGTGAAGAAAGTTGATTGCCAAAAAATTGATGCTTTTGAACTGTGGTGCTGGAGAAGACTCTTGAGAGTCCCTTGGACTGCAAGGAGATCCAACCAGTCCATTCTAAAGGAGATCAATCCTGGGTGTTCATTGGAGGGACTGATGCTAAAGCTGAAACTGCAATACTTTGGCCACCTCATGCGACGAGTTGACTCACTGGAAAAGACTCTGATGCTGGGAGTGATTGGGGGTGGGAGGAGAAGGGGACGACAGAGAATGAGATGGCTGGATGGCATCATCGACTTGATGGACATGAGTTTGAGTGAACTCCGGGAGTTGGTGATGGACAGGGAGGCCTGGCATGCTGTGATTCATGGGGTTGCAAAGAGTCGGACACGATGGAGCGACTGAACTGAACTGACCTTGTTCTGTGTCATTTAATCATCACGAGAAAAGTATGAAGTTAGAATTCTTATCCTCTCCATTCTACAGGATGTAAACCCAGGCTTCTTAACGAATACCCTGTATGATTCTTAGAATAGTAAAGACTAGGCTAATATTCCAGGTGAGACCAACTATCAAAGTGGTGAGGAAATTTTTTTTTTTTTTATGATGGATAGACATTAAAGAAGACTTTTTTTTCAGGTAATAAATCCACAGAACATAAGTCGTTGGTGGGAAAATAAGAGCCATCACTTTTTAAAAATTTATTTATTTTTTTAATTGAAGGATAATTTCTTTACAGAATTTTGTTGCTTTCTGTCAAACTTTAACATGAATTAGCCATAGGTATACATACAACTCCTCCCTCTTGAATGTCTCAAGAGGTTCTCCCTCCCATCTCCTGTCCCATCCCACCCCTCTAGGTTGATGCAGAGCCCATGTTTGAGTTTCCTGTACCATACAGCACATTCCCGTTGGCTGTCTATTTTACATATGGTAATGTAAGTTTCCATGTTACTCTCTCCATACATCTCACCCTCTCCTCCCCTCTCCCCATGTCCATAAGTCTATTATCTATGTCTGTTTCTCCATTGCTGCCCTGAAAATAAATTCTTCAGTACCATCTTTCTAAATTCTGTATATATGTGTTAGTATAATATATTTATCTTTCTCTTAATGAGTTACTTCACTCTGTACAATAGGCTCTAGGTTCATCCACCTCATCAGAACTGACTCAAATGTGTTCCTTTTTATGGCTGAGTAATATTCCACTGTGTATATGTACCACAACTTCCTTATCCATTCATCTGCTGATGGACATCTACGTTGCTTCCATGTTCTAGCTATTGTAAATAGTGCTGCAATGAACAATGGGATACATGTGTCTTTTTCAGTTTGGTTTCCTCAGGGTATATGCCTAGGAGTGGGATTGTTGGGTCATATGGTGGTTTTATTCCTAGTTTTTTTTAAAAAAGAATCTCCATCCTGTCTTCCATAGTGGCTGTATCAATTTACATTCCCATCAACAGTGTAAGAGCATTCCTTTTTCTCCACACCCTCTCCAGCATCTACTGTTTGTAGACTTTTTGTTGATGGCCATTCTGACTGGTGTGAGGTGATATCTCATTGTGGTTTTGATTTGTATTTCTCTAATAATGAGTGATGTTGAGCATCTTTTCATGTGTTTGTTAGCCAACTGTATGTCTTCTTTGGAGAAATGTCTGTCTTTTTCCCACTTTTTGATTGGGTTGTTTGTTTTTCTCATATTGAGTTGTATGAGCTGCTTGTATATTTTGGAAATTAACCCTTTGTCAGTTGTTTCATGTGCTATTATTTTCTCCCATTCTGAGGGTTGTCTTTCACCTTGCTTATAGTTTCCTTTGCTGTGCAAAAGCTTTTAAGTTTAATCAGGTCCCACTTGTTTCCTTTTGTTTTTATTTCCATTACTCTAGGAGGTGGATCGTAGAGAATCTTGCTTTGATTTATATCATCGAGTGTTCTGCCTATGTTTTCCTCCAAGAGTTTTATAGTTTCTCCTCTTACATTTAGGTCTGTAATCCATTTTGAGTTTTTATTTGTGTATGGTGTTAGGAGGTGTTATAATTTCATTCTTTTACATGTAGCTGTCCAGTTTTCACAGCACCATTTATTGAAGAGGCTGTCTTTGCCCCATTGTATATTCTTGCCTCTTTTGTCAAAAATAAGGTACCCATAGTTG